>NC_067426.1:2762500-3125000 GCF_009764475.1 Pristis pectinata
CATAAATTGTAGATGCTCCCTCACTGAGTATATTCAAGGCTGAGATCAATAGATCTTTGGGTATGAAGAGAGTCAGAGTACATGGGGAACGAGGCACAGTTTCAGACATGACTATACTGAACGACAAACTCAAGGGGTTTTATAGAGTCATAGAGCAATACAGCACAGATACAGGCTCTTCAGCCCAACGAGATCATGCCGACCACATTGTCCACCTAGCTAGTCCCAATTTCCTGCAATCAGCCCATATCCCTCTGAGACCCACCCCCCCTCCCCGTCCATGTACCTATCCAAGCCCCGCCCCTCCATGTACCTATCCAAGTGTTTCTTAAATGATACTGTTGTACCTGCCTCACCCACTTCCTCTGGGAGCTCATTCTGTATACTCACCACCCCCTGCATGAAAATGTTGCCCCTCTGGTCCCTTTTAAATTTTTCCCCTCTCACCCTAAACCTATGCCCCCTAGTTTTGGACTCCCCTATGCTGGGGAAAAGACTGTTACTGTCCACCTTATCTATGCCTCCCATAATTTTAAACACTTCTGCAAGGTTGCCCCTCATTCTCCTACATTCCAAGAAATGAAGACCTGGCCTGGCCAACCTCTCCCCATAACTCAATTTACCCCTGTATATGTTATTCTCAAGAGAATGGATGAAACAATCAGTGGAGAAGTGTGAAGAAAAATATCCTTAAATTCTGCAGATGGAAACAGAAGACAGTTAATGTTTATTGTGTTTTTTTTATATTGTGTTTGGACATTTGGTGGGGGTGAATGTGTTGAATGCAGGAAAGAAAGTGTACTAAAAATCTAATAATGTGCAAAGGTTATAGAAGGAAGCAGAAGAGGAATTTAAGAAAAATCAAACTGTCAAGGAAACAAAGAAACATAATGGGAAGCGAGCACTGACAGATTCAGGGTGAATAAGCTTATTAATGACAGAAACTACACAGAAGAACTGGAAGGATTTATCTAGTTGAAATAAAAGGTTTTATTCAGGTGATACACTGTGAAAATGAGGCAGAGTGAAATGCAATACTGCTAATTGTTGACCCTTGTGTAACATCTTCCTTTTCATCCTGACTGGCTCAGCAAGAACGTGCATCAGAATCACATACACGTGGCTGCTCCTGCACCTGTACAGGTCATTTCCTTCATCAGGAAATTAAACTTAAAAAGTATATCTATAAAATATACCAAAAGAATGATTTCATGGAACCCATGAACCCATGATAAGGAAATAAGAAACAGAACCGGTAAGGTGATGTCATAGACTGTCAGAACAAAGCTCGTTATTTATAATTATCGACAGAACTGGAAAACAGGAGCAAATTCTTGAAGTCCTCACAGGTAGACATTTTCAGTGACTAATTGATAGGGGTGCAGGGAGAGTTTGCTATGTCTTGGAATGTTTTCAGTCATGTCTGATGCTGACCACTGTTGCTGCCCAGATTGTATGATGAATGATAATGATTGATAAATACTGACAGTGTCCTGAGGGAAACTGTCTCCTTTCTCTGTAGTCACTTGCCCCTGCCCCCATAATATATACCCATGGGATGCTGCTCTGTGGTTTGCTCCTGGGCACAGCACCATGCTGAACACAGTGCACGACCATGATATTTGAAGTCCATGCCAGCTCTGCCCTGCCCAAGGTGGGCCCTTGATAATGGTCCAAAGAATTTAAGTTCTCGGTCCGACCATCTCAGCCACTGCCAGATATCTTGTTACCTAATGAAGTTTGGATTGGTAACACACTGGCTCGTTCTTCATATTATGATCAGATAATTATGTCCCATCTCCTGCTCTACCTGCTGTAGAGTAATTGGCAATTGGTTTATTATTGTCACATGTACCGAGATACAGTGAAAAACTTTTGTTTGTGTGCCATTCAGACAGATCATTCCATAAGTAAATACATTGAGATAGTATGAAAGGAAAACAATAACAGAATGCAGAATTTAGTGTTATAGCTACAGAGAAGGTGCAGTGCAAGTAGACAATAAGGTGCAAGGACCATGGTGAGATAGGTTGGGAAATAAAGACTTCATCTTTAATGTACAGGAGGTCCATTCAGGAGTCTTATAACAGCGGGATAGAAGCCGTCCTTGACCCTGGTGGTACGTGTTCTCAAGCTTTTGCATCTTCTGCCTGATGGAAGGGGGAGAAGAGACGACTGAGTGGAAAGATTACGTTGGCTGCTCTCCTGAGGTAGCAGGAAGTCAGAAGTCAGAACCAGATCAGGATCAGATTTATTATCACTGACCTAGATGATGTGTAATTTGTTGTTTTGTGGCAGCATTACAGTGCAAAGACATAAACTTACTATAAATTACAGAAACACAGTAAATAAATAGTGCAAACAATAATAATGAGGTAGTGTTCATGGACCATTCAGAAATCTGATGGCAGAGGGGAAGAAGCTGTTTCTGAATCATTGAGTGTGGATCTTCAGGTTCCTGTACCTCCTCCCTGATGGTAGTAACGAGAAGAAGACATGTCCCAGATGGTGAGGGTCCAGATGTCCTCAACGGTGGGGAGGGTTGTGCCAGAATCAATGGAGGGGAGGCTGGTGGATCTTTGTTGACATTCCAGTACTATCTGTCCACCTGTTCCTTGAGTTTATGTACAATGAAAATTCTCCTTTTAATTTCTGCCCCACTGCTTCCAGTGTGTTGCAGGTTCTGAGTAAGAAAGGTTAATGATTTAACACCCCACCACTGCTGTCCATTATCTGCATTTCCCTAAGGTCAAGTCAACAGCTGATTGCTAGGAAATGATGTAGCAGGCACATATTACAATAGATTCCGTTTCTGAACACATTAAATACAAACAAAATCTGTCAATGGCTTTGTCTCTTTCCCAGACAGACCATATGTATCTCTGATCTAGAAGCTCATTCAGTTCACTCAATCAACAGGTCCATGTTTCAGAGCAAGTCATATTTCTGTTTCTCGTTCATCTTTGATTCCCCTAAATCTTCTTTTCCTTGCTGAATCAGAAATTGATCTAAACCACTTTTAAATGCTTACACCAAGCCAATTATTTATTGCACTAGGTGGCAGTCTATTCATTAGATATTCCTCAAGTTAATTCTGGCTGTGGCTATTATTGTTAATAATTCTGCCTTTTGCAAAGTTCGACAGCTCACGTTTATATGGTGCCCCTCTCACTGAATAATTGTGGAGAAACTTCATTCCTGGTTGGTCAGCTAAACACATTATTTAGTCACCTTGGTACTTTACACTTTGCCTCCAAAATTCATTCTATTCACAAAGGTGAAATGTGTTTCAGATCCAGAGTATGACACACTGCAAAATAACACATTTAGCTCTGCCAACCTAAAGCACTTATATTCCCAAAATAGATTTCAATGCTTCTACAAATTTGTGGATAAGTGTTGTCTGGACATACCACACACTCTGAAATGTGTGTTTTTGTCAAATCATAATAGCTATAAACTACAGTATCAGAGCTAATTCTTCCCAAGCTAAGTTCTTATCAAGCTCTTTCTAAATTTCAATAGGAACTGAACACAGTAAAACATCGCAAGTTCTTTAGAGGTGTGCTATCAAACAAATGGTGATACCGGGAGGCACAAGAGACTGCAGATGCTGGGATCTGGAGCAACACACAAGATACTGGAGCAACTCAGTCGGTCGGGCAGCATCTATGGAGGGAAATGGACAGTCGATGGTTTGGGTCAAAATTCTTCATCTGGACTTGATACCAAGCCACATCAGGAGGTTTAGAGCAGATGACCAAAAGCTTGGATAAAGAAGTAGGTATAAGGAGCATCTGAAAGCAAGTTGGAGAGATATAGGGAGGGAATTCCTTGAGAGCTGGAGGCACATTCACCAATGGGAACATTATGGGAACATGCAAGAGTCCAGAATTGCTGTAGTGGAGATTTCACTGAGGTGTACTGGTTTTGAGGCGATTACAGAAATAGTTAATGGGTCAAGGGCTTAGAAAAAGACTGAAAATCTGGTTTCAAGCAGGTTTAAGTAAATGTGTAAAAGTGCTGGTGCATTGAGCCAGAACATCATATTGAAAATTGCAGGAGATTTGAGTGGGTGCATGAGGTGATATCATGGGACCAGCATTGAACATTGTCAGCCAGTGTCATGCTGTGAAAATTCAACCCAAGCATTGCTGTCACCTACTTTACACATTCTTAGCCGGAGGTTGTTCCAGATTTTGTACGTTCATTTCCAGCCTTCCACCGTTTTACATTTAAAGACTGACCACAGATTTTCTGGCATTTAATTCTCCTGTCTTGTCCGAAAGCCTTAGCTGCAGTGGTTTTAAAAACATAAACTGCAGCACTTCTCAGCTCTGCTGCTTCTCTCCCTCTCCCTCAGCTCATTCTGTAGTTTGCCTCTTCCAATACGTTCCCAGCTGAAAGTGCATGAGACCCCTGTTGTTTAGTTTGGCACATCTGAGATTTATGTTCTCAGGAGCTCAAGATTTTAGCGTCTGTTTTTTGTAAAGCAACCCCCATATTTCAGGGTAAGTAAAAATCCTCTCACAGACTGCCTCTGACATTTCTGGAAGCTCCCCTTCAAAATCATGTTTTCTGCAATGAATTTGGGCAGGAATTGCCTCATTGGATGGGGCCAGATTGTATGCATTTGTTCACTTACAGGATGTGGGTCTTTATTTATTGACCATCACTAATTGCCCCCTTAACTGAGCTCTTGCTGCTTATTTCAGAGGGCAGTTAAGAGTCAATTATAATTCCGTGAGCCCGGAGCCACATACAGTATAGGTCAGACCAGGTAAAGATGTTTGGAGTTACAAGACGGGGGCATGATTTGACCAGTTTCATGGTCACTATTCCTCACTTACTTCAGTTCATTAGGAAGAGGAGATTCAGAATAGAACACAGAACATGGAACAGTACAGCGCAGGAACAGGCCCTTCGGCCCACCATGTCTGTGCCGACCATGATGCCAATCTAACTGATCCCATCTGCCTGCACATGGTCTGTATCCCTCCATTCCCTGCCTGTTCATGTGTCTGGCTAAGTGCCGTTGTATCGCCTTCTACCACCCTCCCTGGTGGTGTGTTCCAGGCACCCAACACTCTCTGTGTAAAAAACTTGCCTCAAAGATCTTCTTTAAACATCCCCCTCTCATCTTAAAATGATGCTCTCTAGTATTTGGTATTACCACCCTGGGAAGAAGACACTGACCATCAAAAACTTTCAAACCTCCTCTGGTTAGATCATGCCTGACTTGCAGTTATACTGGATCTCCTTGGTTTCTTCCCTGTCGTTTAACTAAAATGCATTGAACCCAGGCTGGAAAGTTCCAATTGCCACAACATCCATAGCCTTTGGAGCAAAGAATTCTGGATTCCAACAGTGTGACAAGACGTTTCCTAATTGGCCTAGCTCCAATTTTAAGATATTTTCCCCATTGCTTTGACTCCTAACACTTAGGGGAATTGAATCTTCCCTCTTAAAACCTCTCAACATTTTAAACATCTTGAACAGATCTCTCTCAGTCTAGTGTTTTCAAAGGAACACAAACCAAATTGTTACTGAGCACTCGAAACTTCTGGTGAATTTGTGCAGCAGCCATTCTGTGGCCAATGCATCTACCCTGACACTTTAACGTAGTCACTGCAGCTGTGAATTGGTTAAAACCCTGTACAACTGCAGCATTACTTCCTCCTCATTAGACTCCAGCCCCTTCACTCCCACCCCACCCCTCCCCTCTTGATATAAGCAAAACATTCACGTAGAACCATAGAGTTATACAGCACAGAAACAGGCCTATCGGCCCAACTGGTCCATGCTGGCCAAGATGCCCCATCCAAGCTAGTCCCATTTGCCAGTGTTTAGCCCATAACCTTTCAAACATTTCCAATCTATGTACCTGTCCAACTGTCTTTTAAAAGTAATTGTACCTGCCTCAACAACTTCCTCTGGCAGCTGATTCCACATAGATACCACCCTTTGTGTAAAAAAGTTGCCCCGAAGTTCCTCTTAAATCTTTCCCCTGTTACCTTAAACCTATGCCTCTAGTTCTGTTGGCCTTTTGTTCCGTACCTTTCTTTTAATATTGGAATCCCAAATCTCCTCGCTCCTCAGTTCTAAACTTCCATCACTGAGGAGGTGCTGCATCATTTCTTGCATTCATAGAACATGGAACATAGAACTGTACAGCACAGGAACAGGATCTTCAGCCCACAATGTTGTGCCAAACTAATTAGATTAGTAATCAAATGCCCAACTAAACTAATCCCTTCTGCCTACACAATGTCCACATCCCTCCATTCTCTGCACATTTCTAGAGCCTCTTGAATGCCTCTATCGTATCTGCCTCCACACCACTGGCAGCACATTCCAGGCACCCATCACTCTCTGTGTAAAAAACTTTCCTTGAACTTACCCCCCTCACCTTAAATGCATGCCCTGTGGTATTAGACATTTCATCCCTGGGAAAAAGATACCAGCTGTCTACTCTATCGATGCCTCTCATAATTTTATAAACTTCTATCAGGTCTCCCCTCAGCCTCCATCGCTCCAGAGAAAACAACCCAAGTTTGTCCAACCTCTCCTTATAGCACATGCTCTCTAATCCAGGCAGCATCCTGGTAAACTTCTTCTGCACCCTCTCCAAAGCCTCCACATCCTTCCTGTAATGGGGCGACCAGAATTGAATACAATGTTCCAGATGCAGCCTAACTAGAGTTTTATAAAACTGCAGCATAACTTCCTGACTCTTGAACTCATTTCCTCAACTAATAAAGGCAAGCTTGCCATACGCCTCCTTTACCACCCTATCAATCTGTGTAGCCACTTTCAGGGAGCTCTGGACTTGGATCCCAAGATCCCTTTGCACACACTTAAGGGCGGCACAATGGTGTAGTGGTTAGCATAACGCTACTACAGCACCAGCGACCTGGGTTCAATTCCTGCCATTGTCTGTAAGGAGTTTGTACATTCTCCCTGTGACTCTGGGTGCTCTGGTTTCCTCCCATATTCTAAAGACATATGGGTTAGTAGGTTTACATGGGTGTAATTGGGCAGCGCGGACTCGTTAGGCCGAAAGGGCCTGTTACTGTCATGTATAAATAAAATTTAAAAAAAAGTTTTTTCATAAACACTGTTAAGAGTCTCTAGTAGTGTAGCGGTTAGCATAATGCTATTACAGTGCCAGCGACCTGGGTTCAATTCTGGCCATTGTCTGTAAGGAGTTTGTACGTTCTCCCCGTGTCTGAGTGGGTTTCCTCTGGGTGCTCCGGTTTCCTCCCACATTCCAAAGACGTATGGGTTAGGAAGTTGTGGGCATGTTATGTTGGCACTGGAAGCGTGGCAACACTTGTGGGCTGCCCCCAGAAGATTCTACGCAAAAGATGCATTTCACTATGTGTTTCGATGTACACATGACTAATAAAGATATCTTATCTTGCCATTAACAGTGTACTGCCCAAATTCAAAGTGAGTAGTTTCTCATTTGCCCCTATTAAACACCATCTGCCACAGCTTTGCCCATTCACGTTAATTTGCCTCTAATGTCATGTAACTCCCTGTTCCCATCTGGGTCACTTGCTGTCACTGTTAATGAATTACCATCTGCAAAATGACATGTATTCATGAATGGATGACACAGCAATGCTACAAGTCAAGCTGCTGTCCTACAGTTTCTCTCAGTTTGACCCTGATCTCTGGTGCTGTCGGCGTGGAGTTTGCACGTTCTCCCTGTGACCACGTGAGTTTCCTCCGGGTGCTCTGGTTTCCTCCCACAGCCCAAAGACGTGCTAGCTGGTAGCTTATTTGTTTGTTGTAAGTCAGCCCTTGTGTAAGTGGGTGGGGAGTTGATTACTGTGTGAAAAAGAATAGGTTTCATGGAAATAAGTGGGGGAATGTGATAGATAGGATTGCTCTGTAAATTGAAGTAGACTCCTTACATGTCATTAGGAAATATGAGAAATTATCCAAGTCATTAATAAATATGGTGAAAAGTTGAAGTCCCTGATTAAACTCTTGGGGAACACCATTTCCTTCAACATGCACCACATTTTTTCTCTCTTGCAAATAAATAATTATCACCTTAGCTTCTCTGGATTTCTTGTTACTGTCTTGACTATCATTGCTTTTTGGAGATATAGAGTCATACAGCACAGAAACAGGCCCTTCGGCCCACCATGTCCATGCCAACCATCAAGTATTGATCTATACAAATCCCATTTATCTACACCTGGTGCGTGGCCCACTATTTCTTGACAATACAATGTTCATCCAGGTGCTTCTTAAATGTTGTGACAGTCGCTGCCTCTGCTACCTTCTCAGGCAGTGTGTTCCAGATTCCAACCCCCTCTGGGTGAGAAACCTCTTCCTCAGATCAGATTCCCTCTAAACCTCACTGTAAACCTACATTCTCTTGTCTTAGAAATGTTTATTACTATCTACCCAATCTATGCCTCTAATAATTTTGAACACCTCCATCAGGTTCTCCCCTCGGCCTCCTCTGGTCCAGGGAAAACAAACCCAGCTGTTCCAGTTTCTCCTCTTAATGAAACATTCTATCCCAGGCAACATCCTGGTGAATCACCCCTATACCTTCTCCAGTATAATCATGTCCTTTCTATAAAGTGGTGACCAGAACTGCACACAATATTCCAGCTGTGGCCTAACCAATATTTTATAAAGTTGTACCAATACTGTCCTGCTGTAATACCCCAAGACATGGCAAATGAAGGCAATGATCTGAAATGCCTTCTTCACCACCCTATCTACCTCTGCTGCCACCTTTAGCAATCTTTGGACTTGCACATCAAGACTCCTTTGTTCCTCAATATTCCCTACAGCCCCACCATTCATTGCGCATGTCCTAACATTATTGGACTTCCCCAAAATGCATCACCTCACACCTATCATGATTAAATTCTATCTGCCAATCCACACCCAACCTACCAGCCAATCACTATCATCCTGTGGCCTAAGACTACCCTCCTCACTGTCAACACCATCAGTGTTCATCTCATCCGTAACCTTACCAATCCTACCACCTACATTCACATCTAAGTCAGTAAACAATTCTATTTCTAGTTCCACGACTCTTCTTGGTTCGTTATTCCCATTTTGTCAGACTCCATTTTTCTCTGGTTGAACAGTACTTTCTCTTACACATCCACGCACGCACACGCAAGCACACACCCACACACACACACACCCATCCACACACACACACATGCACACACACACACGCGCGCGCTTGCACGCACACACATACACACACACACACACATGCACACACCCGCGCACACACATGTGCACATACACACACCCGCGTGTGCACACACACACACACACACACGCATACACTTTTGCTTACCAAGATTTATGACATACGACGTGAAGTTTGTTGTTCTGTGGCAGCAGTACAGTGCAACACATAAAATCTATAAATTACAAAAATAAAACAGTGCAACAAAAAGAATAACGAGGTCGTGTTCCTGGGTTCATGGACCATTCAGAAATCTGATGGCGGAGGGGAAGAAGCTGTTCCTAAATTGTTCAGTGTGGGTCTTCAGGCTCCTGTACCTCCTCCTCGATGGTAGTAACGAGAGGAGGGCACGTCCCGGATGGTGAGGGTCCTCAGTGATGGGTGATAATGACGAGTTTGCACCATTGCCCAAGTTGCTCATACTTACAAACCCTCTTCTCATCCACTTCATAACTTTAATCCACCACAACGCTTCAAAATTGCAAAAGCTCCCAAAGTATTTCACTCAAGCGCTAGCAAACAAAATTATTGTTGAACCACATAAAATGATATGCACTCACAGTTAGCTGGTGGGTCTGTAGAGAAGCAGGGCTAACTGTAGCGTGTTCTGGGCTTCCGTGCCTGTACACTTGCTGCACAGAATCGGGAATACACTGGAGACCTCTCCCTCTGTCCCTGGACCCACCATCACATCCAAGGATATTCTTTAAGTTGTTGGCTTGAGGGTCAGGAGGTACTTCGTATCTGGCCTTACTGTCTATTGTCGAGTTTATTGTCACCTGCACAAGTCCATGTGTGCACAGGTGCAATGAAAAACTTACTTGCAGCAGCATCACAGGCACATGTTACGTACCAGCAACAAAAGAAACACACCGAGTCATGTATGAGTGTTAGAACCTATTTTATTAATAACTTCTTATGATAATAAGAAAGAAAAAGAAATGTTAGATATTAAACATTAACCCCAAAACTAAACTCGAAGTGTGTGTGTGGCAAATTCCCAAACTCCAAGTCCAAGAATAGTTCTCAAAGTTGAGTTCAGCAAGCCATAAGGTGAAACGTGAGCAAAGGCTTTTGCAAAACCACTGTTGACTGAAGAGAAAATGTAGAGAGAAAATAGAGAGAAATTACAAAATCCGAATGTTCCACGATGGAACCCATACGACACCTCAGTCACTGATGATCTCCACTGCTTTGTTCCGAAGTATCTGCCACCACGAAAGGCATTCGAGACGTGGCCGTCCACAGAAATACCTGTTTCCTTCTACAGGTTAACGACAAAGTGGACTCCACTGGATTACTCCAAAAATCTATCCGTGGATTGTAGTGACAGACACAGTTACTGTTTTTCATCCAGCGATACAGAGACCAGCAGGCAGTGTGTCTCTCTTTTCTGACTGCCAAAACGACAGCACGTCGTTATCTCCTGTTGTCGTAATGACACCACACAGGCTCACACACACACTACTGTACTATGTCTTAAAGGGACATTCACCAAATATTAACTTAATCCGTTACACACATAGTATCAGATATACAACATTCACAAGAAAAACATAAACTAAACATAAATTATACACAATTTTTACAAGAAAACTCAATTAGAACAAAAAAAACGAAGTCCATTTTAGTGCAAAGTGATCAAAGTGGTCATAGTGTTGCTAAACTCCAGTGAGGGTTTTGCCAGATGGTTCAAGAACGGAATGGTTGAAGGGAAGTAGCTGTTCCTGAACCTGGGGGTGTGGGACTTCAGGCTTCTGTACCTCCTGCCTGATGGGAGCTGCAAGAAGATGGCATGGCCCGGATGGTGGGGATCTTTGATTTTCAGTTTAAAGGTATATTTTGTGTTCATTTCATCTTGTATTTTTAATTAACTAACAGCAGTTTCATGAATATATTTACCATTTTTAAATTCTTTTTATTCTGATTCTTTTAAAATCAATTAACTGCTTCTAAATCACTAGATGTTTGGAAAGAGTGAAAGGCAGCACAACTGTCAGAAGGCCATCAGGGGGGCCTGGGGCAGAGCCTCAGCTCCTGTCTCCAGGGAACCCATGGTCGGTCTCAGCCCAATGCACCTTACAGGTCAACCTGTCCATCTGTGTCAGCGAGACCTCACCTGCCCACAAAAATACGGCATGGCCACAGGCAAACATGAGGCATGTGTTGGTATCAGCGTGATCCAAAGAGCAAGTTTCAGGGGATGTCCTAAAAGAGGAGAAAGCAGCAGAGAGGTTTAGGGAAGGAATTTCAGAGCATGGGCACCGAAAGTCGAAGGTACAACCATCTGTGGTGGAGCGTAAGGCTTAATGTATGAAGAGCGTTTGATGGTTCTGAGCTTGTACTCGATGGAGTTCAGAAGGATGAGGGGGGATCTCATTGAAACCATCCAAATACTGAAAGGCCTGGATAGAGTGGACGTGGAGAGGGTGTTTCCATTCGTTGGAGAATCTAGGGTCCAAGGACACAGCCTCAGAATAAAGGGACGTCCCTTTAAAACTGAGATGAGGAGGAATTTCTTCAGCCAGAGGGTGGTGAATCTGTGGAATTTATTGCCACAGAGAGTTGGGGAGGCCAAGTCATTGGGTGTATTTAAGGCAGAGATTGATAGGTTCTTGATCAGTAAGGGGGTTAAGGGCTACAGAGAGAAGCAGAAAAATGAGGTTGAGAAAAGAAACAAAAAAATCAGCCACGATTGAATGGCAGAGCAGACTCAATGGGCCCAATGGCCTAATTCTGCTCCGAAACCTTATGGATTCAAATAGGCAATGATCAGAGGGGTGGAATTGGTGGAATGTGCAGAATTTGAAGGGAGGTGACAGAGATGGGAGGCATGTAAGGGTGTCATCAAAGGCCAGAAAAGAAACTCCCGCAGGAATAATTTAGATCCCAGTCCTTGGGAAGTTGCTGGAGAAATAAAGAGATTTCTGGTCCACCTAACATGTCTTTTGTCATGTTTTTTTTGCAGCCTCCGCTTTCCAAAGAGCCAAATATTCTCCTGGGAAGGATCAGGAAATGGTTAATTAACAAAATTCCTCCCCAAGCCTACAAGGGACTAATTCAAATCTGGACCAGAAGAACACAATGATCCTGAACTGCATTACTTTGCACCTGCCTCTTGTATGATACAATCTTTTTGCAGTCACGAACTTATCCAGCCTTTGAAGAAGGTACTCGATGATTCTACACTCATCAAAGGAGTCGACAAGGTTGTTCCAGAGATCCATTATTCTCTGGGAAAGGGAGAAAGCCCAGCTTCTAACCAACCTCAGCTCTTTATGAACTTGCAGACATGATCGCAAGTCGCATCCAATCTGTTTCCTACTGGAAATAAATCTGTGAATGTGAGCACAAGATTGTCACATTATTAATGGACTTCAATCAAATTGGCAGAAAGTCTTTGTCACATTTACACGGAGTTTTTTTTAATGTTCACGGTGTAGAAAGAGGAGACATAAGTTTATTCTTTGGTCACTAACCCTCAACACATAATTCAGAATCATTGAAATTTAAGACACAGAAGTAGGTCACTTGGTCCCTGGTGCCCCTACCAGCTGTGCTTGGGCTCTGCTTTTGTTTTTGTTAATAGAACAAAATCTTCACGGCAGAATACAACACAACTACCATCATACATTGTGCCTTTAGACTAAACAACCAATCACAAATATCCACTTCTGCATAGCATGAAGTGCAAATTAATTGTGTGGTCCTTTTGCGGAGATTCAGTAACACCCAGAGAGTAAGAAAGTCATCATCAGGTATTCCCAGTCAGTGACGGATGTCATTTCCTCTGGAATTCTTTCCTGCAGAACCTCCAAACCTCTTCTTCCACCAACCCACCCACAAGGGAGGTGTCTATCCTCTCTGTAAGATCCACGGGCAGGACTGTCCCAGTAGGTCCATCAGCCTGTTCTTCTCCCACAAAATTCATGTCCTCCTGTCCTGACTCTTTTGTTTTCTCCTTGTCCTGGGTCTTTGTGTCCTGCGTCCATGATTCCTGGGCAGTCTATAACCCGACAGCATGAACACTGAGTTCTCCAATTTCAGGTAATCCTGCTCCCCCCTCTGTCCCTTTCCTCTCTGCTCCTGATCCACCCAGTTCCTCCTACAACCCACCCCAGCCCCCCCATCACCCTGTTTCTTTCCTCTCCTTTAAACTCACTCCATCTGTCCATCACCCACACTCCCCTCCCACTGGGTGCCCTCACCCTACAGTTCCTAACTGCCCTCCCCACCTCTCTTATTTGGTTCGTCTCCTATCAGATTCCATCATCTGCAGCTCTTTGTTGTCTCCACCCATCACCTCCCAGCCTCTGTCACTATTCCCACTCTCCCCCTCCCCCATCTACCTATCAACCCTCCTCACCTGGATCCACCTGTCACCTGCACCTCCTGTTCCGCCCCTTCCACTCACTTCTTTATGCTGGCTATCTCCCCTCTGTCTCTCAGTCCATATGAAGGGTCCCAACCCAAAACGTGGACAGGTCCATTTCCCTCCACAAGATGCTGCATGACCCGTTGGGTTCCTCCAGTAGTTGTTTCTGGTTCCATGATTCCCTCCATCACTTTAACAAT
Organism: Pristis pectinata; assembly: GCF_009764475.1. Lineage (NCBI taxonomy): Eukaryota > Metazoa > Chordata > Chondrichthyes > Rhinopristiformes > Pristidae > Pristis > Pristis pectinata. The sequence goes on from NC_067426.1 coordinate 2,776,317, forward strand.
TTCCAGTTCCCTGCTCTGAACTGGCTCATCTTCACCATGGATCTGCAATCCCCCTGCACTTCTGTCCTGCACCGGGAGAGCGGACGGATTTTTTACTCCTCCTTGAACAGAGGCCCAACCAATTCCACTCCACCACTACCCTTTGCCCAGTTGAACTTTCTCTTTCTTTAACAACTTCCTTAAATGCACTCATTTTCTCCAAATCTAAGTTGTAGTTGCAGGACCAAGTTATGTCTGCCTCTGTGGATTTTGTGTTTCAGGGCTGTTCCTCATTTCCTTCTCCAGTATAATGATGACAGCATTGCTGATGCTTCTCTCTCTCGTGTAGAACTTGAAAGTTTAATCACCTTGGCTGTCAACTTCTCCTTTGCTCCTTTTTTCACCTGAATTTTCCTTTCCTCCACTTTCACAATTCAGAGAATTGGTTCGCAACCAATAACCACCTCAAGGCCATGGACTCTCTCAGCTGCCTTGACTACACTCCCCAACCTCCACTCTATTCCATTCTCCTCATTTTCTCTATCTGCATCCTACCTGTTCTGATTGTGCCGCTTCCACATCAGTACTTCTGACACCTTCTTTCCTTTTCCTCAACCCTGGTTTGACACACTTGGCAGTGCTCTCATCCATATCGCCACTCTGTATCTCCATCTCCACTCCCCACACTTCCTCTCATCATCCCTTCTCCTCCCACCCAGAGCAAAGATAGGGTTTCCCTTTGCTCTCACCTTCCACCTCACCAAATTCAACAGCTCATCCTTTGTTATTTTGGATGCCTCCAAAGTGACCCAGACATGCATTCCCCTCACCTCCACTTTCAGATGTTCACCCCCCCCGTTCTTGTCACCTCTTTTCCATCTGTGAAACTCAGTACTTTAACTTTTCCCATTTGGATGAACAGTCATCAAATGGAGAAGTGGGATATTTCTTGTTCTAGTCCCACTCAGTCCCTTCCGTCACTTTTTTCCCATCACCTTGCTGAATGGACTGCTGCCACTTACATCATGACACCATACAAAATAGAACAGTAGGCTATTTGACTCCTCGAGTTCCACCATTCAGCGAGATCATGGCTGATCCTTTACCTTAGCACAACTCTCTCTCATTAATCTATTACCCACTGATACCCTTAACATCAAAAAAATCTGTTCACCTGTTGTGAATATAGCACAGCCTTCATGATGTAGAGATGTACAGAGTGAAGGAAATTTCTTCGTATTTATTTCTTAAGATCTGGGTGTCACCGGCAAGGCTGACATTATTGCCCTCACTAGATGACTTTGAAAAGGTGGTGGTGAGCCACCTTCTTGAACATCACAGTCCTTTTGGTTCAAGTGTCCCCATAGTGCTGCTAGACAGGATTTAGACCCAATGGTGAAGTGGTGACACAGGTCAATAGGGTAGTGAAAAAGGCATCTGGTTTGCCTTCACGGGCTGAGGCATTGAGTATAGGAGTTGGGACATCATGTTGCAGTTGTACAACATGTTGGTAAGATAGCACCTGTAACATCATGTGCGGTTCTGCTCACCATACCATGTGATTAAGCTTAGAGACCGTGCAGAAAAGATTAACAAAGATGTTGCTGGGACAGGAGACCTGGAGTTATAAGGAGAGGCTGGACAGGCTGGGACTGTTTTCCCTGGAGCAAAGGAGGCCGAGGGGTGACCTTATAGAGGTTATAAAATCACGAGGGACATAGACAAGATGGGATCATCACAGACTTTTTCCCAGGGTGGGGCATAGGTTTAAGGTGAGAGGGAGATACTTAAAGGAGATTTGAGGGGTAAGTTTTTTCACACAGAATGTGGTGAATATTTGGAATGAGCTACCAGTCAAGGTGGTGGAGGCAGATTCTATTACAACATTTAAGAGGCATTTGACAGGTACTTGGATGGGAAAGTAGAGGGATAGAGTCCTGTTGTGGGCAAATGGGATTAGTGTAGATGGACATCGTGGTCAGTGCGAATGAGGTGGGCTGTTATCCCCTTTACTATGCTCTACATTTCTATGATTCTGACAATATATTCCAAAGCAAGATTCCTGGTGTGTGACTTGAAGGGAAATTGCAGGGGGTTGTGTTTCCCTGTACCTGCTGACCTTCTCCATCTTGGTGGTAGAGGTGCTGGGTTTGGGAGGTACTGTTGGAGTAGCCTGGGTTAGTAGATGCAGTGTGTTATTAGATAGTCCAAACTGCAGCCAATGGTGTGCAGTTGTAATGGAAACAAATGTTTCGGATGGTGGACAGGGTGTCAGTCAAGGACTGCTGAATGGTCTCGACCTGAAGCATCGACTGTTTATTTCCCTCTATAGATGCTGCCTGACCTGCTGAGTTCCTCCAGCATTTTGTGTGTGTTGTTCCAGATCTCCAGCATCCGCAGAATCTCTTGTGTCAGTCAAGAGACTGTGCTTTGACCTGGAAGGCAGCAAGCTTCCTGAGAACTGTTAGAGCTGCACTTATCCAGCAAGTGAAGAGTATTTCATCATGTTCCTGACTTCATCCTTGTGGCTGATGGAAAATCAGGAACATGATGGAGTGATCGTCACTTGGAGTGTCATTGGGTGAGTATCTTGCCACAGAACATCCAGACTCTGATTTGCTCTTGTAGCCACAATGTTAATGCAGTTGGTCCAGTGAATGGTAACCACGAGTTTGCTGGTGGAGGCTCAGCACAGTAATGGCATTGAATGACAAGTGGCTGGACACCTGGAGATGATTATTACATTGCAATTTCATGACATGAATGTTACTTGCCTCGATCAGCCTGTCTGCATGCTGTCATTGACTGCGGGCATTAACTGCTGCATTTACAGAGGAGCTGAGAATGGAATTGGATATTATACAATGAACAGCAAACATCCCCACTTCTGATCTTACAATGGAATAAAGGCCGTTGATGATGCAGCCTAGGACACAGCCTTGAGGACTCCTGTAGTGATTGACCTCCAACAACCACAATCATACTTCTTTCTGCAAGAGATTATTCCAACCATCGGGGTGTTTCCCTTTGATGTCATTGACCATTTTCACCAGTCACCTTGATGTCAGACTTGGTCAAATGCTGCCTTGATGTCAAGGGCAGTCAGTCTCACCTCACTTCTGGAATTCAGCACTTTAGTCCATTATTGGACCTCGACTGCAAGGAGGTCTGGAACTGAGTAGTGTAGGCAAAATCCAAACTGAGCATCAGTCGACAAGTACAGTATGTACTGTAGATGTTTCTGCATCAAAGCACAGTGAATGACTGTTTTGAAAGGCTGACTCCATATTTTGTGACTATGAACTCTGGCTCTAGGCATGCCAGGGCAAGTATCATTCTTCATCTACTCTTGTCGAGCCTCATAAGAACTTTGTATATTTTAATGAGATCACCGCTCATTCTTCTAAATTTAGGAGTGTACTGGCCCAGTCTGGTATATCTCTCCTCATACAACAATAACCCTGCCCTCCCAAATCTAGTGACCATTGCAGCACTCACTCTATTGCCAGTATATCACTCCTTGGGGCAAGGATACTCAACCATATCTAGGTCACAGTACTCCAGATGTGGTCTCACCAGAACCCTATGCAATTGCAGCAAGACTTCCCTTTTCTTATACTCAAATCCCCTAACTTGTTTCCTGCTTCTTGCTCCCAGAGGGAATTCAGATATTTTAGCAACTTTGCTGCCAGTTTCCATCCTGCTCTCATTCTCACCTGGTCCATCCCTGCCAATTCCTCCCCTTCTCTATCTTACTTTCAGAGGATGATCTACAACTGGTCTTCATGGCAGACTCACAGACCCTCGCAGCGACCTTCAATACTCCTTCACTCACCCTGCTTCGCTGTCTCTCTCTCCTTTCTCTAGCTTAAAACTTGTGTGATTCCTAACTTTTCCCATTTCTGAGGAAGTCATTAAGCTGAAGTTATCCATGTTTCTCTCTCCACAGATGCTGCCTGGCCTGCTGAGAACTTCCAGCGTTTTCATATTTCCACCATCTGTTATCTTTTTGTTGCTGATTAGATACCATTTGCCAAGCATGGGTCTACTTCCCCACTGCACTGTGATTGGCATGAAACTGTTTATTTCCCCCCAAGCTCTAAAACATTCTTTGTATCACTCTTAAATTGCACCAATTATTTTCCCAACTCTAACACCTAGATTGCTAATAAAGACTGCTAAGATTCAGGTCCCCAATATCAATTCCCCAGGCATCTTTGGAAACCAATCATCAAGCAGCTCCACACAGGTCGGCACAACGCGGTGGGCTGAAGGGCCTACATTGTGCTGTATTGTTCTATTGTGCTGCTGCTGCTGTATTGTACGTCTATAGACTGATCTGCATCTATTTCTTCAACTTCCCAAAGATACCACCAGATTCTATCAAGCAAAGTCATCGATTACTTGGTATGGTGTTCAGGATCAAATCTCAGGAGATGGTATCTGTAGAGTTACTCTAACCCACTGACTGTGCAAAAATTCAATTCAATGTTCTCTCCAAAGCTCTGTGTGACAGATGGCTCCTCTGTCTTGGTGATCACATTAGGCATTTCTGGGGATCCCTTCAAGCACCTTAACAATAACAGAGGTCATTGGACAGGTTCAAGAGTTTGTTGGATAGGCACATGGAGGAATGTGATATAGAGGGATATGTGGGAGGAAAGGGTTAGATAGTGTAAGGGTAGTTTGATGGACGGCACAACCTGGTGGGCCGAAGGCCCTGTTTTGTGCTGTATGGTTCTATGGTTCTATGGGTCTTTTGACCCAGATAGAGGATACATTGCCTTGTGGTGAACTTGCACCTCATTCTGCATAACCTCCAATCTTCCACATCTGGAAATGTCCAGCTGGTTAAGGTGTAGTGGAATGATCCCTGGTGGTGGACTACAACAGGACTGGATGTGTTGTGAACAGTATTACCTGATTTAAAGCCAGAAACCAAAACTGATTAACCCTGAATATGCCAGTGAACTGGTGTCCACTGTGAGGTGGTCCAATCTGCTGTGACCCTGTCCCTGGATTTATTAGGCTGGTGTTACATGCTGGATACTTGCTTCTAGTTTGGACATGGCAGCACCTCCAAGCCTCTGTCCATGTAAGGAAGGAAAATTATCTTGCCTAACTCATTTTTTTACAGGTTGATTTTGCGTGGATCGTATCCTGGTCAAATCTGCTGAGGAGAGGTTGATTAGACTGTGACTGTATTCCTTACAGCTTAGAAGAACGAGAGGGGACCTCATTGACACTCACAAATCTATTAAAGGGCTTTACAGACAAGATGTAGGGAAGATGTTCTCCTCAGTGAGGAGTCACGGACCAAGGGCCACAGGTTGAGAATAAGAGTTGGCCACGAGATGATGAGAAATTTCTTCACATAGAAGGCAGTGAACCCTTGGAATTTGGTCTCCTCAAAAGCTGTGGAGGCTCAGTTGTTGACTTTGTTCAAGGCAGAGGTGGATAGATTTCTAGGCATTAAGGGAGTAGAGAGATACAGTATGTGAATAGTCTGGAAATTGGCACTGAAGTGAAAGATCAGCCATGACCTTGACAAATGGTGGAGTGAGCTGGAAGGGCCAAACGGTCTTCCTCCAGCTCCAAATTCTCACGTTCTAATCTGTTGGCCTTCAGAATGCCGATTGACAGCCTCCACAGCTTTCAAGGGGAGAGAATTCCAAGGGTCCACTGCCTTCTACATGAAGACATTTCTCATCATCTCAGTCTCCCTCCCTCCCTCCTCCCCACCTTCCCCCTTTCCTAACCCACCACCCCTCTACACCCACCCTACCTCTGGCCTCTCCCCCTTCCCCTTCTGCTCAACACACTACACCGTCCCCTCCCCTCCATCCTCACAGCATCTCCCTCTCCACTTTTCCTGTTCTGTTATCCCTCTCCCCTCTACCTGTTCTTCCCCTCGGCCTCTCCTGCCCCTCCCTCAAACCCCCTCCATCCCACCCACTCCGTCTCACTCCCTCTCTTTCCCTCTCCCAATCCCTCACCCCCACCCCTCCCTCCTCCTCTTTCTCCCTCCCCTCCATGCTCCCTCGATTTTCTTCCTCCTCCTCCTTTGCAACCTATCCCTCCCTCCCTCTCACTCCTCTCCCTCCTCACCCCTCCTTCCCCATCCCTCTGCCCTCCCTCTCCCTCCCTCCCCTTCTCCCCCTCCCCTCCCCCTGCCTGTCCCCGTCCCCTCCTCCTCCTCCCTCCCCCCTCATCCACCCCTTCCCCCTCATCCCCCTACCTTTCCCCCTTCAACCCCCTCCCCAATCCTTCCTCATCCCCCACCCCCACCCCCTCACCCCATCCCCTCCTCCCATCCCCATCCCCCTCCCCTCATCCACCTTTCCCCCTCAACCCCCTCCCCAATCCTTCATCCCCCCTCCCCCACCCCCTCACCCCATCCCCATCCCCTCATCCCCCTCCCCATCCACCCCTTTCCCCATCCCCTCCACCTTTCCCCCTCAACCCCCTCCCCAATCCTTCATCCCCCCTCCCCCACCCCCTCACCCCATCCCCCTCCCCTCTCCCCATCCGCTCATCCCCCCTCCCCATCTACGCCTTCCCCATCCCCCTCCACCTTTCCCCCTCAACCCCCTCCCCCACCCCCTCACCCCATCCCCCTCCTCCCATCCCCTTCATCCCCTTCCCTTCCCCATCCCCTCCCCCTCATCCCCCTCCCCATCCACCCCTTCCCCATCCCCCTCCACCTTCCCCCTCAACCCCCTCCCCAATCCTCCATCCCCCCTCCCCCACCCCCTCACCCCATCCCCTCCTCCCATCCCCTCATCCACCCTTCCCCCTCAACCCCCTTCCCCACCCCCTCACCCCATCCCCCTCCTCCATCCCCCTCCCCCCTCCCCTCACACCTCCCCAGCCATGTGCTGCCCCCGCCGCGCATGCGCCAGAATTGCTACAGCGGTGCGCCTGCGCCCGGGCTGACAGCTGGCGGTGGGTGCGGAGCCGGAGCCGGACCCGGAGCGGAGCCGGAGCGGGAGCGGAGCGGGAGCGGGCTGCAGGTAGGGCGCTCACTCACCTTCCGCGCTGCCCGCCCGGGGCCGCGCCGGGTGCGGGGACCCACCGGGGAGGGAGGGAGACACCCGCCAGCGCAGCAAACACCCCCCCCCCCCCCGGCTCGTTCCCCTGCGGAAGGCGCAGACCGGGTTTGCGGAGGGTTTGCGGGGGGATTGCGCCGGGTTTGCGCCGCTGCCGGAGTTGGGGAGGTGTCGGGGGGGCGGGGGGCGGGGGGCGGCTGTCACCCGAGGCAATGCAGCGCTGCCCCCCGCTCTGCCGGCTCCCCGCCTCCCGCAGCCTCTCCGCAATCGCACCCAAGTCCAGCTGCCATCCCCAAAATAACCCGCAGTCCCAGCCCGGCCAGCGCAGGGCACCGGGCTGCTGGCAATTCTTGGCAAAAAAGTTTTATTTATATTGGGTGACCTGAACCCCCCCCCCCCCGGACCCACGCTCTGCTGCCCTGCAATTAAATGCATTTTGCGTTGAGTTCCAGCTGTGATAAATTCCGCTGGAGGTGTTGGGCTGCCACACTTGGTTTTTTTTCCCCTTTTGCCGTAATGCTGCAGACGATAACCCTCCGACATCCCGACTTTAGTTGGCTGCTGCTCAGTCTGCCACTCACCTGGATCCCCTCCCTCCCTCCCTTGGTCTGGGAAGCAGAGCCAAGCCACCGGAGTTGGGGAATCTGCACGGCAGCAGTTGGTGTGAGCAGACTCAACCTTCTGCAGTGGGGATGACTGGCTGCATTTTAAGAATTGCACCAGTGACTCCAAACCCCTTGCTCCCATCTCTGCCTCGGTAATTTCCTCCACACTGTCTGCGCTCCCCACTTCATCATCCCTGAATTTAATGGCTGTGCCTTCAGTTTTCTGGACCAAAATCTCTGGCATTCCAACCCCCTTCAGCTCTCTTACTGCCTTTCCTTTTTCAAGATGCTCCTTAAAATCTTGTTTGGTTATTTGCCCCAGTGTGACTTGGTGTCAATTTTTGTTTGGTAATGCTCCTGTGAAGTGTCCTGGGTTGTTTTTGCAATGTTAAAGCTGTTGTATAAATGGACAATGTTTGCGGATGTATAGAGCAACTAGTTTAAAATTTGAACCTGTACAGTAAAAAAAACTTGCTTAAAAAATTATGTAGCAAATGTCTCAGAAAATATTGCAGTCTTGGTAATGTACGCAAAGTAATTTTGCCTCAGTTTTGTGCTTTGTGGCCTTGTCAGAATTGTTTATTATATTGTGGATTTGTAGCAAACAACCCACTGGCAGCAGATTATATACAGTTTATTGCACGAAGAGCAGAATGAATAGTATTTGTTTTAATATTGTATTTTGCTTGCCTTGTTTCAGACTATAATAATTTTAATATTGCATCAGCAATGGCTGTACACAGTTTGTCCTTAGTAGACTTTGCATAACACAGTAAAGATTGCAGTAACATTGTTCATCCATTGCTCCCAGCTAGGTTATTGAAGGTTATGTTACTCAGGGTGACCAGCACAGGATCCAAGACAGCCTGGAGTATTCATGCAAAATGATGACATTGCTTATGTGGGCTGAGTTATTCAGTCATTAGCCAGTACAGAGTCCGATTTCCCCTTGATTTGCCTGTATTTTTGCCGCTGGGGCTGATTTTTGTCGTGTATAATCTTTCCTGCAGAAAATCGTGTTGTAATTATCGCAGGGGAGAAAGAAAATTAGTTGAGTTTCTAGTTGTCACATAGTTCTTCTGTATTTATTTGTTGTTGGGTTTTATTTGACGTTACATGGCTCTGTGATTTTATTTTATCCGCCCTCAGCAAGGCAACCTGAATAAAAAGGAGAAATATTCAGTTCTGAAAATATAGTCAGGATCAAAATAGCAAAATCATCATTTATGTTCAATATTGAAACAGATATTTAGTGGGTTGCTGAGGGTTATGGGAATTGGGCAATAAAACAGAGCTAAGGACAAGATCAAGTCCCTGATCTTACTGAATGGTGGAGCAGGCTTGAGCCTGTTTCCTTTGTATGAAGGACACCCAGATGAAAGGTCTCAACCCAAAATGTCGACTATCCATTTCCACCCACCCCACCCCACCCCCCACAGATGCTGCCTGACCTGCTGGGTTCCTCCAGCATCTTGTCAGATTCCAGTGTCAGCAGTCTCTTGTGTCTCCTCTGTAAACTGGCAGACATTTAGTGCTGTCCATTCTGTGAAGGTTAAAGAGCCCTGAGATGATAGGCACTTGGATAGGAGGCCTGACAGAGAGAGAGAAGGGCGTGTGTGCTGAGGGATAATCCTTCAACACTCAGGCACTTCCTCCAACAGGCATCAGTCCTTTCGATAACTCCGTGAATGGAGTCTAAAGTGAACTTCCATAAGACATGACAGTCATTACATAAATATTATCATACTCCATTGTCGTGAATTCTGGGAACAGTGGGTGGGTCAGCTCATCCACAAGCAGTGTGTGTGCTGGTTTTTCTTCCAGAGGCTTAAAAGAATGGCTGGAAACAGAAAGGAAAATGGGGCAATTTCTGTATTTAATTAAAAGAAAATCATGCCTCTTTGTCCAAAATCTTTAAATTGGGATTAAAACAAACCCTTAACAATTTGAATGCTGAGGTTTCTTGTCGGTTGGGCCTTAATTTGTACCTTTCTGTGTCTAAAATTGACTGAAATACAAACAAATTAATTGATAATGTGAAGATCCATTTATGACAGATGAGCTCACAAAACTTCACCCAAAATGTTAGTGTGCTGAATGTGATGGACCAGCTGCCAAAATCGGCAAAATGAAAATAGAAAATGCTGTAAATACTCAGAGGATCAGGCAGCATCTGTGGAAAGAGAAACAGTCAACATTTCAGGTCAGTGACCATTCACCAGGGCCTCTAACTTTTACCAGTTCTGATGAAGAGTCACTAACTAACCTTTTGTTAGCCGGTTCCAGGAAAGTTTTGGCAGACTTCGCTAGGCAGATTGCTGTTTTGTCTTCTCATCTGTGATAAGGTATACGGGACTTGATCAAAAGAGAGCCAAATGTTGGTACCTGTGATGTCCTAACTGAAAGCCATCTGAGCAGTGAGTGATTGGTGGATTGAGGAATTCAGAAAATGTATTTTTTTAATACCCCAAAGCAGCTAATTTTCTGCTGTAGCCCACGTTAAAGGAGCTTTGTCAAGTTGAATTGTGCCTGTCTGAACGTGTATGTGCATGTATTTCAATATTTCAGGAATAATCTCACCTCCTGGAATTCAAATGTGAATTTGTGGTTTTTACAGTAAAACCACATCTGCAAGTTAATGTTCTGAAAGTTCAGCAAAAAATATGGGAACACGTTGTTCCTTTATAAGTGCATCTGTAGAGAGTCAGTAACTTTACTAGTGCATCGTCCTTGCTCATCCCTGCTCGGTGAACTTCGACCCCGAAAAAACACTTGAGAAAAAAGAAAAAATCCTGATTTTTACTTGTTAAGCATTTGAACTTTGGGGCTTACTTTCTGGAGGAAATCCATTTCATAGAGTTTGAGAACTTTTAATTGTTGATTGAGTCCAATGCTCCATGAAATATTCTCCCATTACCCTCCGCGACTGATCTGCTCAATGGGGTAGAAGTTAGGCTGCAACGATACAGAGTCCTCGGGAGGCACAGCCAGGAGCACAGGGAGCAGTTCAGGGAATGTACCTTAGGGAGGCGAGATTGGTCTGGGAGGCAGGGAGGGAGAGAAAGAAAATAATTCCTGGCCTCCAATGGTTAAATTACAAAGAGCAATTAGAACATAGTACAGCACAGGGACAGGCCCTTTCACCAACAACGTTGTGCCGAACTAATTAAGCAAATGACACCGGATCCCTTCTGCCTTCACAATGTCCATCTCCCTCCACTCTCTGCATATCCATGTGCCTATCTAAGAGCCTCTTAAAAGCCTCTATCGTTTCTGCCTCCACCACCACCCTTGGCAGCGCATTCCAGGCACCCACCACTCTCTGTGTAAAAGAAACTTGCCCCGCACATCTCCTTTGAACTTCCCCCTCTCACCATAAATGCATGCTCTCTAGTATTAGACATTTCGACCCTGGGGAAAAAGGTACTCCTCAGGTCACCGCTCTGCCACTCACCTTATAGCACATGCCATCTAATCCTGGCAGCATTCCTGGTAAACCTCTTCTGCACCCTCTCCAAAGCCGCCACATCCTTCCCATAGTGGGGTGACTAGAGTTGAGTGCAATACTCTGGATGTGGCGGAAGCAGAGTTTTATAAAGCTGCAATGCAACTTCCTGACTCTTGAACTCAGTGCCTCGACTAATAAAAGCAGGCCTGCCATACGCTGCCTTTACCACCCTATCAACTTGTGCAGCCACTTTCAGGTAGCTATGGACTTGGACCCCAAGATCCCCCTGTACATCAGTTCCAGAAGGTAGGGTTGTACTTGATAGAATTTAGAAGTTTAAGCAATGATTTGTTTATAGTTTTCATAACCTTAAAGGGAACCATTAGGAAGGGTCGTGGGAGGGGTAATCTGGGAACAAGCAGTCATAGAATGGTTACAGCATAGAAGGAATCCATTGAGCCCATTATGCCATGCCAGCTATCTGCCAGGGAATCTCACTAGTTTCACCTTGATACCTTGACAAGATCTTGTGATCCTGTCAAGGTATCAAGGGACATGGAGAAAAGGCTGGGAATTGGGGCTAGATGGGAATAGTTCAGCTCATGGTGAGGTAGCGGAGCAGACTTGATGGGCCGGATGGCTGCCTTCTGCTCCTTTGCCTTGTGATCTTGTCACCCCTGTGACTTTTTCTTCTGCCTTGCAAATTTTTCTTCCTAACATATCTAGTTTCCTCTTGAAGGCCACAATGGAACCTGCCTCCACCACATCTGCAGGCAGTGTGTTCTAGATCCCAACCACAGGCTGTGTCAGAGAGTTTCCACATGTCACTTGTAATTCTCTTCCCCTTTACATTGATCTCTGGTTCTTGACACCTCCTCCAAGTTGAGTTTATTGTCATGTGCACAAGTATGGTGAGGTACAGGTATAGTGCAAAACTTGCAGTAGCATCACAGGCACGTAGGTTCAGACAACACACAGAACATAAGTTGTACATAAATTATACTGTTAAATGGGGGGGGGGAGAGAAAAGAGTCTGCAAAAACAAGACGGTGCAAAAAAAAGGCATAATTGAGGACAAGTCTATAGTGTTCCATTACTGAGGTAGGGTTAGGGTTGTGCAGGTATATTTAGGAACCTGATGGTTGTAGGAAAGTAGCTGTTCCTGAACCTGGTGGTGTGGGACTTCAGGCTTCTGTACCTCCTGCCCAATGGTAGCAGTGAGAAGAGGGCATGACCCGGACAGTGGGGATCCTTGATGATAGATGCCGCCTTCTTGAAGGCAGCGCCTCCTGTAGATGCTGTCAGTGCTGGGGAGGGCTCTGCCCGTGATGGACTTGGCTGTGACCACTGCTCTCTGCAGCCTCTTGTGTCCCTGTGAATTCCAATGGGAACAGTCTCCCACTGTCCACTTTGACTAGGGCACAGAGTCTAAAAAGTAAAGCCAGGTTGCAAGAATAAAGTTAGGAAAGACTCCTCTACACAGGGGGTGGCAGGGTGGGGCGCTCTCCTGCACACAGCAAATGATGCTGGCTGAATTATGTATTTTAAATCTGGGACTAGTAGACTTTTGTTAAGGGGTGTAGGCAATGAATGGTAGGGTGTACACAGCCTCCAGCTGTTCTTATGGAACAAATGAACTCCCTCTCCCTCTCCCTCTCCCTCTCCCTCTCCCTCTCCCTCTCCCTCTCCCTCTCCCTCTCCCTCTCCCTCTCCCTCTCCCTCTCCCTCTCCCTCTCCCTCTCCCTCTCCCTCTCCCTCTCCCTCTCCCTCTCCCTCTCCCTCTCCCTCTCCCTCTCCCTCTCCCTCCCCCTCCCCCTCTCCCTCCCCCTCTCCCTCCCCCTCTCCCTCCCCCTCTCCCTCTCCCTCTCCCTCTCCCTCTCCCTCCTGGAATCCCACACATGTGCAGATCCACACACCTCCACAGTTGTGTAGTCTGTCATCTCACATGCATGCACACACACTAGCACTTCCATAACCGTGTAATCTCCTGGCAACCCACATGTGTACACCCCCTGAGCCAATTAATCTCTTGACAATAAAACTAAAATGTGAATGAAGGATATTATGGAAAATTCCTCTGACCCCCTTAGTTGATTAGAGCTATGAGGTCATTTCATCCAGTTGTTTTATTTCAAAAATGAGCCTTATCCAAAAAAAACTACGTACAAGGGATACAAAACAGTGCATGGCTTTCTTTAGATTCATAGTGTTGTCAAGTTAATACATTCTTTGTACAAAGCACCAATGCCGTTCATGTCCTCTTTGAACAATTCACCCTTCAGATCCACTGTGCACTGAAGGGCTGGGTCCTGTGTAACAGCCTCTCAAACTTCGTCTGTTTGTTAGCCTTGAAAAATTGCCCTCAGTTGTAATGTTCCTGATGGACTGGTTCTGCGGGAATAGTGACTCTGGGAACTCTTTACACATTAGACTATGTTATTACTGCTGTAACTTGTCACACACAAGCATGACCTGTTCTAGCAGGTGTGAGATCTTGGGCGTCGTAGCTGATTTGGGAGTTGCCTACATTTGCATGCATAAAGTTGTACATGTAGTTTTATCATTCTGTTGCATACATTTGGATAAAATATTTAAATGATTACAGCTTTGAAGCAAGCAGCATGAATATTGATTTACTTTTTTTAATCCTTTAGCAAACATATGTACCTTTTGTGTATTCACTGTAGAGATTATTAGTGTATTGTGATCATCTTGTACCTTAACTCAGTACTTGTTTCACACCCAGCAGTGCAGCAAGTTTGTACAGTATCTGTGAGACAGGTGAGCTGGGTGTGAATTGCAGTGATGGCATTTGATGTTGATCAGAGCACTGAGACTTGATGTGGTCTCTTCCTGATGAGAAGATGACACATTGACTTCAATAATGGTGTGGCCAGCCTCCAGGTGTGACGAACTGATTCTGTTCTGCTCCTCCCAGTACCTGGGATGGAGTATCATTTGACAAAAAAATACTGGACAGTTGTCAACGTCAAGTACATGTATACACAGGTGCAATGAAAAACTTACTTGCAGCAGCATCACAGGCACATAGCATCAGATAAGCAGCATTCACAAGAAAAACATAAATTAAACACAATTTTAACAGGAAAGAACACAATTAGGAAAAAAAGTCCATTTTAGTGCAAAGTGGTCATGGTGTTGCTAAACTGCAGTGATTAGGGTTATGCAGGTTGGTTTAAGAACCCAATGGTAGCTGTTCTTGGACCTGGTAGTGTGGGTCTTCAGGCTTCTGTATCTCCTGCCCGGTGGTAGCTGCGAGAAGATGACGTGGTCCGGATGGTGGGGATCTTTGATGGATATTGCCGCCGTGAGGAAGTGCCTCATGTAGATACTACTGATGGTGGGGAGGGACGTGCTCGTGATGTATTGGGTAGAGTCCACTACCCTCTGAAGCTTCTTGCGTTCCCATGCATTCGAATTACAGCACCAGGCCATAATGCAATCGGTTTGGATGTTTTCTATGGTACATCTGTAGAAGTACATCATTTGGAAGAATTAAATGCAAAACTAATTCAGTTGTTAAAAGGAAACTTTTCAAAGTTATTCCAGGGAATTGGAAGTTGCAGCAAGCAAGTACACCAAATACTTAGCAAGGCAAATGAAATGTTGACCTGTATTCAAAAGGGTAGAGAAGGGAAACAAACAGGTGTTACTACAATTGCACAGGGCATTGGTGAGATCACATCTAAAGTACTGCGTACAGTTCTGGCCTCTTTATTTAGTAGAGGTATATGTGCATTGGATTTAGATCAAAAAATGTTCTCTGGGCTTCATGAAAAAAGTTGAGCAGGTTGGACCTGCACTTGTTGAAGAATAATGAGGTGACTTCATTCAGGCACGAGATTCTGAGGGCAGTTGGCAGGTAGATGGTGGGAGGATGTTTTCCTGGTGGTGGAATCTCGAACTAGAGGACATAGTTTCAGAATAAGAGGTTCTGATTCAAGGCAGACATGAAGTAGTTCTTGTGTCAGAGGGATGTAACTCTATGGAATTCTCCATCCCAGAGAACTATAGAGGCTGAAACACTGAATATATTTGTGGCTGAGTTAGAATTTTGTGATGGGGAATGAGAGTAATACAAGAGAAACAAAGGACTGCAGTTGTGGAATCCACATGAAAAACACAATGATGCTGGAGGAACTCAGCAGACCGGACAGCATCCGTGGAGAAAAGCAGGTGGTCAACGTTTCGGGTCAGGACCCTTCTTCAGGACTGAAGATAGGGAAAGGGGAAGCCCAATATACTGTATAGGAGGGAAAAGCAGAGCGGTGATAGGTGGACAGAAGAGGGGAGGTGGGGTGGGCACAGGGTGGTGATAGGTAGATGCAGGTAAGAGATAGTGATGGGCAGGTGTGGGGGAGGAGGGGAGACCAGATCCACTGGGGGACGGGTCACAGGTATGGGGGGAGGGAAGGGGAGGGGACAAAAGAAAGAAGTAGGCAAGGAGAAAAGAGAAAGCAGCTGGAAAAGAATCGATGGTGAGGTGAGGCGGGGTGGAGAGTTTGGTTTACTTAAAGTGGAATAATTTGATGTTCATGCCACTAGGCTGTAAGGTTCCCAAGATGGAAAATGAGGTGCATTTGGACTTCTGGCAGTGGAGGAGGCTGAGGTCTGAGATATCAGTGATAGTGTGGGAGGGGGAGTTGAAGTGACTGGCAACGGGGAGATGCAGATCGCGGTTACGGACGGAGCGCAGGTGCTCTGCGAAATGGTCACTTGGTCTGCGTTTGGTCTCGCCGATGTAGAGGAGGCCACACTTGGAGCACCGAATGCAGGTGATGATATTATGGGAAGTGCAGGTAAATCTCTGCCTCACCTGGGTCCCCTGGATGGAGGTGGTGTAGGGGCAGGTGTTGCACCTACGGTGGGGACAGTGGAAAGTCCCCGGGGTGGGAGTGGGATGGGTGGGGAGGGAGGAGTGAACTAGGGTGTCATGGAGAGAGCGGTACCTACAAAATGCAGAAAGGGGTGAGGAGGGGAAGTTATGCTTGGTGGTGGGGTCCCGTTGGAGATGGCGGAAGTGACGGAGAATGATGTGCTGGATACGTAGGCTGGTGGGATGAAGTGTGAGGACAAGGGGGACCCTATCCCTGTTGGGTCTGGGAGGGGTGGGGGTGAGAGCAGAGGTGCGGGAAATGGCAGAGATGCGGGTGTGAGCTCTCTTGACCACAGTTAGTAAAGAAATTGGACATCTCAGATGTCCTAGAGTGGAAAGCCTCATCATTGGAACAGATGCGGTGGAGAAATTGAGAGAGAGGGATGAAAGGGGAGGGAGAGTGTTGACAGATATGGAAAATGGTCAGAGAGCTGAAGCCAAAATAAGATCAGCTCTGGGTTTATTGAATGGTGGAGCATCGTCGAGGAGCTGTGAGGTCGATGTGCTCCTGTGTCTTGTGTTTTGTTTGTGATGGTTACGTAATTTGTACATTTTGGATATTAACCTGATCATGATGACGTTGTGAACTCAATACAGATTCTCTCACTATATTTTGTGACCTCTAAGTGCTCAAGTAATGATATTTTCAGTTCTATACATCAAATCTTTGTTCTGTTTGAGTTTGGTAATTAGACATTCTGCCCCTTGGCACAGGGCTGTGATTGTTCAAAAGACTTTTAAATAGAATTTTTGTAGCCAGTTCTATTTTTAGTTATTCATTCATCAAGATCAGGGTATCTCCTGCAAGGCCAGTATTTATTGTCTACCCCCAGCTGTCCATGGCTCAAGTCGCTTGCTCAACCTGTTAGGAATCAGCAACATTTGATTGGGGTCTGCCTTCATGTGGGTCAGAGAGGGAAAGGACATCAGATATTGGGGAACTAGATGGCTTTCTATGATATTCATCATTAACATTCATTCATCATTAGTTCTTTTTTAAATTCCAGATTAGTAACCGAGCTTAAGCAGCAAAGGTGGGTTTGGAACTTGGGTCTCTGGATCGATAGTGCAGGCTTCTGGATCACTCGCCCAATTACTTGACCATTGCATCAATGGCCAAGGCTGGATTTACACGTTCAGTTCCAAATTTGAATGAACAGTATTTGCAAATCTATTGTTTCAGTGCAGAGTATTTTTGTAGTGAATATTCCTTTAGCATGAATATTTAAATGGCAGCATTAATATATTTGCATGGATTGATTCTGTGGCGTTATTTCAGATCACGCAAACTCTGGCAATGCACTTTTAGTAATGTGTGTTGCCATGGGAGATTCCCGGTTCCTTTATCACTCTGTGAGCCCAGACATAAATAATGCTTTGGTATCGGTTAATCTGAATGGGTCTAGTTAACCAATTTAAACATTTGTTTCAAACCAGGGTTTTGTCTGATCATTTATTAATAAATATCATAATTTCATGTTGCAGTCATAAGAATTTAAATGAAACAATATTCTCTTGTCAAAGACATAAAATGATAACACTCTTTATCGAGAATTCGGGATCCAGAAACAGAGGCAATGAAGGCACAGTCAACAGTAGTTGAGGAGTTAAACTTGGGAATGCACAAGGGCAGAGATTTCAGAGGGTGATGGGTCTTTAAGGAGGGGGTGAGATCATGGAAGGAGTTGCAATCAAGTAGGAGAACTTGAAGCCTAGATTAGTTGACTTGTTAGGCTGCTAACTAATCACCCACTCCCTCGGGCACTCTGTAAATGGCAGGGGAGTTCCTGTAACTCACCTGTTATGCTACCTGACAGCCCCCTTCATGAATTACAGTATTTCTTAAACTTGCCTTTTGGGACATTGGCTGCAAGTACCTGCATGAATTCATTAACAATTCCCAAATGTTTTAAATTGCAAAGATTGTCACTAGGGCCAGTGTCACTTTATGCCATCACAATCACCATTAATAAAAATTCATTTAATTAACTTGCTCAATCTTTTAGCTAATAGGAAAACAATACCTCCATTTTGCACTTTCTTTAACACTGTTTGGTTGTTTGAATCCATATATTTATGTTGGAGTGATTCTCATGCTTTCACCTTTGAGTCTGAGTTGCAATCATGATGAACCTAATTGTTCACAAAAGGAGCACTTCCCTAGCAACACACACAGGAGTGGGAGGAATTCAGCAGGTCAGGCAGCATCTATGGAGGGAAATGGAGAGTCGATGTTTTGAGTCGAGAGCCTTCATCTGGACTTAAAGGAATCAAATTCAATCAACTTCAAATTCATCTGGAATTTGAGGAGCATTTTCCTAGCAAGTTCTCTTTACCAACGTTTAGCCTTTGTCTGTCTCGTACTCTTTCAGATTTAGGATGTCATTCCCTCCACCTAATGAGATGAAAAAGGGTGGATGAAGCCTGGTGCAAGAGAAACGTTGGCATGGTGGCCTTTTTCTTATTCATTCACAGACCTCAGCGTATGTGACAACTTGAATGTCTTTGTCCTTGAGTCCTGTTGCAGGGTGTTGACCCGACACGTCAACGGTTCCTCTCCTCCCATGGATGCTGCTTGACCCGCTGAGCTCCTCCAGCAGATTGTTTGTTGCTCCAGATTCCAGCATCTGCAGTCTCTTGTGTCTCCAACCTGTATGTCTTGCCAGGTCATTTCAAAGACTGGTTAGGTTTGAGCACATTGCTGTGGGTCTGGAGTTGCACATCAGCCAGACCAAGTAAGGAGGCCAGATTTCCTTCCTTGAAGGTGATAATTCAGCAGTATCCTGGTCATCACTGCAGTAATTAGCTCATGTCTCCAGTAATAACTTAGCAAATGACATGTGCACTGCGCCACATCATCCCTCTGTGCCCTCCGTTCCATGTACATTTGTGCAAACTCCTGCCTCAATGTTTTCACCCACTGCTGCTGATGATCTCTTTTCTCGGCAAGTTCATCTTTATAACCTGCTTTGTTTCCTGTTCGCATTTTGATGTAAACACTTTGATATTCTGTTCTTTCTTGGACTACACAAAGGTGGCACAACCCCAAGTTTTTGGTAATCTTAGAATCCCCACAAGGAGAGAGTTGGGTTCAGATGTGGTTGAAGAGATGTTGAGAATCATGTATTTACACCTGAACCAGGCAATCTGCAAAACAGTTCCATGTTACCTGATGTACGGTTTCAACAAATGAAGGTCTTTTTTTTGTAATCTCTCCCCACCATCCTCAACATTTTTAGTGAATTCTGGATCTAACTCTGTCTAGAATTTGAGACATCTACCACTTCAGAGTTGGCCCTGTGCTAAAGCAATTGGCAGCATATCTTGGTTCAAACCAATGGTAGATCACAAGTGCGATGTCTGACCAGTGTGGGTGGCAAGGTAACTCAACTGTTTAATTCTCTGCCTTGACAACTCTTCATTTTGGACTTGGTTGACATCCTTGCGTTGGACTTCTGGCCCTGTTGAATCCAGCCATTTGGCCCATTCTTGCTGCTAACAGAGTCATGGGCATCTTGATCTGTGGTGCCACCTTTCTGAATGAAAACCCTGGCTGTTCGCACAGTAAAATACACCCACCTCCTCCCTCCCAGCCCTGT
Source organism: Pristis pectinata (assembly GCF_009764475.1). Classification (NCBI taxonomy): domain Eukaryota; kingdom Metazoa; phylum Chordata; class Chondrichthyes; order Rhinopristiformes; family Pristidae; genus Pristis; species Pristis pectinata. The sequence continues at coordinate 2,795,894 of NC_067426.1, forward strand.
GACCTGCTGACAATATCATGGGACACTCGTATTTTTAGCTTTCTGTATGACATTAAAGGAAGTGGTTTGGCCAGCTCGTAGAGCAATCCTATTCTACCAGTAATTTTCCCTGTAACCCATTCTCTCCACATCTAGAGGTCAAAGCGAGAACGTGCAAACTCCACACAGTCAGCAACGGAGGTCAGGGTTGAATCTGGGTGACTGAAGCTGTGAGGAAGCAGCTCTACAAGTTGCACAAATGTGCTACCCTTTCAGGGGATCAGGACTGACCTAAGACCAGATCATTCACCTACAAAATTACCTGAAATTTAAATGCAGAATGACATGATGTGATGGGAGAAGTATTGCGAGGGGAAGAGGCACTTGTATAAGGTCAGAAGCAACCGTGACAACAGTCGCTATGCTCATTTGATCCTCCCAGTTAATGAAACTGCCTTGGCCATCAATGTCAAGGTTCCACGAACAACAGATGGTTTGTTGGTCTAAACATTGGGCATTTAGCTGAAGCATTTTAACAAAGAATTCTAAACTGAACATAGTCGATTATCCTGCTAGATGCTGGCCTTGTATTTCAAATGCTTTGAATAAATTTTAAAAAAATCTTTGGTGCATAATATGTTTTGGCCGCATGTTCCAATCTACTGTCACACTGCACAGTAAGCAACTGGAAGGTGAATAGATTTTATCGAATATGGAAAGGATGTGTTTTAATCCAGGGCTACAGTTGTCAGTTCTTTGCTTTCTGAGTGTTACTGTGAGATTGTAGTTTTAGTTCAAGCTTTAGAGTGAAATAAGATTCTAAATCTTGGGGTTCAAATCCTTTCCAGAGGTGAAAAGGTAATGCAGGGATCATGCTTTTTTTTGCATTTGAACATGTTTATTTTAACAGTTTAACTCTCATTTTAACAAGGCTCTTAGATAGGCACATGAATGTGCAGGAAATGGAGGGATGTGGACATTGTGCGGGCAGAAGGGATTAGTTTAGTTGGGTATTTGATTACTAATTTAATCAGTTCGGCACAACATCGTGGGCCGAAGGGCCTTTTCCTGTGCTGTACTGTTCTAGGTTCTATGCTCTCCGTTTATAATTGTGATGGACCTTGACTAGTTGATTCTGAGTGAAGTCCCACAATAGCACTGACAAGTGAAGAAAGTAAAACCATCTAAATGCTGCAATTTCTTTTTGTTGTTAATGTTCTGCTACATTTAAGGTAGTTTAATTGCTTCTTCTAATGACTGTAAAAATTAGTTTCTCAGGAAACATGATTGCCAGGCTGAATAATCTGATGAGCAGAGTCATTGCTGCACCTGGTTTGTGATGAACACAGATCCGTTGCTTTACCCCAAGGCATTTAAGTCCAATGTATAGTTTTTGTTTCTTAGCCTGTGCTTTTGTTGTGTGTTCAACATTTCTGCTCTCTGCAAGGTAATAATTAAAAGTGTTGCCTAAATGAAATGCATTTTTAAATTGTTATTCTACTTAAGTATTGTATGATTTATATTGGGGATCTGAGGGGGACATTTCTCACCCAGAGAGTGGTGAGTACTTGGAACACACTGCCTGAGAGAGTGGTGGAAGCAGAGTCACTGACAGCAATTAGGAAGTATCTGGGTGAGTACTTGAACCACCCAGGCATGGAAGGCTATGGGCCAAGTGCTGGAAGATGGGATTAATATGGATGGGTGCCCACTGGTTGGCATGGACATGGTGGGCCGAATGGCCTGTTTCCATGCTGTATGATTCTATCACTATATTTGATGCAGTCATTATATGGTTTAATTCTTTGATGCAACAAGTTTCTTAACTGGGTGCAGTACCCTGGATGCAATGCATATTAAATTCTGTTGGTTGACTTTTTGATAGTATGAGGATCAGCAGATCTGGGAATGAGTAATAAATTGGGTGGTTAACGTCCTTTATACTTTTTTTGTATATAATTTGTGTGTTTATATTCTTTGCTATGCTATGATTTAGGAATTGGGAGGTGCTTGTTAAGTGAGCCTTCAAGTGCTGTAGTGCAAGTTGTTTAATGCTTCATGAGGTTAAAGTAAGTTGAACATTACTGGCAGGAACAGTGGGATCCTGTAACCAGTTAATAGTTGGGAATGGACCATAGTCAGGGCCCTTGCTCAAAGCTTTCAGTATGAAACTACTGAATTGTCTTATAAACCCACCAGGGTTCACTAATAATCTTCAGAGGAGCAAATCTATCATCCTTGTCTGGCCTGTCCATGACCCTAGACTCTCAGGAGCGACCAGCGAGCGTCTCAGTTGGGGATGGACAGTAAATGTTGGTCCTGCCCACATCCCATAAATAAGTCAACAGTGGGAAACGTGGTATCAGAATGGATCCTGTTGCTCACTAAATACAGTCCTTGTCTAGCAGGAGGTTGTCAAATGAACAGCTCAACAAACACCCCATGTTTTTAATGATGTTTGAAGAAAGTTTGGGGTGACTGGGCTTATACTAGGTAGAGTTTAGAAGAATGAAACTTATAATAAAGTACCTACTGGACTGAACAGACTAGATGCAGGAAGGATGTTACTGCTGGGAGGGGGTGAAGAGTCCAGAGCTAAGAGAGACAGCCAGCAAATGTGGGTAGGCCATTTAGGACTTGGATGAGGAGAAGCTTCTTTATCCAAAGAGTGTTGAACCTATCGAATTCCCTACCACAAAGGGCACGAGACCAAATCATTGATTATATTCAAGATGGAGTTTGATATAGTTCTCAAGGCTAAAGAGATCAAGGGAGAAAGCAAGAAGAGGGGACTGAATTTGGATGATCAGCCATAAGTGTATCAGTTGGCTGAATGGGCCCCTCCGGCTCCTATCTTCTACGTAGATACAAGAGACTGCAGATGCTGCAACCTGGAGCAACACCCAAGATGCTGGAGGAACTCAGCGGGTCAGGCAGCATCTGTGGAGGGAAATGGACAGTTGACATTTCGGATCGAGACCCTTCATCTGATTTAGACCCGAAACATCGACTGTCTATTTCCCTCCACAGATGCTGCCTGACCCGCTGAGTTCCTTCAGCGTTTTGTGTGTTGCTTCCATCTTCTATTTGCCTGTTTCTAACTTATATGAAACAGTTTGGTAATTTCTAGGTGAGTGACCATACACAATAGGATGAACGAACTTTTAACAAATACAGTTATGTTGCACGTACCTATTTTGAATTGGAGACACACAATTTTTATTTCTTGCCCTGCCATTATCTTGGTTTGGACTTGCTGCCAAATTTTGACCTAATGCATGGGTGTGGACTACTTAGCTTTGACCTTTTATAAAGATGGGAGGTGATGGAGGTTGTAAACATTCAGCTTGGGTTAACAACTCTAATCCAGTTTTTATATTAGGGGAATGGGTTTGACCCCAGGACCTGATTTGAAGTGGTCAATTGTATGATTCCCCCCAGCCAGGTAAGCAGAGAATGAGTGTGCAGAACAGGAACATTAACACAGAAGCTTTCAGTCACAGAGGTGGGCACTGAGCAGCAGAGGAAGGGTTGCGAGAGAGAGGGAGGACTGGAAAGAATAGATGTTGATGAATCTTTTAAAGTTGAGCGGAGATAGGAAAGTTGAGGGATTTGGGATGTTCCAGAGCATGGCGCCAACACAGCTGAAGGCTCTGTCTGCATATTAAGCAGAAGCACGAAGCTCTGCCCAATGCAGTCTGCAGGCTGGTGTGAGTTTTGATCTTAGTAAAGAGCTGACAGGACAGTTGGCTCTCTTCAAACATTAAACATTTAAAAGCAGTCCCATAGATCACCAGGGAGCTGGAATTTTAAAGATTAAAATGTAGGCTTTCCCTGTGTGGCAGCTATAATGCAGTTGGCATGAAAGATAAGCAAGCTGACTACCTCCTGTGTGTGGTCTGACACTGGACACCCAATCCCGAAATGGCTTTGACTTCAACGATAATACATTTATCCAGCTGCACAGCTACGTAGTGAACTGTATCGCAGATCTATGAGGCTGCATTGATGATATAGGTGTCACTTCACTATTTGTCTAGATTAATTAATGCACAATCACTCCCAGTCAGGGCAAAACAGGGGCATCTTCAAGTGATCTTTCCAGGAGTGTGGAGCGTTTGTATTCTGTACAATGTTCAAATGGTGCATTAGCTGATCATATTATGTTGGATTTTGTTAATTCAGTGTCTTTGCTTAATATCCTGGTGTGGTCTGGAATGTACAGGCAACGCTGAGTGGACCAAACAGCTGGAAAATTTAAATTCAGTTAGATTAATCTGGAATTATAAATAAAACGCTGGCGCTGATTACTGTCAGTAATGATGGAGATGAAAGCACTAAATTTGTCATAAAACAACTCATTCAGTTCACTGTCGTGCTTCAGGGAGGGAACTCTGCCCTGTTACCAGACCCAGAAGTGATTCCAAACCCAGTCAACCACATCACTGCCCTCTGAACTGGAGCAGTGAGCCACTCAGGGTGGGACTTCAGTGTCCATTATGTTCCCTTACAACAGGGAAGGAGGTGATTTGGCCCATTGAGTTTATACCGGCTCTTAGCTCAATCCTATTCCCCCATTTACTTCCTTATAACCTGGAGGCACCAGAGACTGCAGATGCTGGAACCTGGAGCAACACAAATGTGCTGGAGGAACTCATTGGGTCAGGCAGCATCTATGGAGGGACGTGGACAGTCAACATTTCGGGTCGAGACCCTTCATCTTCCTGGTCCAGATGAAGGGTCTCGACCCAGAACATTGACTGTCCATTTCCATCCATAGATGCTGCCTGACCCACAGAGTTCCTCCAGTGTTTTGTGTGTTGCAACCTATTCTCTCTCCCATGTTAGGAGGTCTAGGCGATTCGGTACGTCACCAAAGGAATTTTTCTATAGATGTACGGTGGAGAGTATTCTGACTGGTTGAATCACAACCGGGTATGGAGGCTCCAATATACAGGATCACAAGAGGCTGCAGAGGGCTGTAGACTCAGCCAGCTCCATCATGGGCACAACCCTCTCTGCCATCAAGGACATCTTCAAGAAAGCAGCATCCATCACAAAAGACCCTCACCATCCGGGACATGCCCTCTTCTCGTTACTATCATCGGAGAGGAGATACAGGAGCCTGAAGACCCATAGTCGATGATTCAGGAACAGCTTCTTCCTCTCTGCCATCAGATTTCTGAACCGTCCATGAACACTACCTTATTATTGTCTTTTTGTGCTATTTATTTATTTTTGTAATTTATAGTAACTTTGACTTTACACTGTACTGCTGCTGCAAAACAACAAATCTCATGTCATCTAAGTTCAGTGATAATAAATCTGATGTCCATTAATTCCCCCTGATTTTCCTGCTTACACCACCCCGAGCAGGGGCAGTTTACTGTTGCCAATTACTATAACAAGCTGCCCCTCTTTGGATGTGGGAGGCACTGGAGCATCTGGGGAAACCCATGCAGTCACAGGTCAGGATCGAACCCAGGTGAGACAGCTGTGCTACCTGCAGTGTCACTTGTGTCATCCTGCTGGGTCACTGAGTGGACTGGTTGCCTCAGTACACACCTCGATGGTCAAAGGACACAGCGATCAGACAGACTTGCTCCGTGACAGGAGCTGAGTGAGTGAACATGAGGGAGAAAAGCTTTGGACCTTGCCCACCTCAGTGAATCTGTTTGCCTGACCATAATAACATTGGTAGGAGTGACCACACCAAAGGAATCCCATCTTCTCATCAGTAACACTCTGTGTTGTGAGGTGCTACCACCTTGTCAGGTGGGTTGGTTCAGTACAAATCTGGCCACAAGGGCAATAACATATCATCGTGTGCTACCACAGTCTGTAACCTCGTGGCCTGGTATCTCTCTCACTCTGCAGATGTCATCGAGCCAGGTGGCCAATCCTGGTGCAGTGAGGCATGTTGAAGGGCATGTTGGGAGTGGTAACAGACTTGCCTACAATGAGGAGTAAACTGCAACGTAGGACCACGTGCATCCTAAACATCAGTAGCAGCATCAGGAGACTGAGCTCAATGATCCCACAACCAATGGATCAGATCTCTACAGTCTTGCCATATCTGGTCATGAATGGTGGTGGTCAGTTCAGCACGTAATGACAGTATGAGTACCACAGCCCCAGTAAAACTGAGCTAGGCATGTCAGTGCCAACTTGCAGGGAACAGCCATTTCAACCTCTCATGCAGAGTGCATGGTCCACCACGTTTTCCTTTGGAGGTCCCCACAGGCTTGGAAGTCTGTCGGACTTCAGCTGATTAATTCACTCCAAGCCTTTCATCAGTGCCACCACTGCCCGCTCCCACTCCCCTAAAACAAAATCCCTGATGTAATAGATGGTGTCTAGTGTTTGGCAACATGGTACGTTGTAGCAGTGGCAGTCAAGAGGGCTTTACTCTAGATTGTTGACATACCAAACCTTAGGGTGACTGGGTTTCAGAAACATTCCATCCCAGTTATCTTGTAAATGCACTCAAAAAGACCTAACTTCTGGATGTAGATAATGGTAGACTACTTGGACCAAGGATTTGAAATGTTTCTCATGCAATTTGAATGCAGATCTGTGTATTGGAACCTGTTCTTATATTGCTCCAGTTTTGTTCAATCCTCTACGGCAACACACAAAGCGCTGGGGGAACATCTGTTGAGGGAAAGGGACAGTTGACTTTGAGTCAAGACCCTTCATCTGGACTGAAAGATAGAGAGGAGGGATCGAGTATAAAAGGTGGAGGGAAGGGGTGGCCTAAGAGGTGAGGAGGGGTGATGGGCAGATCTGCCCATGTCATCAAAGTTATGCATTTACTGTGGTTCTCAGAGGCTAAATGCTTTAGAGATTATCTCAGATCTTGTTTACAGCAGCATTTCATTATTGATTGCCTCCCTGTTTCTGTATTGCAGACATTAAAGTTCATGTGTAACAAAATATAACATGCAGAGTTTGCATATTGCTCAGAGGTTATAGTAACATGGTGGATGCGTTACTGGGCCAAGAATCCAGCAAACTGAAGATCTAGAGACATACAAAAGCAAAAAATACTGCAGATGCTGGGAACTGAAAATAGAAAATGCTGGAGATACTTAGCAGGTCAGGCAGTATCTGTGGAGAGAGAAACGGGGTAATGTTTCTGCTTAAATGAGTTCGATGCAAGATCATCGACTGGAACCATTGACTCTTTCTCTTTCCACAGGCACCACCCGACCCTCTGTGAGTTCCTGCTCTGCTGGGAAATTGCAATTCCGTTAATTAAGTAAATTTGGAATTGGGGGAAGGATGTGACAGTGACCATTGATCCGCTGGATTGTGGTACAAACCCCTTTAGGGAATAAAAATTGCCCTCTTTACTGAGTCTGACCTAAGTGTGACTCCAAATCCAGTGATGTAGTTGGCTTGTTCCTACCCTGTGAAATGGCTGACGTGATCACTCAGTTCCAGGACCGGCATTAATTTCAGCCCTGTCAGAACTGCCACATCCTGTGAAGGAATAAGAAATAATTCTAATACAATAACTTAGATAAGTATCTCCAATAACTCCAATGAATAACTCTGAGGCTGGCACGATTTGAGATTGGCATCTTTAATGGACAGGCCCACCTCTCCCTCTGAGGTACTCAGCTGTTGAGAGAAATGCATTGTGCTCCTTGACAGTATCAGCCTACATTTCTTCAGTGGTGCACCTGCTGCAATGTGTTTATTCTGAAGAGAAGATTGAGTGGGGCTGACGAAGGAAGGTCCACTCAAGGCGTGATTGGAGCAGTTTAGAAAGTGAGGAGGGAGGTAATAGGATGGAGGGAGCGACTCAAGGTAGCCCAGAGGGTAGGAACGGGTGACCTGTAGAGTTGTCATGGGAAGAGTAGGAGGAGAAGTTGAGGACAGGGTAGAAGATGGATGGTCTTCCATGGAGATGCTGATGTATTGTTGGCAGCCAAAGTGCTTAGGGGGTGGTGGGAGGTGGGACAGTAGTGTTTTGAAGGACAAGGTGTGTGTGATCTGAGTCCTAGTGGGACAGTGGTCTGGCCGAGGTCCCGTATCCTCCTCATTCTCTGGGATCAAGTCAAGTTTATTGTCATGTGCACAAGTACGGTGAGGTACAGGTACAATGAAAAACTTGCTTGCAGCAGCATCACAGGCACGTAGATTTAGCCAGCACACAGAACATAAATTATACAAGACAGTAAAGAGAGAGGGGGAAGAAAACTGCAAAAACAAGATGTTAGTACAAAAAAAAAAGACACAATCGAAGACAAGTCTATGGTGGTGCAAGAGGTGGTCTGTAGTGTCCTGTTGCTGAGGTTGGTTTAGAGTTGTGCAGGTTGGTTCAAGAACCTGATAGTTGTAGGAAAGTAGCTGTTCCTGAACCTGGTGGTGTGGGACTTCAGGCTTCTGTACCTCCTGCCCAATGGTAGCAGCGAGAAGAGGGCATGACCTGGATGGTAAGGATCTTTGATGATGGATACTGCTTTCTTGAGGCAGCGCCTCCTGTAGATGCTGTCAATAGTGGGGAGGGATGTGCGACCAGAATCAAGCCAGGAGAGCAACCCTTCAGAGTGCAAGAAGAGCCCAGACAGGATGAACAGGATCAAACCTAATGAAGCATTTCACGGGGTAACTTGGATACTCAAGGGAAATGACTGCCTCTAGCCAGAAATAAGCAATTCCAGGAGCAAACGCTGTCAGAGCTGTCGTTGGATTCTGTGCACAGCACCATTCCCTTTCTTACTCCAGGAGAAGCCAGTGTCAAAGGGCTTCCAAACTTGGCCAGAAGTCTCAGTGGGTCACCAGAACAAACCTCCTTGTCTCCTTCCAGCTGTGCAGTTGCCTTGAATACTGGTGTCTGTGACACTTGACAAGTTGTGAAGAAGTGTGCAAATGTTTTTTTTTAAAAAAGAAATACAAGCAGTTGATGGAAATCTGAAACAAAACCAGAACATGCTGGAAAAACTCAGCAGGTCATTTTCAAGTTTGTTGTCATAGACGCACCCAGGGTATAAATGGCATGAAAGTGATCTTTTTGCAGCAGCAGCACAGTACGTCACAAATATGATCAACACAAGTTAACATAAATTAACATAAAATTAACTTGCACAACAAAATAAGCAGAAGGCCACTAGTGCAAGTTGAGAGGTAAAGAAATATAGTCCGAGGTAACGTTAGGATATTTCAGGTCAGTTCAAGAACCTGATGGCAGTGGGGAAGAATGTGGAAAACATATTGGGTACGCAGTCTTCAAGTCTTTCCAGCATTTTCTAGTTTTGTATTATTAAGAAGTGTGCACTGTACTGGGCACAGTGAAGACAATGTAGTCCTGTCAGTCTCTGTTCTGGAGCTGGAGGTCTCTGCCTGAAGAAACAGTTTCCATGGTCATCTCTTCTGTTACTGTCATAGGATATTTAATGTTTCATTTGTGATATTTTTTATGTTCATTCAAGGGGTGTGGGCTTTGCAGGCTGAGCCAGCATTTAATTGCCCGTCCCCAGTTGTCCTTGAGAAGGTGGTGGTGAGTTGCCGCCTTGAACCGCTGCAGCCTTGAGGAGTGGGTACACCCACAGTGCTGTCAGGGAGGGAGTTCCAGGATTTTGACCCAGTGACGGTGAAGGAATGGTGATATATTTTCAAGTCAGGATGGTGTGTGGCTTGGAGGGCAGCTTCTGGGTGTGGTGTTCCCTTGGTTTTGCGGCCCTTGTCCTTCTAGCTGGTAGAGGTGGTGGGTTTGGAAGGTGCTGTCTAAGGAGTCTTGGTGAGTTGCTGCAGTGCATCCTGTAGATGGTACAAACTGCTGCTACTGTGCGTCAGTGGTGGAGTGAGTGAATGGTTGTGGATGGGGTGCCTATCAAGTGGGCTGTTATGGCCTGTGTGGTGTCGAGCTTCTTGAGTGTTGAAGCTGCACTCATCCAGGTAAGTGGAGGGTGTTCCCTCACACTCCTGACTTGAGCTTTGTGGACAGGCTTTGGGGAGTTCGGAGGTGAGTTAGGATTCCATGCCTCTGACCTGTTCTTGTAACCACATTGTATATATGGCTACTCCAGTTCAGTTTCTGGTCAATATAACCCCCAGGATATTGATAGTGGGGGATTCAGTGATGGTAATTCTAAGGGCTGTGTTGGATATCGTCATTGCCTGGCTCTTGAGTGGCAAGCAATATTAGTGCCACACATTCACCCAGGCCTGCATATTGTCTGTGTTTGGCTGCATTTGGATGTGGACTGCTTCATCATCTGAGGAGTCACGAATGGTGCTGAACATTGTGGAATCATTGATGTGCAATTATTGAACATCCCTTCTTCTGACATTACAATTGAAGTCGATAACGATTGATATATTTGGAATGATTGGTTCTTAATTGCAATTTCATTGACTGATATAATCATTTCACAATTAGAAGTAGGGCATTGACAAGCATCATAACAATGCATAACATTTATTTTTAGACACTATTAGCAATGTTTTGTAAAGTACAAGGTCTGTGAGACATTGAGTGACCAATTGGGGAAAAAAAAAGGTTGTTATCAAACCATTCAAAACTAGTTGTACAGCACAGAAACAGGCCCTTCGGCCCAACCAGTCCATGCGACCAAGATGCCCATCTAAGCAAGTCCCATTTGCCCATATTTAACCCATATCCCTCCCAACCTTTCCTATCCATGTACCTGGTGAAGTGCCTTTATAATGTTGTTATTGTACCTGCCTTAACCACTTCCTCTGGCAGCTTGTTTCATCCACGCACCACCCTCTGCATGAAGAAGATGCACCTTGAGTTCCGATTAAATCTCTCCCCTCTCACCTTAAACCTTTGTCCTCTAGTTCTTGATTCCACAACCTGAGAAAAAGACTGTGTGCATTCTCCCTATCTATGCCCATCCTGATTTTATACGCTTCTATAAGATCACGCCTCATTCCCTTGCATTCCAATGAATAGCCTGTTCAACTTCTCTCCTTAACCTCAGTCCCTCGAGTCCTGGCAACATCCTTGTAAATCTTTTCTGGACTCTTTCCAGCTTAATGGCATCTTTCCTATAGCAGGGTGACCAAAACTGAACCCAATATTCCAAGTGCAGCCTCACCAGCACCTTATACAACTGCAACATAACATCCCAGCTTCTATACTCAGTGCCCTGACTGATGAAGGCCAGCGTGCCAAAAGCTTCCTTTACTGCCCTGTCTGCCTGTGATGTCACTTTCAGGGAACCATGTACCTGTACTCCTAGGTTCCTCTGTTCTACAACACTCCCCAGGGTCCTACCATTCACTGTGAAAGTCCTACCCTCATTTGTCTACTCAAAATGCAACACCTCGCACTTGGCCAAATTAAACTCCATTTCTCATTCCATGACCCACTTACCCAGCTGATAAGGATCCCTCTGTACTTCCTGATAACTGTCTTCAGTCTACAACACCACCTATTTTTGTGTCATCTGCAAACTTACTAACCATGCCTTGTATATTCTCATCCAAAAGTGGTGGAGAATTTGATCAATCAGTAGAACTGTGGTGCAATGAGGTGCTGAGGAGTGAGTCCACGTTGACTTCACACCAACCCACAGCTTTACACCAGGGAGGGCTGGTGTATTGATGCCAACCTTGTTCACTAATTGTGCTTGCTAATCCTGTGGACAAAGGCAAGCATCTGAAAGAGCTTTATTTCCTTAATTATTCAAAATTATTTGTCAGTTCTAATTTTTTTTTATTTCTTAATCTAAAAATACCCCTTTTGAATCCTGGGGAGCGTTGTAGAACACAGGAACCTGGGAGTACAGGTACATGGTTCCCTGAAAGTGACATCACAGGTAGACAGGGCAGTAAAGGAAGCTTTTGGCACGCTGGTCTTCGTCAGTCAGGGCACTGAGTATAGAAGCTGGGATGTTATGTTGCAGTTGTACAAGGTGCTGATGAGGCTGCACTTGGAATATTGGGTTCAGTTTTGGTCACGCTGCTATAGGAAAGATGCCATTAAGCTGGAAAGAGTCCAGAAAAGATTTACAAGGATGTTGCCAGGACTCGAGGGACTGAGGTTAAGGAGAGAAGTTGAATACCTTTTTGAATGTTGGTGATTATTGGTGACATTTAAAAAGCCTTTGACCACAGTAACTTATCAAAGGTTGTCAGGTCTATCAGGTACTGTATATGGATAGGCTAACCGAGTGGACAAAGATATGGCAAATAGAGTATAATGTGGTAAAGATGTCCATTTTGGCAGGAGATATGTAGAGGAAACAATACTATCTAAAATGAAAGATTACAGAGGGGTCTATGTGTCCCAAATCTATTATTCTGAAAAGGGTATAGCATGAAAGTAGGGAAAATGACAGTGTTGTTTATTGAGAGGGTAATTAAATAAAAAAAGGAAGCTTATATTTTGTTAATCTAGGCATTATTAAGGCCACAAGGAGAAAGAGACTGTAGATGCTGCAATCTAGAGCTACACACAAAATACTGGAGGAACTCAGCGGGTCAGGCAGCATCTGTGGAGGGAAATGGACAGCTGACATTTCTGGTCGAGACCCTTAATCTGACCTGCTATTGAGAGCACATCTAGAGTATGAAGTACAGTATTACTTTTCTCATTCAAGGCCTTTTATTATGTGGAAAACAATTCAGAGAAGTTTTCATAGATTAATACCTGGAATGAGCAGATTGCCTTATGAGGAAAGATTGGAAAGACCAGGCTTGTATCTGCTTGGGTTCTGAAGAGTGAGAAGGGATTTGATTGAAAGGTATGGCCCTAAGGGGACTTGACCAGATGGATGTGGAGAGGCTTCCTCTTGTGACAGAATCCAGAACTAGGAGCTGCTACTTAAAAATAAGGAGTTGCTCATTTAAGACGGAGTTGAATTTTTTTCTCTCAGAGAATTGAGTCTTTGAAACCCTCTTCCTCAAGGGGAGGTGGACACAGTGGTTGAATAATTATATGGCAGAAGTGGACAGACACTTGATAAAGGGGTGAAAAGTTGCCACAGGTGGACAGGAATGTGTTGTTACGATCAGATCACCCATAAACTTGTGAAAAGGTTGAACATGCTTGAAGGGCTGATTAGCTCACCCCTTCTAATTTGTATGTTTGTAGCTTGTTGGTTTCATTTGGGGTGGGCCTTCAGGATCTATCACCTGAGGGCTCTTCACTGCTTGTAGAACAGGACAGCATAGGAACAGGCCCTTTGGCTCATCCTGTCTGTGCCAACCATGATGCCAAATGGTCCATATCCTTCCGTTCCCTGTATATTTGTGAGTCTCTCTAAAAGTCTCTTAAATACCTCTATCATATCTTCTTCCACCACTGGCAGACATTCCAGGTACCTACCACTCCCTGTGTAAACACACACCTCCTTTAAACCTTTCCCCCTCTCACCTTAAAGCTACATCCTCTATCAGGTTTATTTACCTGCTCAGAGCCTGCTCCACCTCAAAGGTATGGGGTGATCAACGTCTCCAGCCCTCCGCATTGGGAAATGGCAAGCTGGCATTGAGGGCAAAGTGACTGGTATTTGGCCAGGACTAGGTGACTCTGACCCAATGTGTTTAACAGTTTTCATCTGTATCAGGTGTAGTAGCTGTGAAAAATACCAAAATGAAATGGAAAGCCCTTGTCTATCTAAGGTGGTCATGATGCCTTATTCATCAACACCTAAGTATTCTGCCAGGAGAGGAAGGAAGTAAGTGTTCCAAGATTAAGGAGGGAAAATGCCTCTCCATCTCCTCCTTACCCCACCATTGCTGCTTCACTGATCCTAATGCGGATATTTGAATTAGAACCTTCTGATCTTGTGTTGCAGCCCCATTGCACTGAGCCGTCTCTCTGTACAGAGCATTCCTTCCAGGAAAAGGGCTTCTGACATGTTAGGTTGGTCAAATGCTGATCCAGTCACAGTGTGGAAAATCTGGTATGACTGAGATCTTTTTTTAAATTTGTTTGTGGGATGTGCACATTCCTGGTTAGGCCAACATTTATCGCCTTGAGCAGCTATTTCAGGTGGTAGTTAAGATTGATTGGTCTGGAGTTATAAATGGGCCAGACTGGGTAAGGACAGATTTCATTTTGTATACCTGCGAACAGATAACTAACTTTTTTTTTATTTCAGATTTATTTAAGTTCCTGAATTTAACATCTCCAGCTCCTAGAGTAGGATTTGAACTTGTCCCTGGATCAGTATCCTGGGGTCTGGACCCTAACCCTGCAAGTTACTCACTATGGAAAGGCAAGATACTGCAGATGCTGGAAATCTGGAATAAAAGTGAGAAATGTTGGCAGTAGTCAATGGGTCAGGTGGCATCGAAGAAAAAAGCAACAGTTAGTGTTTCAGGCTGAAGACTGTGTGTTGGAACTGGCTGGGTTTGATGAAAACTTGAATTATCTGAAATGATTAAGTTTTCTGATGAATCCTGAGGGTTGTAATGTGTCAAGTGTGTGATGTGCCTTCTGATTGGGCTTGTTAGTCTGGACTGAGCATTGAGTTCAGCAATTTTACATAACAAACTTTTCCTGTTTGGTGGTAGAGCTGGCCAGTTCTGATGTGACGTCACTAACCTGTAATGTTAACTCAGTTTTCTCTCTCCACAGATGCTGCCTGACCTTCTGAGTATCCTGCAATTCTTCGGCAACACACAAAGCGGTGGAGGAAGCTGGCGGGTCAGGCAGCATCTGTGGAGGGAAATGGACAGTCGACGTTTTGGGCCGAGACCCATCAGGACGGGAAAGGAGGAGGGGAGATGGCCAGTATAAAAGGATGGGGGGAGGGGGTGGAGCAAGAGCTGGCAGGTGACAGGTGAATCCAGGTGAGGGAGGAAGATAGGCAGGTGGGGAAGTGGAAATGATGCAATTCTTTTTGTCAGATTTTCAGCAGTTGCTGTTGTGCATCACACAATTCCAGCTTGTGTTTTTGTGTCTCCTTCTCTTCTGTTTCCTTCCGATCCTTTATGATTAACAAGTTTTCACTGCCCTCTCTCAGCACCACCACCACTTGTGACATTCAGTTTATCTTGGTCTTCACCCCGTCACAGACATCCCACTTCTCTCCACCTCTCCCTCTTCTCTGCAACACAATAATGCCTGTTTTCTAACATCTCCTAATTCTGATGAAAAATGATTAACCTGAAAAGTTAACCCTGTTTCTCTCTCCATCAGTGCTGCCTGATTTGCTTAGTGCCTCCAACATTTTCCATTTTCATTTTAAGTTGATCATTATGCTGTTGTAACCCCGGCAGTTTGGTATTTTGATATGTGGCTGTCGGACTGTGATGTAACTTCCCCAGTGCTGGGTGTAGACTAGACGTACATGGGTTAGACAAAGCAAGAGTTCTTCAACAGCAGAAAGGGTGACAATGTTATCCCATATAAATTCTGGCAAAATTTACCAGCATGAAATGTTCAAGACCCCGAATAAATGGCTGACCGCTCTAATTTTGTTTGATGTGTGTCCACATTCATTCTGAGCAACTTCTTCCTATGTCAGAGAGTGTACCTGGTGTTGGATTAGCCCAGGAGAGTTAATCTCTCTCCATTTTAAAGCAAGAATGAAGAGAGACAAGAGAATATACTCAAAACACTTGAAGAATGCATTTATGATCTTGAAGAAGCTGTTAAACCATACAAGTGGTAATTTACGTAATGGGCAGAACTTAGAACTTTGCTGTTCAGATAACATGAGTTTCTGGTCCTCAACTGGGCACCCGCTGAAGTTGGAAATTCTGCCTAACGTTAAAGCAAATTTCTGTTCATCTCCGCAGCAGAGAGTGTAGAATAAAGGTTGTCTGTACAAGTGGTAATGCACCAAAGAACAGTCAGAATTGTGGCTTCTGCTGTGGTTAGGGACAAAAGACAGAAGGCAGCTGTCTCCGAAGTGTGACTCCAACCGTTACAGTTTCTCAGTTTGGTTGAAAAAGGAAAATGCATTTGTTTGTCAATTTAAGCATTGTATACTTCTGTCCCACTGCAGAGATGTTGCTCAACACCTGCAATCCCTGAACTCCTTCCTCACTTCACATTGCTTTGAAATCAAACAACTTTAAGTTTATTAAGACTCTAGATTATTTGTGAACAATTAAAAAAAATTATTGTCATGCTGGAGCCTTGATTTCCTGGGTAAACCAAATACACTGTATGCATGGATGAATACAGAGAAACAAAGCTCTTAGCCGAATGGGACATGTTGTTTGTCAGTAATTTCTCTTTCCTTTTTAATGGTCCTTAGTAAATGTTTGGCCATCGCAAAATTATTCTAAAGTATATAAATATCCATTTTATGTGCAAGGTGGAGTTGGTGTCCAGCACTCCTTGGGGTATTGGAGATGAGAGTGCAGTCCTGAGGAGCGTCTGGCATCCTTTGTCGATGAGCAACACTCCTCTGCTGTACAAAACTGCACATCCTCCAGTTTAGGCAGCAACCATGTGGGAGGTCAGAAATGAAAAACAGAAATGCTGGGAATGCTGAGTTGGTCAACCATTGTCTGTGGAGAGAGAAATACAGTCGACGTTTCAAGTTAATGACCCTTAAAACAGGGAGAAGTTAGAGATGAGCATTTTTTTGAAGATGCAGAGGAAGTGGGGAGGGGAGGAGGGAATAAAAGGCAAGGCGTGTGATACAGTGGCGTCTAGGAGAGATTAACTGACGAAACAGATTATCGTACGTGGTGAAAGAGTAGACTTGGGACAAATGAAGAAATAAAACATTTGCCAAGAGAAGCAGCAAATGGGAACAGCTGAACTTTCGTCTGAAATCATTGAAGGAGAATAAACCATGTGCTGGAAATAAAAATGCTGAAAATTCTGATGATCTGAAATTGTTGAATTCCAGAGGAGACGAGAGACTGCAGATGCTGAAATCCAGAGCAACAAACAATCTGTTAGAGGAACTCAGGTTGAGCAGCATCTGTTGGTGGGTGATGGTGTGAGGAATTGTTGATGTTTTGGGTCGAGACCCTTAATCAGGACTGAGTGGAGAGGGAAGATAGTCAGTATGTGATTGGTGGACTGAGGAGGGGTAAAGGATGGTGGGCAATCCCCTCCTTGATCCACCTATCACCTACTGGCCTGTCTCACTGAGCCCCCTCTGCTCTTTATACTGGCTATCTTCCCTCTCCACTCTCAGTCATGATTTTGCATATCATTGGTGATGGGGGAAATGGACCAGAAAATCCTGGAGGAAATAATTCCTTTGGAATTCTGAAAGGCAGGGGGTGGTGTTGTGTGAAATCGTTCTTTTAACTGTCTTAAGGATCAAGGACTCTGGACTCGAGCTTTGTAAACCAAAACTAGTTTAATCACAAAGGCAAACGCGGGACAGAATGGATGGGAACAGACACACGCTCACTCACGCACAGGATACCACGGACGCGAGAGGGGAAGCACAACTGGGGTAAAACACGCACACGCACACACACGCACAATGTACAACTTCAGGATATAGCACTTCAATGCCTGTCCCACACTAGCATTGGCCCTTAACGCTCCCTGACCATGTGGTGATGCACTCTTACCAATGATCTCTGCAGTGTTGTCTCACTACTCCTGTGGTCATCAAAAGAGGCAGGGCTAGGAGATACATCCCTTTTTATGGTGCTAGGAGGCTGGGTGGAGCCTCACTGTTATGATTTGAACGAGCCAATGGTGTGGAAGTCAAAGGCAAAGGTTCCTGCCACAGCCAATGGTCAGGCGGGTTCAGAGACAAAGGATACTGGTCAGGCAGGTTCAGATGCAAGAGGTACTCTCACACCTGACACTGGAGCTGCACCTTGATTGACAGTAGTATCACTTCCGATCAGAGGAGCAATGCTGTCCTCCGGTCAGCGGGGGTCAGTGTCGTTACTGTCACGTGACAGCCGTGTGGATTTCTCACAACAGGTGGGCAAGAGAAGTTTGGTGGTGGCTTCACGTTGGAGGTATGGAAAAGGCAGATGTGCAAGCAGAGTAGTGCGGGTGAAAGAATGTTTGAAGGGTAGACCATAAGCCAAAGGAGCAGAATTAGGCCATTTAGGCCATTCAGCCCATCAAGTCTGCTCCTTCATTTGATCATGGCTGATTTATTTTTCCCCCTCAACCCCATTCTGCGGCCTTCTCCCCATAACTTTTGACATCCTTTCTAATCAAGAACCTACCAACGTCCACTTTAAATACACCCAATGACTTGGCCTCCACAGCCGTCTGCGGCAATGAATTCCACAGATTCACCACCCCTCTGGCTAAAGAAATTCTTCCTCATCTCTGTTCTAAAGGGACATCCTTCTATTCTGAGGCTGTGGTCCTAGACTCTCCCACTACTGGAACAATCCTCCCCACGTCCACTCTATCCAGGCCTTTCAAAATTCGGTAGGTTTCAATGAGATCCCCCCCCCCCCCCCCATACTTCTAAGCACCAGTGAGTACAGGCCCAGAGCCATCAAACACTCCTCATACGTTAACCCTTTCATACCTGGGATCACTTTTGTAAAACTCTGGACCCTCTCCAATGCCAGCACATCCTTCCTTAGATATGGGGCCCAAAACTGCTCTCAGTACTCCAAATGTGGTCTGACCAATTACATCCTTGCTTTTATATTCTAGTCCTCTCGAATCTTAAACTGGCTATTCAACTTGAAGCTTAGAGGTTGTGCTTTGCACAGTTAGAACATAGACCCTTACAGCACAGTACAGGCCCTTTGGCCCACGATGTTGTGCCGACATATTATCCTGCTCTAAGATCTATCTAACCCTTCCCTCCCACATAGCCCTCCATTTTTCTATCATCCATGTGGCTATCTAAGAGTCTCTTAAATATCCCTAATGTATCTGCCCCCACAGCCTCTGCTGGCAGTGTGTTCCACACACCCACCACTCTGTGTAAAACAAAAAAACTTGCTTCTAACATCCCCCTATACCTTCCTCCAGTCACCTTAAAATTATGCCCCCTCGTGTTAGCCATTTTCGCCCTGGGAAAAGGTCTCTGACTGTCCACTCGATCTATGCCTCTTATCATCTTGTACACCTCTATCAAGTCACCTATCATCCTCCTTCTCTCCAAAGGGAAAAGCCTTAGCTCGCTCAACCTATCCTCATAAGACTTGCTCTCCAATCCTGGCAGCATCCTGGTAAATCTCCTCTGCACCCTCTCTAAAGCTTCCACATCCTTCCTATAGTGAGGCGACCAGAACTGAACACAATACTCCAAGTGTGGTCTAACCAGAGTTCTACAGAGCTGCAACATCACCTCCTGGCTCTTGAACCCAATACCCCGTAATCCTGTAATACCATGGGCTCCTATCTTATCTAGCAGCCTCATGTGCAGCACCTTGTCAAATGTTATGTTGGGTTGTTTTGGAGTGCAGGGTTAGGGGACTCAAGACAGTCCTGGCTCCCATTAACCCCTTGGATTTCCACTGAGGGTCAGTTTCAGAGCATAGACACGATGGAAGGAATATAAGAATGTTTTCTCCATCAATAGCACTACCTCCTGATGGAAATGACCCTGGTGCCCAGGGAGCAAGGATGTTCCTTCAGGCTTTGCCGGAGGTGAATTCCTGCATGTGTTTGGGTGACTGCTTCGCTGAGCACCTTCACTCCATCCACCGAGGCTGCCTGGATCTCCCGGTGGCCAGCCATTTTAATTCTCCTTCCTATTCTCACACTGACATGTCTGCCCTCAGCCTCCTCTACTGCCAAGTCAAGGCTAATTGGAAATTAGAGGAACAGCACCTTGTATTCCACCTGGGTGGTCTACAACCTAATGGCATGGACATTGAATTCTCCAATTTCAGGTAACTTGCTCCCTTTCTGTCCCTTTTCTCTCTCCTCCTGATCCACCTGGCACCTATCACTCTGCTTCTTTCCCCTCCCCCACCCTCTCCACCTGCCCGTTACCCACACACCCCTCCTCCCACTTGTTCCCTCCCCCACCTCCCTCCCTCTATTCCATGCTCCACTGTCCTCTCCTATCGGATTCCATCTTCTTCAGCCCTTTGCCACTTCTATTTATCAGCTCCCCTCCCCTCCCCTCCCACATCTGTCTATCAACCCCCTCCCACCTCCTCTCCTCTCCCCTCCCCGCCACATCTATCAACCACCCCCCCCCTCCCCCTCACCTGGATCTACCTGTTGCCTGCCAGCTCTTGCTCCACCTCTTTATTGCTGGCTATCTCCCCTCTGTCATTCAGACCAGATGAAGGGTCTTGACCCAAAGTGTCAACTGTCCATTTCCCTCCACAGATGCTGCCTGACCTGCCGAATTCCCCCAGCATTTTGTGTTCTGACACAACAAAAAGGAAGCTTTGCAAAATTAAATTTATAGCTAATTGGTTTGTGGTTCCTGAATACAGCAAAGACTCAACAAGGAAAGAATCCGTGCTTGACAAATTGTATCAGATAACATGCTAATATTTCTTTCCCTTAATTTAGCTTTATCTAATTAGATTTATGGAGTTTGCCAAACATTTAGTTGACACATTAAACCACCTTTATTTCAGGTGGACATTATAGATCTCCTGGTGTTGTCTGAAGAACAGTAAATTCTGATATCTCAGCCAGCATTTATTTTTCATCAAACTGGACTCTTATCCAGTTACTTATTCCTTTGTTGGGTGTGAGAGCTTGCTGTATACAAATTAGCTGGCATATTTCCTGACACAATAAAATCGACTTCGCATCAGAGATGATTCATTGGTTTTGGAGGATTTTGGCATGTCTCGAAGCTTCAGAAGAATAGAAATACAAGTCTTCTTTGCAAATGATCAGGAAAAGTTTTCTTATTTGGATGTTGTGGGGTGACACTTCATTCTTGTCACTTGTTAAATGCTCTGTATTATATACCCTGATGGTATCTCCTGATTCCAAAAGCAACTGAGCAGAATTTTGGAAGAGAATTGAACCAAATAGCAGCCACTACATGTCGTGTTTAATGCTGGTGATCTGCGGAAGAATTTTTGTCCTAATGTGTCTTCTAAGCCAAGCTGGACATTGTGTTTACATTTTTTAAATCTTGAGTGCTTATCTTACCAATGTCAACTCTCAGATGTGTTCAGAGAGGGATTGACAGAAATGATGCTGCCAGGCTAGAGAGTCTAGAACCAGGGGTCACTGTAATACAGTTCTGCATTAGCACCCAGGATGAAGACAAATTTCTTTACATAAACCTTTGTCATTCTCTACCCCACAGGGCTGTAGATGCCCAGTGGTTGAGAATATTCGAGCTTGAGGATTTTGGGACGTTAAGGGATGAGCATGGAGCCAGAATCAGGTTTGTTATCACTGTCTTATATGATGAAATTTGTGGTTTTGTAGCAGCAGTACAGTGCAAAGACATAACATTATTATAAGTTACAAAAATAAGTAAATGGTGCAAAAGAAGAATAACGAGGTAGTGTTCATGGACTGTTCAGAAATCTGATGGCGGAGGGGAAGAAACTGTTCCTGAATCGCTGAGTGTGGGTTTTCAGGCTCCTGTACCTCCTCCCTGATGGGAGTAACGTGAAGAGGGCATGTCCCAGACAGTGACTGTGCTGCCTTCTTGAGGCACCACCTCTTGAGGATGTCCTTGATGGTGGGGAGGGCTGTGCCTGTGATGGAGCTGGCTGAGCATAGACCAGTACAGCACAGGAACAGGCCCTTCGACCCACCATGACTGTACTGATCACAATGCCAACTTAAGCTACACATCAGCCTGCATGTGGTCCATATCCCTCCATTCCCTGCCTGTTCATGTGCCTGTCTAAATGCTGCTTCGACATTGCTGTCATTGGTAAGGGGTGAAGTGAGGAAGGTGAGGTTGAGGCAGGGGATCAACCTTGAGTACCTTCTGCTCCGAGTTACCTTTCTCTGAAATAAAACAAATCCCGGGGACTTTGAGCCTTGGAGCTTTTCCATGCATTGCTGTATTTTAACATGGTTCAAATTAAATGAGGTGTGCTGGACTGCAGTGTCAGCAACACTTTATAGCAGTGACAATCTGCCCTGCTTTTCTCTCCCTGAAAAGAATTGATAACTAAGTCAAAGGTGATCTATTGTGGGCTCCTGCCTCATGAGCAGCAGAAGCTTGTGTTAAGCAGATGCATGGCAGAGTGCTTGTATTACTATTACTCAGTGGAGTCATTTAAATTCGTGTTCATACTGTGGCTTCCTTTATATTCAAGAAATCATTGTTACAATTTGACTGGTATCAAAGGCAGATCCAGTGTTCTTTGTTGGAATAATCTAAGGTGTACTGAAAAAAATATACTGAATTACTGAAATAACTTGTTCCATCAGATTGCTTCACATGTTTAACAGTGGCTCAGAACTCATTGTTAAATGTTTGTGCAGTGAATATGTCCATCAGATCTCCACAGGGCTGACAAATTGCAGGGGCTACCATTAAGGCAAAATATTCATCTTCTTTGCTACAGGAAGACTAATTAAAAGTTGAAAAGAATAGATTCTGCTGTTTGGTGAAGTGGGCATCAACCTCCTTGGTGGGTTAATTGGCCACTGTAAATTGCCTCAAGGGTTTAGGTGGGTGGCAGAATCTGGGGGAATTGATTAGAATGTAGGGAAATTAAAAACGAAATGGGTTTAATGCAAATGAGTGCTAGGTTATTGGTGCGGACTTAATGGGCGGAAGGGCCTATTTTTGTGCTCTAGGACTTAATTCTACTTCCCCTCATTTCCCTGTGAATTACTGCCCCCCAGCAGAACAGATCAGTGATAAGAGAGAATAGCCACTGTAGGTCTCATGGCCATCGAGCCCAATCTGCTGTTCAGTAAAATCATGGGCAAGGTTTCACTTCGGGGTCACTTTCCTCCCTGATTCTCTGCCCCTGAGACCTGGGACTCAACACCTCCCTCTGCAACTGGATCCTCAACTTTCTGACTAACAGACCACAATCAGTGAGGATAGGCAGCAACACCTCCAGCACAATTATTCTCAACATTGGTGCCCCACAAGGCTGCGTCCTCAGCCCTCTACTCCCTATATGCTCATGACTGTGTGGCCAGATTCTGCTCTAACTCCATCTACACGTTTGCAGATGATACCACTGTAGTGGGCTGTATCTTAAATAACGATGAGCTGGAGTACAGGAAGGAGATAGCTTAGTGACATGGTGTCATGACAACCACCTTTCCCTCATTGTCAGTGAAACAAAAGAGCTGGTCATTGACTTCAGGAAAGGGGGCGGTGTACACGCACCTGTCTACATCAGCAGTGCTGAGGTCGAGAGGGTTGAGAGCTTCAAGTTTCTAGCAGTGAACATCACCAATAGCCTGTCCTGGTCCAACCACATAGACGCCACAGCCAAGAAAGCTTACCAGCGCCTCTACTTCCTCAGGAGGTTGAAGATTTTGGCACGTCCCCTTTGACATTCACCAACTTTTATTGATGTGCCACAGAAAGCACCCTTTCTGGATGCATCACAGCTTGGTATGGCAACTGCTCTGCCCAGGACTGCAAGAAACTGCAGAGAGTTGTGGACACAGCCCAGCACATCACGGACACCAGCCTCCCCTCCATGGACTCTGTCTATACCTCTCACTGCCTTGGTGAAGCAGCCAGCATAATCGAAGACCCCACCCACCCAGGTTTTCTCTCTTCTCCCATCAGCAGAAGATACAGGAGCCTGAGGGCACATACCACCAGACTTAAGGACAGCTTCTACTCCACTGTGATAAGACTATTGAACGGTTCCTTCATACAATGAGATGGACTCTTGACCTCACAATCTACCTTGCACTTTATTGCATCTCAATCTGGAATATAGCCACCGAGTCAGCTTTCTGGTGGTGGTGGAGCATTCCAAAGTTTCACAAACCCCCAAGTGAAGACATTGCACCCCTTGGTTTCAGACCCTCCAGCTTGAGGAGGGACTTTGCAGTGTTTGCCCTGTGGAATTTTGTGCATTTCAATGATCACCTCCAGCTCTTGTAAACGTGTGAATGCAGACCCATCCTATTCAATCTCTCCTTGGGGTAGGAAGAAACTTTTCATCCCTGGACCCTGGTACAAAGATTCTGGATGTGGTGAATGTGGATTAGTGTATAAAGACTTTGTGTAAACTAACAACAGCTTGTGTTTATCTGTCATCCTTAACTTAATGTTGGCTGGAACATTATGGATACCACATAAAGAGATGTCAGGGCAAATGACAAAATTATGATAGAGCTGGGTTTTAAGGATTGTCATGAGGGAGGAAGCGAGAGGTGGAGAGATTTAGGTAGGGAATTGTGGAGGGGCCCAATCAGCTGAAGGTTATGGTGGCCATGGTGGAGCAATTAAATTTGGGGATTGTGGGGAGATCGAGGTTAGATTTGGAGGGGTGTGGAGATCTTCATGGGTTGTGCTGCTGAAAAGGTTGCAGAGCTGGGGAAGGTTGAGAACAGAGGGATTTGAGAATGTGGATGAGAATTTTAAAAAAAAGTTTTGGGAAGGTTCTGTGGATCAGGCAATGTGCAGCCACAGAATTTGGAGTGTATTTGGACATGGGCAGCAGAATTTTACACAGCCTCGAGTTTACACAGGATAATGGGACAGGCCAGGGGTGTGCCAAGTTAACAGTGGTTTGAGGATTTCAGCAACAATTGTGTTGAGGTGCAGGTGGAATTCGACAGTATCACCCAAACTAGATCCTGGTGCAGACGGGATGTCCAAAACACAGGTCAGGTCCAATGTAACATCACGTTTGCGAACAATCAGATTCAGCTTCAGACTTTGGCAGGCGGAGGGAAGGGCCCTGTGGCAGGCATGCGCTCGTGTTAAGGACTGAAGGTGATGGTTTGGATTTCACCGGATCAAACGGGAGGGAATTTCTGCTGGTTCTCCCATGGATTCCAGACCAGTGGTATGACAGTTTGGTGTGAGTGAGGGGGTGGATGTGAAGTAAAATTCATCAACATCAGAATTGGCATGGATCAGTCCTTGGGAAAGGCGCAAGGCTGAACTCTTCTCGTGTTGATTCTTTTCCCTGAGTAAGACTTCCTGCTCATTTGCCATAAATGGTAAATTCCAAGTTTAAACCACATTCAGGAGTACCTGTATTTTTGGGCAGGTTTAAACTGCTCTATCACTGTGGAAAGTGCAATACATTGGTTTGTATGTGCCGCTGAATAATGTTGGTCCGAGAGAATGGCGCCTGTTTGAGATTTGTTTGTAACAGATGCGATCATTTGACTCTGTGCGTCAGAACCACAAGCAGGGAATCGACTAGTGACTGACCTGCCACCCAGTTTTGAGATTGAGGTCAGATGAGTGGAAATGTAATTATACCGTCTATAAAAATCAAAAAGTGACTAATTATGAAAGTACATTGATCCTGGTGATGAATGGCCCTCCATATTGTTCGTCCTCTCCTAATTTTGCCCTCCAGGTCAACCTGAACTTAACAGCTCCTCTATTGGCAGCTGAGGCCCTTGGCTCTCGAATTCCTTCCTAAACCTCTCGTCCATTCATCACTCTTAAGATGGTTCTTTTAACCTAACCTTCTGACCAAGCTTTTAGTTTCCTGTATGGTTTGGTGTTAAATTTGATGATGTTCTCATGAAGTCTCCATGTTAAAGGTGTCATAAAAATCCAAGTATGGCTGGAAACCAGAGGTTGATCAGACTAACACATGATGTGTGGGGTGAGGCAACGAAATCTAACCATTCGCACCACTGCAGTGTGAGATATTTTAACTTCTGTGTTTCACTTAATGATCAAAGCGAGATGCCTGCTTGATTGGCACCCCATCACCCACCCTAAACATTCCTTCCCTCCACCACCACTGTACAGTGGTGGCAAAATGCACTGCAGTTACTCACCCGGCTAGGTCTCCAAACCTGTGATCTCCACCCCAAGGACAGGGCAGTAGGTGCAGGGGAACACCACCACCTGTAGACTCCCCACCAAGCTGCATGCCATCCCAATGTGGAAATATACCATAGAGTTGTACAGCACAGAAACACCCCTTCAGCCCAACTCATCCATGCTGACCAAGGTGCCTACCTGAGCTAGTTCCATTTGCCTGCACTTGGGTCATATCCCTCCTAAACCTGTCCTATCCCTGAACCTGTCCAAATGTCATTTGAAAGTCCTTCATTGTCGCTGGGTCTAAATCCTGGAACTCCATACTCAGAGGCACAGTAGGGGCATCTTCACCAGAGAGAGTGCAGTGGTTCAAGAAATCTTCTCTAAGGGTAATTGGGGTTGGATGATAAATGCTGGCCTTGTTAATCAGGGCACATCCTGTGAGATGAATACATAAAATTACTGGCAGGGGGGCAGACCAGAGAGTGAATGCGAGCATCTGTGGCTCCACACTGCGATGGAGCCAAGTGTGAGGTCCTTGGCAGTCCCACTCCTCCAGGCCTGTGTGAAACCTACCTTCTCTTTTTGTTTAAATACTTTAATCTTGCTGCTCCTGCTTGTGTTGGCACCACCACCATTGGTTGGACCATTGCACTGTGCAGGGGTCCCAGGGCATGGTTGGAAACGCACTGTCTGAGGGCGAGTTGCCCCCGGATGCAGCAGGAAGAGCCAGACCACATTTCCATCCGTTCCTGGCTGATGAAAGGGCTAGAATTGATTTACTATTGTCACATGTACTGAGGTTCGGTGAAAAACTTGTCTTGCATATACTGTTTGCACAGATCAATTCAATACATAGAACATAACAGCACAGTACAGGCCCTTTGGCCCACAATGTTGTGCCGACATTTTATCCGGCTGTAAGATCTATCTAACCCTTCCCTCCCATGTAGCCCTCCATTTCTCTATCATTCATGTGTCTATCTAAGAGTCTCTTAAATGTCCCTAATGTATCTGCCCCCACAACCTCTGCCGGCAGTGCGTTCCACGCACCCACCACTCTCTGTGTGAAGAACTTACCACTGACATCCCCCTTATAGCTTCCTCCAATCACCTTAAAATTATGTCCCCTCATGTTAGCCATTGTTGTCCTGGGAAAACGTCTCTGACTGTGCACTCGATCTATGCCTCTTATCATCTTGTACACCTCTATCAAGTCACCTCTCATCCTCCTTGTCTCCAAGGAGAAAAGCCCTAGCTCACTCAACCTATCCTCAAGACATGCTCTCCAATCCAGGCAACATCCTGGTAAATCTCCTCTGCACCCTCTCTAAAGCTTCCACATCCTTCCTATAATGAGGCGACCAGAACTGAACACAATACTCCAAGTGTGATCCAACCAGAGTTCTATGGAGCTGCAACATCACCTCACGGCTCTTGAATGCAATACACTGACTAATGAAGGCCAACACACCATATACCTTCTTAACAACCCTATTGACCTGTGTGGCAACCTTGAGGGATCTATGGACATGGATCCCAAGATCCCTCTGTTCCTCCATAGTGCTAAGAGTCCTGCTATTAACCTTGTACTCTGCCTTCAAATTTGATCTCCTGAAGTGTATCACTTCACACTTATCCAGGTTGAATATTATGCAGGTAGTACAAGGTAAAGCAATAACAGAATGCAGAATAAAGTGTAACAGTTACAGAGAAAGTGCAGTACAGGCAGACAATAAGGTGCAAAGTCATCACGAGGTAGATTGTGAGGTCAAGAGTCCATCTTATCGTCATTTAGTAGTGTTGAGTACAATGCTGGGATTTTTCAAAATAAATGAAGTCCATCACATGGTATTCCTTATTTATTACAGAATTTATTTTTGGAATGTTATAATCAACCCTGGGACAACAGGAGTCATTATTTTGTATCACAGTGTTTAAGGCTTGAATCAATGAAATAGATAGTTCTTAGCATTAACACAATGTGGCATGAAGAACAAAGTCCATTGTGAAAAGGATTTGCATTTTGTATGTACATGAAATCTTCTGACAAGATGGTATTTCTTCCAGCTGTCTTGGCCAGAGGCTAAATGGCGTGCTTGATTCCCATCTCTGACATGTATTTATCCAGAGCCTTTAATGTAATAAAGGGTCCCAAAGGAACATTATCTCCAAATTTGACACAGACCCACATAAGGAGGTATTTAGGGAAATGGGTTAAAGTTGCTGGATGATAATCCTGTAGGAATGATCCCGGGAGAGACTAATTTAAACCCTGTTACTGCACTTGGTGGGAATGCAGCATCCTTAGAATATCCAAGGAGGCTTTGTAGTCCCAGCTCCACCTGACCGTCTGTGGAAGCAATCCAGCCAGGCACAGACCCCACCTGTTCCCTTCTGAAAACAGTGATTGAAGTTCCTCCTTTCCTTTTGGTGAATTCTGGATTCAAATTTGAGTAAACGATTGAGTCTACAATAAAGAACTAGTCTTAGTAATGTTAACCATGAAACTACTAGAGTGTTTACTATTGTTCAGTACTATCCTTACTCTGTATGTGACTCCAGACCCGCCAATGTAACTGGCCTTTGAAATGGCCCAGCAAGGCACCAAATTGTATAAGACGACCACCAAACAGACAGGAGTTGAACACGGCAGCTCACCAGCACATCCCTGCACATCCAGCACATTCCATAAATTAGTAAAACAGAAAATCTGGTGTTTAGAACAAACAAGCATGACCTAAACTGTTTCTCACTTTCCAGTGGTTCTGCTGAAATTCATGTTAAATTTTAGTTCAGTCTTGGGATTTGGGCATTGCTGAGTGTGCCAGTTACATGTTAGCTGTGGCAAATTCTTCCTGAGCCTCTCACCTGCTGGGGTGAGATTTGAACTCATTTCTCTGCATCAAGAAGTCCAGGCCTCTGGATTGCTGGTCCACCAACAGCAACCACCCCTGCAGGCTGCTGGTAACTTGGTGTCTTCAGCACACTGGCAAAGTTCAATGGAAAGTCTCCATACATCTCCTTGGAACAGAAGGGGAATCTGAGAGAGCTACTCAAAACCATGAAAGATCTTGGCAAAGTAGACAGAGAAACTCTACTCTTTGCTAGAAGGGTCAAGGCGAAGGGGAAAGGTGATTGGCAAAAAAAACAAAGGTCACATGGGGAAATCAATTTTTCCACAGTGGGTTTGGAATGCACTTCCAGAGAAGTAGTGGAGGCAGATTGTGGGATTCAAAAGGGAGTTGTGTCTGTACTTGAAAGAAAAATTCTTAGAGGAGAAGGGTGAGGGATTGGAATGAACTAGGCCAAAGCTGGTGTGAACGACCCATGCCAGATATCTGTCATCTCTGCTGACGCCATTTTGTGAGCCCTCTAAAGTACAGTACTTTAGTATTGAACCATTAGTGTACGCAGTAACTAATTTCCCCGTGTGAAGCACTGAGCTCTTGACCCTCTTATTGAAGGAGGCTATCAGCCTGGCTCTGTCTAATGTGGTGGGGGATGTTCCTCCTTTATTTCTTTCATTGTTATTATTTTCCTTTGAATATTCTGCCAAGTGATTTCCTTTAGCAGGTGTGTGTGAGCTGTTTGTTTAGTTTTGGGTGGTTAATCCAGTTGTTGGACAGATGCAGAGACTGTTTGAAAGGATGAGTACTGCAGACTAGATATTGTGTATGGACTGACTCTGCGCTCTGCTGTTGACTCAATGGTTTGTGTAGGAGTGCAAATAATAGTGATTTGATTTCACTGGGTACTGAGGCCATGTTTTTGGTTGCTGCAGCATTTGCCTGTTATCTGGCCAGCAGCCATTTTGTTGAACACTTTTTTTTGCTGGTTTCTTATTTTCGTGCATGCACCTCTGTAGTCAAGGTAACTGATAAGTGCCTTATGCTTTTTGGCTTTGATTCAGGTTGAGAGATTGGTCAAAGGCTGCCAACTTCATATTTTGTAGGATATAGTGTGTGGTCTAGGCTGATTTTTGCTTTGCATTGTCTGGGTTTGGAATATGTAGATTGTTTCGAAGCCTTCACCAGAAATACTCCCAAATTGTACTCGTTATTTTTTTTAACATAAGACCCTGTTTGTGCTTATCTGTTTGATGTTTTTTTTAATAGTATTTTAGTCACAAAAGAATTCTTCAGAGATGCAGCTTTCAAAAGTAAAGAAGATTCGACACTGAAGTGATTATCAACAGGGGAGATAGTTAATGTGAGACAGGTAGCAGGAGCAGACTGCATAGCACTAATTATCAGCAGAGCCTGGGGATTGTAAGAGATGAGCTCAAAGGTGAGGCCAGATTCATTGAGTAAGCATTTTACATGCTAGAAATGTGCATTTAAATTGCTAAGAGTGGGTGCCTAGAAGTTTCAAAGGGCCTTGTTCTGAAAATTGCACTTCCCCTTGAGCAGGTTTTTAAATATACAGTATATCAGCCTGCATCTTTGTGGCCACACCAAATTGCAGACTGAATTGGAGGATAATTAGCCAGGGTGCGGGAGTGTCTGCACCGACTAGAGTTCTGTTTGATAGTTTCTGTTACACATTTGCTTAATACCCTAGATTTGTTGAACAGTCCTGTGAATACTGGGAAGTTTTTTTTCCCCAATTTCCCTGTTCTTGGCTAAACTCTGTAAGAGTGTTTGCACGTGTCCAGTACTGAGTGTTCCGATGTAGAATTTGAAGAATGTACAGCTGAGCCACACTCTGCCTAATATCAGCTGAGTTAACTGGAGAGGTGATGCCCAGTTACAAAATGTTACTTGGTATTGAACTGCTGTTGTGATTCTGATTGCTTTAATGTGTTATCCTGGGGCTGAAATCTGGTTCCACCAATTTAGGTGCCTGTGTTGTAAATATTGCACAATGTAATGTCTTTGTGTTGCAGTCCTTTAAAACCGTCGCAGCTATAAATGATCCCTCCCTGGCTTTTCCAACTGGATGTCTGCTGCAGACAGTGAATGTGACATGGAGAGCAGTTCCATTGACTTCATCTCTCTCACACAATGCTTTAGACTAACAGTCCTACACAGACAGGAGGTACAGGAAGGAACCCCTTCACATTCAGCTCAAGCTAAAATCTAGGGGATGTCGATTTTTAAAAAAATCAAACCGAAATTGCTAGCAATATTCAGTGAGTTGGGCTGCAACTGTGGAGGGAACTTTCGGAGTTGCATTCCCCACATCGAGAGCTGTTGTATTCAAAGGACGTCAGTCTGAAACGTTAACTCAACATCTCTCCCAACGTGTGGCCTGACTGTATCCAGTATTTTGTTTAAATTTTTAAAAAAATTTTATTTACAGCGTGGTAACAGGCCCAACGAGTCCATGCCGCCCATTTTAAACCCAGGTTAACCTACCCGTATGTCTTTGCAATGTGGGAGGAAACTGGAGCACCCAGAGGAAACCCACGCAGACACGGGAGAATGTACAAACTCCTTACAGACAGCGACGGGAACCGAACCCTGATCGCTGGCGCTGTAATAGCGTTGCGCTAACCGCTACGCTGCCATGCGGTTTCTAGCATTTGCTTTTGAATGTAACTTTAAAATAATTGGGAGAATGATTAGAGGGGAGATGTGTTCTTTTTTAAAAAGATATCATTGAAAGAGTGGTGGGGTGTACATCCCCAGACATTTAATAGATCCCTGATTGATCAGCAGATGTGTTGTCACCCACGAGACTTCTGAGCAGGTGCAGGGAATTGGGATTGGTCCAAATCATGCCTTTTTTGGCACCAAAAATCCTCTAACCCTTAAGAACTAAGCATAAAATTGACAGAATAAAATGGTCAGTTTGAACACAATGAGTGCAATGGTGTCCTTCCATGGTGTAACTTTCCTTAATCCTGTGTTGTGTTTATAACTTGACCAACTACAGAGGAGCAGTGCATCATGTTCTGCCCGCGTAGTCTCCAACCTGACAGCATGGACGTTGAATTCCCAAACTCCCAGTGACTTCTCCCCTCTGTCCCTCTTCCCTTTTTTCCTCTGTCCCCTCTCCTCCTGATTCAACTGGGCCCCCATCACCTGATCTTGTTCCCCTCCCCCACCCCCTCAATCTGCCCATCACCCACACATTCCTCCCACTGGATCCCCTCCCCACCTTCCTCCCTCTATTCCATGGTCCATTGTCCTCTCCCATCAGATTCCATCTTCTTTAGCTCTGTCACTTATCACCACCTAACATCTGACACCATTCCCACTCTCCCCCTCCCTCATCGGTCTATCACCCCCTCACCTGGATCCACCTATCACCCACCAGCTCTCACTCCACCACCACCACCCCCCCCCCCCCCCGCCCCCCCTCCAACAGATGCTGCCTGACCCACTGAGTTCTTCCATTGCTTTTGTGTGTTGCTTCAGATTCCGGCATCTACAGTCTCCTTCACATCATTGAAGGGATTTGCTCTCAAGGAGCATTGTAGTTTGGGGGAACAGGTCACCCCACTGAAGACATTATGTCACATTGAGTTTATCGAGGGTTTTTACGTCAGCTTCTGTTACTTGCTGTAATTAGTGTGACTGATACTATGCAAATTAGATGCAGGCTGTCAGAAGAGGTGACATCTTAAAGTGATCCATTAAGACTAATACCTTGGAAAATTAAAACTAATGGTTGTTTAGACATTTATTCTCTTACCTTTTATAATATGTTGCATTTAATTATACACAAGAGCCTCCTCAGTGGTGGATAATCAGGTTGGCAAATTATTGACAGTCCTCGAAATTGGGTTTTCCTTGCTGAGTACCACAGCACCCCAGCTGCTGAATAAAGCCAGGACATTTCTAAGTGAATCATTTGAATAAAATCATGGGGTATCAGGCTGTGTCAAAAAATAGATTTGGACTAACCAAGATGTATGATGGATGTGGGTTTCTCCTGTAAACTTTCTGGTTAGTAATTGGAATGTAGATAATTGGAAATCCTACCTAAGGATGGATTTGCCCTTAAGTTGGTACAATGAGGATTCGTTAGATTGACTCCTGAGGAGGCAGTCCGCTGAGGAAAGATCAAGTAAGCTTGGCCTGTACTTATTGGAGTTCAGGAGGGGATCTCATTGAGAGACACTGGATTCTGAGAGAGATTGCGTGGGAGAAATTAGGAGGGTGTTTCATCTACCTGGGGAGTCGAGAAACAAGTGGCAATGTCTCAGGGTAAGGTCACTTAGGACTGATGAGGAACATCAAATCATATGACTGCTATACTGAGAGATCAGTGGATAGGTGGTTGTTGAGTATATGCAAAGCTGAAATTGATAGACTTTTGAACACTTGGGTGTCGGGACCGGTGGTGGGTTTAAAGTCAGCCTGAGGCACAGGATAAGCCATGATCTTATTAAAGGCTCGGGTTGAAAAATCTACTACTGCTTTCTTTTAGTGTCCTTTTTTTTAATAATTTTATTCATAAATTAAGTGTAAAGGGTTGGTGGATTTTTGGTGCCAGTTGATTACATTTTCTTTTGATAATTGAGTGTATATATCACCTAAAAATGTCTAAAAACTGTTGAGCTTTGAACATGAAGCCACATAGTGCATGAATCTGCCTTTGTGATTCAAGAATGTTTAACATATCAGATCCAGAAATGAGACTCCATCAAAAAGCTCATAGGTGTGAGGTAGAAAGTTGCTGTGGTTTGGTGCTCCAGCAGAAGCTGCATTATGTGACCTCTGGTTTGGGCAGCATGTCACCCCCTGAGGCAGAAGGTTGTGGGCGGAAGTCCAACTGCTGGGACTTGAAAACATCAATCCAGACCAATGCTCCAGTGGTGTACCTTCAAAGGTGCCATCATTAAAGTGAGGCTCGCACCATTCTCTCAGTGGATGAAGAACATTCCATTCTTCGTTTAAAAAAAAAGTGACCTGGGTCCTTAAATCAGTATCAAATTATCTGTCCTTACCTTGCTCTTTTGGGGAAGTTGTCAGGTGGCAGTTGGGTGCCACATTCCTACATTGCAACAATGACTTCACTTCAAAACTTCGTCTATGCAGTTGGCTTTAAAGAGTTTGGTGATGTGAAGTTCTCTGTGTACCTTGTGTTGACCTTAGTTCTGCTTCATTCAATCACACTATGAGCTCTTCCCTGTCACCACTATCACATTGGATCTTTGTGAGTCAATAACTTTACTACACACCGGGCAAATTGTTTATAATGAAGTGTCTTGTGTAATGCAAGCAGGTACCATAGAAGGCCAAGAAAATGCCTGGGCAGTAGTGAGGGCATTGGGAACCAGGTTGAGTAACAGAATTACAATTTTCCAGCACTACAATTTTCATGAGGCTCTAATTTTGTTGAACCAGTTCTGGCGAATGTCCCAGAACCAGGTCACCCTCACACATTCCAGATTGAACTCTGATGTGTTAGGCTGGACTGAGGATGCTTAACATCAGTGCAGAGAGAACATCATTTGAAAGTGCCTTTTATCAAGGCAAAGGTGATGCACAAGTGGTCTGTAGAACAAGCCCTGTGAACCAGACCCTTTGATGCAACCAGACCTGCCTCCATTACCTTTTGGCTAGACCAGACACTCTCCTTCATGGATGATGTGGTCAGACTACAGGCGCCCAGAGTGACCATGTTTCAGGAGGCAAAGAGTCGAGTGCCAACACTTTTTCAACCAAGGGTTCCACTTCTTGGAGGAATGATGTCCACACTACTGTCCTCCTAAGGAGTGGCCTTCACTTGCATCTGTGCACTCACAAGTGATATACAGCTATTCCCTGCCACCTTTTCAAGAAAGGCAGCAGAGAATAGGCGGATAACTATGGATGTGTGAGCCTAATATCAGTGGTAGGGAAGATACTGGAAAAAGTTCTGAGGGAGAGGATTAATGATCACCTAGAAAGGCAGAGACAGATAAGAGATAGTCAACATGGCTTTAAGGGCAGATCCTTTCTGACCAATTTGACTGAATTCTATGAGGAGGTATATCGATGAGGACAGGGCAGTTGGATTGTGAAGAATCATGGCTGTCATGTGACACCACTGATCACCTGGTTGAAAGTAACATCACTGTCAATCAAGGTCTGGCTCCACCCACCCATTAGTCCATACTTGACCATTGTCCTCTGTAAACACCTGTGTACCTGGCCTTGGGCCATTGGCTCGTTTGAACTACCTGGCTAGACCACCCAGCCCTCCAGCACTATAAAGAGTGCCACATTTGTGTGGTTCTCTCTCTTTTGACTGCTCCAGGAATCGTGAAACAACACTGAAGAGACCATTGGTAAGAGTGTACAGTTCCATAAGGTTTAGGAGTGTCCTAAGTAGATTCCTGGTAGCATAGAGCTGTGCCTACACTGAGTCGAGGGGTGGCAGGCATCATATTGTTTCTTTGTTGATCGTTTGTACCCAGTTTGTTGTGTGTGCATCTCACCCTTGTTGCGATTTCCCCCCATGTTCGTGGTCACCAGTGTGCATGTGTGTATGTGTGCGTTTATTCTTGTTTATCCTGCCGCACATTTGTCTTTTGTAAATAAATCATTTTAACTCCAAAGACTGTGTACAGAGTCCTTGCCCCTCGAGACCCTCAAACTTGTCTTACAACAGCAGTAGATGTGATTTACATGGACTTTAGTAAGACCTTTGATAAGGTCCCAACCAGGAGACTGCTTCAAAAGGTTAGGGCCCATGGGATCCAGGGCAAGTTGGCAAACTGGATCCAAATTTGGCCTAGCAATATGGGAAAGGGTGATGGTTGAGGGTTGTTTGTGACTGGATGTCTGTGACCAGTGGTGTTCCGCAGGGATCGGTGCTGGACCCTTGCTGTTTGTAATATGCATGAATGACTTGGATGTGGATGTGGGAGGGGTGATCAGTAAATTTGCAGATGACACGAAGATTGGTGGAGTTGTTGACAGTGTGGAGGGTAGTCTTAGGCTGCAGAGAGATATCGATGTGTTGGTGAAATGGGCTGAGAAATGGCAGATGGTTTAATCCAGACAAATTGAGGTGAGCACTAATGAGGTTGGGACATCAAGAATGGTGGGGTCTTGGGGAGTATTGAGGATCAGAGGGACCTTGGATTACAAGTCCATAGATCCTTGAAGGTGGCAACACAGGTAGACAACATGGTTAGGAAGACGTATGGGATACTGGACTTCATTAGTCAGGGACTTGAATTCAGAAGTAAGGAGGTTACACTCCAACTTTATAAAACCTTGGTCAGACCTTGGCTGGAGTACTGTGTGCAGTTCTGGTCACCACACTACAGGAAGAATGTGACAGTGCTGGAGAGGGTGCAGAGGGGATTCACCAGGGTGTTGCCTGGGATGGGGCAGCTCAGTTATGAGGAGAGACTAGGTCTGTTCTCCCTGGAGTGAAGGGGGTTAAGAGGCGACATGATTGAAGTGTATAAAATTAAGGGGTGTAGACAGGGAAGACTGCAGGAAACATTCCCTATATCAGAAGTAGATAAAACCAGAGAATGTAGGTTTGAAGTAAGAAGGAAGAGACTCAGAGAAGATCTGAGGGGCACCTGCTTCACCCAGTAAGTGGTGAGTAACTGAAACACACTGCTGGAGAGAGTGTGGAAGCAGAGTCACTGACAGCATTTAAAAAGTGTCCAGATGAACACTTGAATCACTTAGGCTTAGGCAACTATGGTCCAAGTGCTGGGTGATGCGGTTAGTATGGAAGGGTGCCCACTGATAAGTATGGGCTAGTTGAGCTGAATGCCTGTTTCCATGCTCTGCGACTCAATGATTCACTCAAGAAACCTCCGGTACCAGCTCGGACACAGGCAGTGGAAGGATGGTCTGCGATGATCTCTGTCTATAATGAGCAGACATTGTCTACTTCGTCCTACCCACTGGACCGGATACAGCAGGGGGTATTTGTGTGGAGTTCTGCATAGACATGTTCCGATGAGACAGGGGAGTCACGAGAGGATACGGGAACCGTGGTGTACGAAGGCTACAATAAATCTAGTCAAAAAGAAAAGAAAAGCATACAAAAGGTACAGAGAGCTAGGTAATGTTAGAGATCTGGAAGAGTACAAGGCTAAAAGGAAGGAACTTAGAGATTAGAAGAGCTAGAAGGGGACATGAGAAGGCCTTGGCGGGCAGGATTAAGGAAAACCCCAAGGCGTTCTACAAGTATGTGAAGAGTAAGAGGATGAGATGCAAAAGGATGGGGCCTGTCAAGGGCAGCAGTGGGAAATTGTGTATGGATCTGGAAGAAATAGCGGAGGTACTTAATACTTTATGTTAGTATTCACTATGGAAAAGGATCTAGGGGATTGTAGTGGGGCCATGCAGCGGCCTGAAAAGCTTGAGCATGTAGATATTAGAAAAGAGGTGGTGCTGAAACTTTTGGAAAGCATCAAGTTAGATAAGTCGCCGGGACCCGATGAGATGTACCCCAAGTTGCTGTGGGAGGCGAGGGAGGAGATCGCGAAGCCTCTGACGATGATCTTTGCATCATCGATGGAGACGGGAGAGGTTCCGGAAGATTGGAGGGTTGCGGATCTTGTTCCCTTATTCAAGAAGGGGAGTAGGGATAGCCCTGGCAATTATAGACCAGTGAGTCTTACCTCAGTGGTTGGTAAGCTGATGGAGAAGATACTGAGAGGCAGGATTTATGAACATTTGGAGAGATATAATATGATTAGGAATAGTCAGCATAGCTTTGTCAAGGGCAGGTCCTGCCTTACGAGCCTGATTGAATTTTTTGAGGATGTGACTAAGCACATCAATGAAGGGAGAGCAGTAGATGTAGTGTATATGGATTTCAGCAAGGTGTTTGATAAGGTACCCCATTCAAGGCTTATGGAGAAGGTGAGGAGACGTGGGATCCAAGGGGACATTGCAATGTGGATCCAGAACTGACTGGCCCACAGAAGGCAAAGAATGGTTGTTTAAGGGTCGTATTCTGAGTGGAGGTTGGTGACCAGTGGTGTACCTCAGGGATCTGTACTGGGACCCTTGCTCTTTGTGATTTTTATAAACGACCTGGATGAGGAAGTGGAGGGGTGGGTTAGTGAGTTTGCGGATGACATGAAGGTTGGGAGTGTTGTGGATAGTTTGGAGGGCCGTCAGAGGTTACAGAGGGACATAGATAGGATGCAAAGTTGAGCTGAGAAGTGGCGGACGCAGTTCAACCCAGATAAGTGTGAAGTGGTTCAGTTTGGTAGGTCAAATATGTTGGCGGAATATACTATTAATGGTAGGACTCTTGGCAGTGTGGAGGATCAGAGGAATCTTTGGGTCCGAGTCCATAGGACGCTCAAAGCGGCTGCGCAGGTTGACTCTGTGGTTAAAAAGGCATATGGTATATTGTCCTTCATCAATTAGGGAATTGAATTTAGGAGCTGTGAGGTATTGTTGCAGCTATATAGGATCCCAGTCAGACCCCACTTGGAGTATTGTGCTCAGTTCTGGTCGCCTCACTACAGGAAAGATGCGGAAGCCATAGAGAGGGTACAGAGGAGATTTACAAGGATGTTGCCTGGAATGCGGAGCATGCCTTATCAAAGCAGGTTGAGGGAACTCGGCCTTTTCTCCTTGGAGAGATGGAGGATGAGGGGGGACCTGATAGAGGTGTATAAGATGATGAGAGGTATTGATCGGGTAGATAGTCAGAGGCTTTTCCCCAGGGCTGAAAGGGTGGCCACAAGAGGACATAGGTTTAAGGTGCTGGAGAGTAGATATAGAGGAGGTGTCAGGGGTAAGTGTTTTACTCAGGGAGTGGTGAGTGCGTGGAATGGGCTGCCGGAAACGGTGGTGGAGGCGGATACGATAGGGTCTTTCAAGAGACTGTTAGATAGGTACATGGAGCTGAGAAAAATAGAGGGCTGTGGGTAAGCCTAGTAATTTCTAGGGTAGGGACGTGTTCGGCACAGCTTTGTGGGCCGAAGGGCCTGAATTGTGCTGTAGTTTTTCTATGTTTCTATGGGCATTTGTTTCTGCAGATAACTGTGGGACAAGGACACGATGGATACTGTGGGGTGGTTCCTTAAGCAAACTGTTCACATCATCTGGCAGAATGTCTCATCGCCAGAACTTGCCAACAAGCACCAAGATCTCGCTTGGCTGGTGGTGAGGGGAGCCTTACTGGTCAGATCCTGCCTGTACTGTTGGAACATCACTCCCAACGCATGTTGCCCTTGGGGCGACTGTGTTGAGGAGGAGACAGTCACGCACCTTTTGGCAGACTGTGAATTTGCTAAAAGGGAGTGGAGACGGATGCAAGGGTCCTTGCCTCGGTCATCCCAAGCAGCTGCGTAACAGGGGACTCTCTGATCCCGGGGACCCCCACTGAGACTGACATCAAGTGCTGCTAGAAGATCATCAGCTTAGTGAAAGACACCATTTGGTCTGCCCAAAACTTGTTGGTCTCCCAGCACAGCGAGATGTCCGTAAGGGAATGCTGCCGTCTGGCACAGTCCAGGCTGCAGGAGTCCGTGCTGAGGGACGCACTGAAGTTCGGTGCAGCCAATGCTAAGGCTCCGTGGCAGGACCACAGTCCAGGCTCCTTCCACTACTGGATGTTGAGAGGCTGAGTCAGGTGGGGAAGCCCCTCAAACAACAGAAGGGTGTATTAGGAACTCAGCAGGCCAGGCAGCATCAGCAGATGGATCAGCATCCACAGATGCTGCCTGGCCTGCTGAGTTCCTCCAGCATCATCTAGATATAAAAAAAAGAATTAGTTCAGATGGAGGACAAGGTGGTGTGCTGCAGTTGCTTGATGTGGGAGCTCGTGGACCTTGCTGCGGTCCATGATGGCTGCATCTGCAGTAAGTGCTTGAGGCTGGAGGAACTTTGGCTCAGAATTGATGAGCTGGAATTGCAGCTTCAAACACTGCGAAGCATCAGGGAGGGAGAGAGTTATGTAGATGCTGTACATCAGGAGACAGTTACCCCCCTTAGAGCAGGTACTTCTGGAGTCCAGGAAGTAGATAGAAGGGTGACTGTCAGGGTGGGAGAAAAGGAAAAAGAAAACTAACAGGCAGATAGTACAGGGGACCCTGGAGGCTGTTCCCCTCAGCAACAGGTTTTCCGCTTTGGAAGCCGTTGAGGGGGATGACCTACAGGGGCCTAGCAGCAGTAGCCAGGTCTCTGGCACTGGGATCGGTCCTGCTGCTCAGAAGGGAAGGGAGGAGAAGAGGAAGGCAGTAGTGATAGGGGGCTCGATAATCAGGGAAACAGATCGGAGGTTCTGTGGCAGTGAGCATGAATCCCGGATGGTATGTTGCCTCCCAGGTGCCAGGGTCCGGGATGTCTCTGATCGGGTCCACAGGA
Source organism: Pristis pectinata (assembly GCF_009764475.1). Classification (NCBI taxonomy): domain Eukaryota; kingdom Metazoa; phylum Chordata; class Chondrichthyes; order Rhinopristiformes; family Pristidae; genus Pristis; species Pristis pectinata. Next base: position 2,835,834 of record NC_067426.1, read on the forward strand.
TTCTTGAGCGGGAGGGAGAACAGCCAGAAGTCATGGTTCATGTTGGTACCAACGACATGGGTAGGAAGAGGGATGAGGTCCTGAAAAGTGAGCTTAGGGAGTTAGGCAGAAGGCTGAAGAACAGGACCACAAGGGTAGCAATCTCGGGATTGCTGCCAGTGCCACGCGACAGTGAAGGTAAGAATAGGAGGAGATGGCAGATGAATGCGTGGCTGAGGAGTTGGTGAAGGAGTGAAGGTTTTACATTTTTGGATCACTGGCATCTCTTCTGGGGAAGGTGGGACCTGTACAGAGAGGGCGGGTTACACCCGAACCTGAGGGGGGCCAATATCCTTGCAGCCAGGTTTGCTAGGGAGGTTCGGGAGGGTTTAAACTAGTTTGCGAGGAGGATGGGAACCGGAGGAGTAGGTCAGAGGAAGAAGGGGATGGGGAAAAGTCAGATCTAACAGGTAGAGAGGCTTTGAGGAAGGAGAAGCAGAGTACAGGCTATAAAAGTAGTAAGGTGGATGGGCTATAGTGCATTTACTTAAATGCAAGAAGCATCAGGAATAAGGGAGATGAACTGAGAGCTTGGATCAGTACATGGGACTACGATATTGTTGCTATCACACAGACATGGCTGACATCAGGGCAGGAATGGATATTGACTATTCCTGGCTTTCAGTGTTTTCAAAGGGATGGGGAGGTGGGGAGAAGAGGAGGAGGGGTGGCGATTCTGGTCAGGGACACTATTACAACTGCAGAGAGGGTGGATATTGTAGAAGGATCCTCTCTAGAGTCAATATGGGTGCAAGAAAGGAGCAGTTACTCTACTGGGAGTATTCTATAGGCTCCCCCCCCCCCCCCCCCCCCCGGTAGCAGTAGGGATACCGAGGAGCAGATTGGGAGACAGATTTTGGAAAGATGGAAAAATAACAGGGTTATCATCGTGGGAGACTTCAACTTCTCAAATATTGATTGGCACCTGCTTAGTGCCAAAGGTTTAGAAGGGGCAGAGTTTGTTAAGTGTGTCCAGGACGGATTCCTGTCACAGTTTGTTGACAGGCCGACTAGAGGGGATGCCATATTAGATTTAGTTTTAGATAATGAACCGGGTCAGGTGACAGATCTATCGGTGGGTGAGCATTTGGGGGACAGTGACCACTGCTCCATAACCTTTAGCATTGTCATGGACAAGGATAGGAGCAAAGAGGACGGGAAGATATTTAATTGGGGAAAGGCAAATTATGAGGCTATAAGGCGAGAACTTGAAAGTGTAAATTGGGATGACATTTTTGAAGGGAAATGTACTATGGAGATGTGGTCAATGTTCAGGGATCTCTTGCGGGATGTTAGGGATAAATTTGTCCTGGTGAGGCAGAGAAGGAATGGCAGGATGAAGGAACAGTGGGTGACGAGAGGTGGAACAACTAATTAAGAAGAAGAAGGCAGCATACATAAGGTGTAAGCAGCAAGGATCAGACAGGTCTCGTGAGGAATATAGAGTAGCAAGGAGGGAACTTAAGAAAGGGCTGAGGAGAGCGAGAAGGGGACATGAAAAGGCTTTGGCGAGTAGGGTTAAGGAGAATCCCAAGGCTCTTTACTCGTATGTGAAGAGCAGAAGGATGGCTAGAGTAAAGGTAGGTCTGATTAAAGACAAAGGTGAGAAGATGTGCCTGGAAGCTGTGGCAGTGGGTGAAGTTCTCAATGAATACTTCTCTTCAGTATTCACCAAGGAGAGGGGTCTTGATGACGCTGAGGACAGTGTTGGTAAGGGTAATGTTCTTGAGTATGTAGATATCAAGAGAGAGGATATGTTGGAGCTGTTAGAAAATATTAGGACAGATAAGTCCCCGGGGTCTGACGGAATATTCCCCAGGCTGCTTTGCGAGGCAAGGGAGGAGATTGCTGAACCGTTGGCTAGGATCTTTGAGTCCTCATTGTCCACGGGGATGGTACTGGAGGATTGGAGGGTGGCAAATGTTGTCCCCTTATTCAAAAAAGGTAGTAGGGATAGTCCAGGGAATTACAGACCAGTGAGCCTTACGTCTGTGATGGGTAAGCTGCTAGAAAGGATTCTAAGAGAGAGGATCTGTGATCATTTAGAGAATCATGGAGTGATTAGGGACAGCCAGCATGGCTTTGTGAAGGGAAGATCTTGCCTCACTAGTCTGATAGTGTTCTTTGAGGAGGTGACCAGGAAGATTGATGAGGGTAGTGCAGTAGATGTGGTCTACATGGATTTTAGTAAGGCATTTGACAAGGTTCTGCATGGTAGGCTTCAGAAGGTCAGAGGCTAAGGGATCCAGGGAAGCTTGGCCGTGTGGATTCAGAATTGGCTTGCCTGTAGAAAGCAGAGGGTTGTGGTGGAGGGAGTACATTCGGATTGGAGGGCTGTGACTAGTGGTGTCCCACAAGGATCAGTTCTGGGACCTCTACTTTTTGTGATATTTATTAATGACTTAGATGAGGGTGTGGAAGGGTGGGTTAGCAAGTTTGCAGATGACACAAAGATCAGTGGTGTTGTGGATAATGTGGAGGGCTGTCGAAGCTTACAGAGGGATATTGATAGGATGCAGTGCTGGGCTGACAAGTGGCAGATGGAGTTCAATCCGGAGAGGTGTGAGGTGGTACACTTTGGAAGGACTAACTCCAAGGTGGAATACAAGGTAAATGGCAGGATTCTGGGCAGTGTAGAGGAGCAGAGGGATCTGGGGGTTCATATACACAGATCACTGAAAGTTGCTACACAGATGGATAGGGTAGTTAAGAAAGCTTATGGGATGTTAGCTTTCATAAGTCATGGGATCGAGTTTAAGAGCCGCGAAGTAATGATGCAGCTTTACAAAACTCTGGTTAGACCACACTTGGAGTACTGTGTCCAGTTCTGGTCGCCTCATTATAGGAAGGATGTGGAGGCATTGGAAAAGGCGCAGGGGAGATTTGCCAGTATGCTGCCTTGATTAGAGGGTATGGATTATGAGGGGAGACTAAAGGAGCTAGGTCTTTACTCATTGGAGAGAAGGAGGATGAGGGGAGAGATGATAGAGGTATACAAAATATTAAGAGGAATAGATAGAGTGGACAGCCAGCGCCTCTTTCCCAGGGCACCAATGCTCAATACAAGAGGACATGGCTTTAAGTTAATGGGGGGGAAGTTCAAGGGAGACGTCAGAGGGAGGTTTTTTACCCAGAGAGTGGTTGGTGCATGGAATGCGCTGCCTGGAGTAGTGGTGGAGGCTGATACGTTGGTCAAGTTCAAGAGATTGTTAGATAAGCATATGGAGGAATTTAAGATAGAGGGATATGTGGGAGGAAGGGGTTAGATAGCCTTAGGCGTGGTTTGAAGGTCGGCACAACATGGTGGGCCAAAGGGCCTGTATTGTTCTATGGTTTGGTTTATTCCAGCATCTTCAGTCCTTTGTTTCTCTGGAAGGCATATCACTCCAGCAGGTAACATGAGTGGCAATGGTGCAGTGTACAAAAATGTGTTAACACTACTGGATGCATTGACCAACTGACACTAAGAAAGTAGAGTTTTGCATAATGTTTATTATCTTGTATATATATTTTCCCTCCTCATGGAAAACGTCATGGTAATTTCCTGTCAGTGTTACCTGCCTGTGGCCCTGTGTGATTTCCATGGCCCCTTTGAGGAGAGAACTCTCTTCCCCCTTCCTGGTGACATGGCACATTAGCCTCTTGAGATCCTTCTCTCAGTAAACCTGGGAGCGCCATCACTACCTTCAGGAATGTCTGGTTCCCTCACCTGCAGTCCTCTCCGGTAGCTGCATGTCTAAGTGTTGGCAGCTGTGAGATATTCAACTCTAGCTTTCCAAATAACGTCTGCTGTCTCTGCAACCGTGTGGCATTACCTGAGGGACCCTGACGGTGCTGCTTTTTAAACAACCCTGTCTAATGCCGAGCTTTATTAGAGCTGTTTAAGCAACATTAAGGGGACATGCAACACCGATTTAACACCAAGAAATAGCAACATAGACGAATTTCTAAGCCATGACATCTAATTGTGGATAATCTCACACGTGAGACAATGTGTAGTGGAACACCATGATTTCATTTGAAAATCTGCATCTCTGCATTTTAGGGAAAGCTTATTCTGTGAACCATATCTTCTTTTGATTGTGTGCAGTTATCTCGTTGTTGTTCAGTCTAATTCTGAATAATATTAATAATCCTGAATAATAATAAAATAATCATTTTGGCTTTATGTGCAGGAGATAAACTGAAGAGTCCCTTGGTAGACCAGAGGTTTCCCCATTGGGGATGAAGATCTTTATAATGAGCAGCAGTAGATCTTGAGTTGCCCCACTGCTCTGGAAAGGTGGGGGAATGATTAGGAGGGAAAGATGTGAAAATATAACTTTTCCAGAGCTTAATTGAGAAGGTTACAAAAAAACCAAAATGAACCATGTATGTTTTTGATCTGTCATTCTCACTGATGGCAGCTGTGTGTAAATCTTTGATTTTTGGATCCCTGTTTGAAAATTACAAATAGTTTTTCAGAATTGTGCCTCAAAACTGGCAGAGTGCTTTCACTTAATCTCATTCACACATGAACCAACGTGAATCTAATTATCAGTATTAATGAGAATATTGTTAAGTACATTACCAGGAAAGGAGGGGCTATTTCTGAACTCTGCATTCCTGCAAGCCTTGCATTTCTATGGCACCATTCACAATGGGATTGGCCAAAGTGCTTCCCAGTTAATGAAGGACTCGTGGAGTGTAATTGTTCTAATCCGGGAGTTGCATGTCGTAGAGCAATACAACACAGACACAGGCCCTTCCACCCATCCAGTCCATGCTGACCACGGTGCCCGCCCAGCTAGTCCCAACTTCCTGTGTTTGGCCCATATCCCTCCAGGCTCCGCCCCTCCATGTACCTATCCAAGTGCTTCTTAAATTATCCTATTGTACCGGCCTCACCCACTTCCTCTGGTAGCTTATTCCATATACCCACCACCCTCTGTGTGGAAAAAGCTGTCCCTCTGGTCTCTTTTAAATCTTCCCCCTCTCACCATAAATCTATGTCCTCTAGTTTTGGACTCCCCTACCCTGGGGAATAGTTACCATCCACCTTATCTCTGCCTCTCATACTTTTAAACACTTCAGTAATGATGCTCCTCATTCTCCTATGTTCCAAGGAATAAAGACCTAGCATGGCCAACCTCTCCCTATAACTCAGGCCCTCAAGTCCAAGCAACAATTTCAAATCTTTTCTGCATTCTTGCTAGTTTAACCACGCCTTTCCTATAACGGGGTGACCAGAACTGTACACGGTACTCCAAATGCAGCCTCACCAACTACTCATACAACTGCAATATAATGTCCCAACTCCTGTACTCAATGCCCTGACTGATGAAGGCCAGTGTGCTAAACACCTTTTTCACCACCCTGTCTACCTGTGATGTATGACGTTGATTATCGATCCTCACCTTTCCTCACCCCTCCCCTCTGCTCCCAAGAATGAAGGAGTTTTGTACAATCTTCCCTTCATATATTGGTGCTAATTTGTAGACTTGGAGAAAACAGCTCACCAAACTGAGTAATAAACTTGAGGTACTGCTAAAGGTTGCTTCTGCCCGCTCTAAAACCGAATGCAACACTACTGCTGGATCCCAGCACATAACAGAGTCCCTTTAACCTATCACACCTGGAGGGCATAGATTTAAGGTGAGAGGGGAGAGGTTTAATAGGAAACTGAGGGGTAACTTCTTCACCCAGAGGGTGGTCTGTATATGAAATGAGGTGCCAGAGGGAGTGGTTGAGGCAGGTACATTAACAACATTCAAAAGTACTTGGACAGGTACATGGATAGGAAAGGTTTAGAGGGATATGGGTTAAATGCAGGTAAATGGGACTGGCTTAGATGAGAAGCTTCCTCAGCATGGAGCACATCCGCGCCCCCCCCCCCCCCCCCCCCCCCCGCCCCCCACTACCTCCACTGCTCTACAGGTCTCCAATATCTCTCCGTTCTTGCAACTCTGGTCTCTTGTGTATTGTTACTTTCCCGCTGTTCACCTTCAGCTGTCTCTGCTCTGTCTGAGACCTGCCTGCACTGTAAGGCTCCATCACCTGTGACATGCTCAGTTCCAGCCTCAAACAACTAAAGGAGACCCCAGGACTCTTTACTTCTGGGGTAAGAAACCTTAAAGACTAAATTCGGTCTAATAAATGTTTCTGACTGCTTTTTTAGAAAAATACATCCATCTATTTCCAGACAGTTGAGCTGTGTTTTTGAAGGGCTATTAAGAACTGTTGGAAAAGCTTGAAGATGTTGACAGGTATTGTTGAGTTGATTTGATTTTTTTGATGTACAGTGGTTTTAAAATGTGGCCTATTTAGACTAAAAAAGGTAACACAAGCTCTCCCGCGCACCAGAGAAGACACTGCTGTACAAATTTGCTTATAAATATTTCAAATTCTGCTGAAGAAAGCTTTTGGATTTTATTGTCTGCTATAGAAAGAGATTTTGAAATTTCTACTAAATTATTGACAGTGAAAAATTGCCCTGTACAGAAATAAGCTCACGGTATATTAGTGTATATTTTTAAATGATGCCTGTGAGACACAGATGGTAACAAACACCGCGATACATGAATTATAAATTATTAATGAATGCAATTGTATTTTACACATTTGTACACTGAAATCCTTTTATCACATGGCTTGTCACAACAGATTTCACTAAATCAGGAATTTTATCTGCATCTTGCTGATTCAGCATAAATGACTGACGTTCTGATAAAAGATGGTGACAGCTTCCAGTTGAACTGATGATGTAACTTGAGGTTGTTGTGCTTCTGACACTGATTTAAAGAGTGATTTGGAGACAGTGATCCTAAAAGCATTGTCGGGAGCTTGACTCAAGATGGACTTCCCACGTCTCGAGGATGTAGCTTGCCTGCAAATGGCAGTTGGTGATCGAAACATCCCTGCCTTTCTCCCATGCTCTGTTCACTTGAAAACCCTGCTCTGCTTTTCAGCTCACTAAGCTCTATGGAACTGTTGGGCACCACCGGTACCTATCACTACACTCGCCTTCTTGTTGTAAACTCCCCACCCCCTGCCCCTCAAATGTTTAATCATTCTGGTATTGGTTTATTGTCGTCACATGTACTGAGATTCAGTGAAAAGCTTTTGTTTTGCATGCTATCCAGGCAGATCATTCCATACATAAGTACATCGAGGTAGTAAATAGGAAAACAGAGTGCAGAATATAGTGTTGCAACCACAGAGAAAGTGCAGTGCAGGTAGACAAATAAAGTGGAAGAGCCACAACGAGGTAGCTCGGGAGACCAAGAATTCATCTTTAGCATATGAGAGGTCTGTTCAAGAGTTTGATAACAGCGGGTTAGAAGTTGTCCTTGAGCCTAGTGGTGCGTGCTCTCAAGCTTTTGTATCTTCTGCCTGACAGGAGAGGGTAGAAGAGAATGGCCAGGGTGGGAGGGGTCCTTGATTAAGTTGGCTGCTTTCCCGAGGCAACGGGAAGTGTAGACAGAGTCAATGGAGGGGAGGCTGGTTTGCGTGATGGACCGGGCTGTGTTCACAACTCTCTGCAATTTCTTGTGCTCTTGGGCAGAGCAGTTGCTGTACTAAGCTGTGATGCAACCGGAAAGGATGCTCTCTCTGTGGAAAAAGAGGGAGAGGATGGTCATAGACAAGAGGTAGACTGGTTAACACATCAGAAACAGAAATTGTTCATTGAGGATATCCAAGCCTAGATATTGGACCTGTGCACGTGGTTTCATTGTGTATGATTTGCCTGTAAAAGCTGTTTTGTGCATATTACATCATGCGAACAATCGTTTCTGGATCAATTAGAAACCTTTGGGGAAATCAGCTGGGTACAATCTGCACAAGAGTGTCTGACGTTTCCTCAGTTCCTAATGATGTTATTGGTGTGCACAGTGCTCACTTCCGCTTTTACAGACGTGAACTGGAATGGAACAGTGCAACCTATGACCTGCGTTTAACACTAATGAGATTAATTAGCTGCAGGTTGTGCTACTGTGTTGGTTTGTTTGTGGTTTAAGGAGATGCCCTGCAGACACTTGAAGACCTGGTTGGGTGGCTTCAGACTGTCGAGCAGCCTGTGTCAGAGGGTTGTACAACTAAGAGACCATTTTCTCCAGCATTTGGTCACTGAGTTACCCATGCAATGGATGTCTCAGAGGTGATACTGATGGTTGCACTCTGTCACTGGAGACATTATCACAGGTATGACTGTCCATATGTGGTGGGTTAGGGACCTTGGGGCAAGGAGCATGGACGTGCTCCTCTCAGGAACCCTACTGAGAGATTTATAGTCACCTCATCCTACTCAAAATTTTCTGATGCACATGATATTCACAGGCTGGTTCTCCAGAGCTATGACATTCTGTAGGATGACCTTCAGCCACACTCCTGTGCATTGACTGCTCTCCCTCCCCCCATGGAGTTCAAGGTTACCTTGCCACAGGTTCATTCCAACTGGCCACAGCCGATCTCTGCACCGTCTCCCAATTTGCTGCATCAGAGAGGACCCTAAGCACTGTGTTTGTGTAGAAACTATTTTATCTGCTTTGATTTTAGTGAGGAACCAGAGGCATCTCAAGCACTTGATTTGCAAGCAGTGCTGGCTTACCAGGACTGCAGGCAGGCACTGACTGACCTCTTTACCAGCGAGGCTTGGTGTCTCCTCAGTTTCTGGCTAGTTGTGAATCAGGAAGCGCTCAGTATAGTCTGAGAGCACCATCCAGACCATCAGTTACCCATCCACACTAATACCATCTACGAGCACTTGATGTGTTGCCTTCAATGCCTTGATAATTGAAGTGCTCATCTAGATACTTCATTATAAGATTCTCTGCTTCCACCACCTTCTCAGGCAGTGTGTTCCAGATTCCAACCACCCTCTGGGTGAAAATATTCTTCCTCCGGTTCCCTCTAAACCTCTTTCCCCCTTTACCCCAAACTTCTAGTTTATGACACCTGTTATGGGGAATAGTTTCCTGCAATCTACTCTGTCTGTGGCCCTGAATATTTTGTATATCTGGAGTATTGTGTGCCGTTCTGGTCACCATACTATAGGATGGATGAGATTAAACTGGAGAGGCTGCAGAGAAGATGCACAAGGATGTTGCTGGGACTGGAGGGCTTGAGTTATGAGGAGAGACCGGATGGGCTGAGACTGCTTTCCCTGGAGTGAAGGAAGCTGAGGGGTGACCTGACTCAAGCTTGTAAAATCATGAGGGCAAAGATAAGGTGGATGCTCACTGTCTTTTTCCCAGGATTGGGAATCAAAAGCTAGAGGGCTTGGGTTTAGGGTGAGAGGGGAAAGATTTAAAGGGGACCTGAGGGGCAAGTTTTCTATACAGAGGGTGGTGGGTATATGGAACAAGCTGCTAGAGGAAGTGGTAGAAGTGAGTACAATTTTAACATTTAAAAGATATTAGGACTGGAACATCTATAGGAAAGCTTCAGAGGGAGATGGGCCAAATGCAGGCAAATGAGATGAGATTTCTTTCAGTCACATGTACATCGAAACACACAGTAAAATGCATCTTTTGCGTAGAGTGTTCTGGGGGCAGCCCACAAGTGTCGCCACACTTCTGGCGCCAATTTCCTAATTTGCTCATAGCTTCCTAATTTGTATATCTTTGGAATGTGGGAGGAAACCGGAGCACCTGGAGGAAACCCACGCAGACACTGGGAGAATGTGCAAGCTCCTTACAGACAGCGGCCGGAATTGAACCCGGGTTGCTGGCGCTGTAAAGCGTTACACTAACCGCTACACTATGGGTGGTGTGGACAAGTTGGGCCGAAGGGCCTGTTTCCATGCTGTATAACCTTGACTCTATCCAAATCGTTAATCCATTTGACAAATCAAAGGGTTCTAGCACCGATCCTTATGGTCCACCACTGGTCACAGGCCTCCAATGACAACAAAATCAGCCGTCCTTCATCAGTTTCTGCTCCCAATCAATCACCAAACCAATTTTGGATCCAATTTACCAACTTTTCCCTCTGTCGCAAGGACTCTAACCTTTGGACCAGTCTCCATGTGGCACCTTGTCACAAAGGCCTTAGTGACGTCCATGTAGACTCCCATCAACTGCACTGCCCTCATCGACACATTGTTCTCTCTCCAAGAAATTCAATCAAATTGGCCTCAGAGGATCTCCCCCAACAAGCCACACTGACTACCTTTGATTAATTGCTGCTTTACCATGTGTGGATTTATCTTGCTCCTCAGGACTTTTCCATAAACTTCACTACCACTGACGTTAGACTCACAGGCCTGCCGTGTCCCAACTTATCCCTGTTGCCCGTAGAATAAATGTTCCACATTTGCTGTCTTCCTGGCACCTTGCCTGTGGCCAGTGAAGATTTAATCTCTGTCAGGGAAGCAGCAATATCCTCCCTTGCCTCCCATAGCAGCCTGGGATACATCAATTCCTGGGGGTTTATCCACCTTTTAAGCCTGCTGACATATCTTTTTAGTGCCAACATGTTCTAGAATTTCATCATCCCCCTCCTTGAATTTTTCAGCTACATAATACTTGGTGAATACCAATGAGAACGAGATTTATTTTAAGACCTCACTTATGACCTCTGGCTTCACAGGCAATTGTTGCTTTGGTCCCCAACGGGCCCTACGCTTTCCTGGTTAGCCTCTTGCCTTCAGTGTATACGTAGTAAAAATTGGTAAGTTTTATGTTCCCCCACCCCTTTTACCCTCTTGATTTCTTTTTTTATGTTCCCCCACCCCCTCTCATACTTACTTAACTCCTGAAGGGTCTCTCCTGTTTACAGTTTTCTATAGCTGTCACATGCTCTTTTTGCCCTTTTATCCAGCCCTCGATATTCCTTGGCATCCAGGTTCCCCTGGATTTGCTATCATTCCCATTTACCCTGATGGGAACATGTGGGTCCTGAGCTCTCACTATTTCACATTTAAATTCTTCTGACTTGTCAGTTGTAGACTTACCTGTGAGTAGTTGCTCCTCGTCTACCTTTGTAAGGTCCTGTCTAATAAGACTAAATTTGTCCTTCACCCAATACAGGATCTCAACTTATGGACATCCTGGCATATTTTCATAACCATACCTTGAACCTCAGAGTCATGGTCACTGCCTGCGCGATGCTCTCCCACAGACTCCTGAACTACTAGCCTGGCTACATTCCCTCAGATTAGGTCCAGTACTGCCCCTTCTCTAGTTTGACTACACATACTGGCTCAGAAAGCTCTTCCAGATACATGTAACATTCCAGCACAGGAACAGACCCTTCGGCCCATGATGTCTGCACTGGCCATGATGCCAATCTAACTAATCCCATCTGTCTACACGAGGTCCATAGCCCTCCATTCCCTGCCTGTTCATGTGTCTGTCTAAATGCCTCTTAAATGTTGCTTTCATATCTGTTTCCATCCTCTGGCAGCATGTTCCAGGCACCTAGCACTGTGGAAACAAAATAAAAACTTGCCTCAGAAATACTTTAAACTTTCCCCCTCTCACCTTTTAACCAGAGTCCTCTCTCTGCTGTCTCTTGTGTCTTCCTTGACTGTCTACCCTGTCTATGCCTCTCATAATTTTATATATTTCTATCAGGTCTCCCCTTAGCCTCTGACTCACCAGAGAAACCAATCCAAGTTGTCCAACCTTTCCATGTAGTTAATATTCTTTAATCCATTCAAAATCCTGGTGAACCTCTTCTGGCACGCTCTCCAAAGCCTCCACATCCTTCCTGTAGTGTGGCGACCAGAACTGCACACAGTACTCCAAATGTGGCCTAACCAAAGTTTTATAAAGCTGCAACATGACTTCCCAACTTTTGTATTCAATGCCTTGACCGATACACCTTGTTTACCACCCGGTCTAGTTGTGTTGCTGCTTTCAGGGAGCTGTAGACATGCACCACATGGTTCGTCTGTACATCAATGCTCCTGAGGCCGCTTCTTCGTGCATTTGACTTCCCGAAGTGCAACCCTTCACTCTTGTCCCATCAATTAATGTGGCTCAATGGCTAAGCGCGCTCATCCCGGGAGGTGAGGGTCGCGGGTTCAAGTCCCAGTGTGTTCACTGGTGGTGATATCATAGGGCAGGCACGGTAGTGTAGCTGTTAGCGTAATGCTTTACAGAGCCAGCGACCCGGGTTCAATTCCCACCGCTGTCTGTAAGGAGTTTGTACGTTCTCCCCATGTGTCTGTGTGCGTTTCCTCTGGGTGCTCCGGTTTCCTCTCACATTCCAAAGACGTACGGGTTAGGAAGTTGTGGGCGTGCTGTGTTGGCACCGGAAGCGTGGCGACACTTGCGGGCTGCCCCCAGAATACTCCCTACGCAAAAGATGCATTTCACTGTGTGTTTCAATGTACGTGTGACTAATAACGATATCTTATCTTATCCTGATTAAACTCCATCTGCCATTTCTCTGCTCATATTTCCAACTCATCTATATCCTGCTGTATCCTTTGACAACCTTCCTCGCTATCCACAACTGCCAAATTTTATTCCCTCTGGAAACTTACTAATCAGCCCACCCACATTTTCATCCAAATCATTCGCATATATCACAAACAAGAGGTCCCAGTACTGATTCCTGCAGAACACCACTGGTCACAGACCTACAGCCAAAATAAGCCCCCTCCACTACTCCCCTCTGACTTCTATGACCAAGCCAATTTTGAATCCAATCTGCCAAGTCTCTGTGGATCCCATGTGCCTTCATCTTCTGGATCAACTGACCATGAGGGACCTTGTTGAATGCTTTACCAAAGTCCATGCATACAGCATCCACTCATCTATATCCTGCCCTCATCAATCAGCTTCATCACCTCCTCAAAAGCATTCAATCAAGTTTATAGGACATGATCTCCCCTGCACAAAGCCATGCTGACTATCCCTAATGTCCATGCTTTTCCAGATGTATATAAGTCCTATCCCTAAAAATTGTCTCCAATAATTTTCCCTTCCACTGATGTAAGGCCCACCAGTTATATTTACCTGGTTTATTCCTATTGCCCTTCTTAAACAAAGGGACAACGCTAGCTATTCTCCAGTCCTCTGAGACCTCACCTGTGACTAAAGAGGATACAAAAATCTCTGTCAAGGCCCCAGCAATTTCCTCTCTTGCCTCTCTCAATAATCTGGGATGGATCCCATCAGGCCCTGGGGACTCATCCCCCCCCCCCCCCCCCCCCGCTCTGCAACACCACTGCCTCTTTGGTATCAATATGCCCTAGAATTTCAGCATATCTCTCCTTGCTCTCACTATTCTCCATGTCCTTCTCCTTGGTGAATACCAATGTGAAGTACATGTTTAGTATCTTGCCAACTTCCTCTGGCTGCAGGCATAAATTGCCTCCTTTGTCCTTGAGTGCTCCTACCTTCTCCCTAGCTGTCCTCTTGTTTTTAATGTATGTGTAAAATGCCTAGGGATTCTCTTTAATTCTACTCACCAAGGACATTTCATAGTCCCTTTGAGCCCTCCTGATTCCTTCCTCTTCCCTGCTTTAATATTCCTCAAGGCCCTTGTCTGATTTCAGCTTCCTAAACCTTGCACATGCTTCCTTTTTTCCTTCTGACTAAATTTACAACAACACTTGTCATCCAAGGTTCCTGAACCTTGTCTGTCTTCCTCACAGGAACATGTTGGTCCTGAATTCTGACTGGCTGGTCTTGAAATGACTTCCACTTTGTTAGATGTGAACCTACCCAAGAACAGCCGCTTCCAATTTACTCTCCTCAACTCCTGCCTAATAATGTTGTAATTAACCTTCCCCCAATTCAGCACTTTCTCCCGATGTCCAGTCTTATACTTAACTATCCGAAGATTTATGGAGTTATTATCACTGTTTTCAAAATATTCTCCCACTGAAACTCTGATCACCTAACCTGGCTCATTGCCCAATACAAGGTCCAGCATGGCCCCTCCCTGGTTGGTGAGACAAAACACTGCTGATGCTAGAATAATGGAGCAACACACAAATCATTGAGGAACTCAGCGGGTCAGGCAGCATCAATGGAGGGAAATGGACAGTCGATGTTTCAGGGCGAGACCTTTCATCTGGACTGCATCCCTCCCTGGTTGGACTATCGACATACTGTTTCAAGAAACCCTCTTGGATGCCCCTAACAAATTCTGCCTCATCTAAGTGTCTGCCACTAAGGAAGTCCCAGACAATACTGGGGAAATTAAAGACACCAACTACAACTACCCTGTTGCTTTTACATCTTTCCATAATATGCCTGCATTTCCGTTCCTCTACCTCCCGCTGGCTATTGGGAGGTCGAGAGTATAACCCCATCAGAGTGATTGCACCCTTATTCCTGAGCTGTACCTCACTGGATGAGCTCTCCAGGATATCTCTCTGAGGGCAGCTGTGACATCCTCCCTGATCAGTAGTGCAACTCCCCTACTTTAATTCCAGCCTCTGAGCATTTCAAACCAGCGTGATCCCACTTAATGTTGGGGAAGTTGAAATCCCCCTGTGATATAATCCTATTACTCTCGTGTCTTTCTCTGATCTGTCTACATATCTGCTCCTCTATCTCCTGCTGACTGTTGGAGGCCTGTAGTATTACCCCAGCAAAGTGATTGCCCCATTTTTGTTCTGGTGGTTCACCTACCTGGCCTCATTTAAAGAGCATCCTCGGAAGCCACCCTTGTTACTGCAGTAATGGGCTCCTTAGTCAATATCCCAATGCCAACTCCTCTTTCATCGTCCCCTGCATTTCAGTAGTGCTTGTTTATTCACAAAACTTAACAACAATTTCAAATGAATGTAAACATCAGTAGAGAACGACTTTGTACCCTGTGTGCATGGATAGCTGGCTGTGGGGCAAGGGTGACCTTTGCTGGGAGGACTTGGTGACCCTGTGAAGGGAACATCAATATCCTGAATCTCTCAAGGGACTGGTGGATGACGGTGCCCGGACATGCTCCACCATTGAACATCCGGACCTGGAACTGAACTGATTGACAGACCCTGAGTCACAGGTGCCTGGGGCTCTGCCCTCTTCAGCTTTTACCAATCAAGAACATATCAATCTCTGCCCTAAATACACCCAATAACTTGGCCTCCACAGCCCTCTGTGGGAATGAATTCCACAGATTCTCCACCCTCTGGCTGAAGAAATTCCTCCTCATCTCAGTTTTAAAGGGACGTCCTTTTATTCTAAGGCTGTGCCCTTGGATCCTAGACCCTCCTACTCATGGAAACATCCCCCTTCATTCTTTTGAACTTCATCCAGTACAGGCCCAGAGCCATCAAACGCTCCTCATACGTTCTTTTCATTCCCGGATCATTCTTGTGAACCTCCTCCGGACCTTCTCCAAGGCCAGCACATCTTTCCTCGGATATGGTGCCCAAAATTTCTCTCAATTTTCCAAATGTGGTCTGACCAACGCCTTGTATCGCCTTAGTAGTACATTCCTTGTTTTTATATTCAAGTACCTTTGAAATGAATGCTAACATTGCATTTGCCTTCCTTGCTACCAGCTCAACTTGCAAGTTAACCTTAAGGGAATCCTGAGCTAGGACCCCCAAGTCCCTTTGCATCTCCGACTTCTGAATCCCATTTAGAAAATGGTCTACACCTTTGTTCTTCCTACCAAAGTGCATCATCATTTATCATGTGGGGTTTCGACACATTCCTTTCCTCCCACAGATTCTGCTCAACCCACTGAGATCCCCCAGCGGATTGTTTATTGATCATCGCCCTCCTGTTGATCGAGCTCCCAGCATCACCCCCACCTCACCTCCTTGTAGACACTGTGAATGCATTGTCCGCCTCAGACACTGCAGAGACAAGAGTTTTGTATGTAAGATGTGGCAGAAACAGCTCAGTGGTGCTGTGCCATTGCCAGTGAGGGTGTATATGATTAATCAAATTAAACAGGGTGTTGTTATGTTGTGATTGTAAATGTTGTTATAAGTGTACTTGGCAGACCATGGATCGCTCCTGCTGTAGGAATGATTTGTGGCTCCCTTGCTCACTGTTCATCAGTCAGAGAATGGCCTGCTATTGAGAAGGTGGACCCCTCCTTTTCCTCAGTACTTACTGGAGGAGATTAAGCTTTTCCCCATTCCTAGGGAGCTCAGCTGTGGGTGGGGTTGGAAGGTGTGGTTTGACCCTGTGGGTGGGGTTGGAAGGTGTGGTTTGTCCCTGTGGGTGGAGAATGTAGTACAGGAGCAGCTGGGGCTGAGAAAGTCTTCATGGTTAGAAGCAGCTGCTTGTGCTGGTATTGGTGTTGCCTTTGATAGTACTTTAAGAGCTTAAAAACTGCAATCAATGCTGTACTGAATGTCACTGTAACCAGAGTGATAACCGGTGCTTTACCTTGTATCCACACTCCCTCATTATGTGTGGAGTAATTCTCAGTCCACTGCACTCGGCTTGATTAGGGTAACAGTGGTTTGCAGAATCACAGCAGTGTATGGTACAGAATGAGGCCATTCAGCCCATTGTGTCCAGGTCAACCAAGGATGGAAAGCTGCAGCTGGTCGATCTTTGGCCCCACGGGATATGACTCTCTGAGGGCTCCCTGGGAATGTTTAGCTGGAGGGTGGGTGGTTGCTGGGCAGCAGGTTCCAGACCATCAACTTCCAACCATCACTGGTTCCTCAACTCCCCTCTAATCTTTCGACCGGTTGGCATGGTCGGAGTCCCTGACTAAACTGTGGGACGAGCTTCCAAAAATTGTGGCTGGGTTATAAGACTGAGAAGGGTCCTGAAGAGTAATATTGACTCTATTTATGGGTGATATGTTAGAGTTAGGGACCTTGTCCATTTCTGCTGGGGTAAAGAACATAATGTTATCAAAGGCTGCACATTCTCGTACTCTGTGGGCCCCTGCTGATGATGCTAATGTTTTGTGGATGCTGTTGCAAGCCAGCTGTGGTCTCTTCCCAGCTGTTTCTACCGTTACCCATTGAGGGCTGACCATGAGGTGGGGTGGAGAGGGGGTGTGGGTGGCTCAGAACATGGGGGATGCTTCGCTCCTTACATCCACGATGGAGCCCTAGCAATCAGTCTGATCCAGTCCTGGGATCGCACCTCACTGGCTCCCCACGGTCAGGGTGAGCTGACTTTCTGAAATCTATGCAGGCTGTCCCTGTTCCCGAAATCTGGACACTGGCCCCTGACCTGGGCCTGTGTGTGGTGTTCTCTCCTTGTGTTTCCCCTCGAATTTCCCCAACTGAGAGGGACAGAAAGAGAGAGAAACACAAAGGACACAGCAGATGCTGGGATCTGGAGCAACAATCTGCTGGAGGGACTCGGTGGGTCGAGCAGTATCTGTGGGGGGGAAAGGAATTGTCAACGTTTCAGGTCGAAACCCTGCATCAGGTCAGAGAGTGGAGAGCGGAGGTGGCCAGTATAAAGAGGAGAGGGGGAGTGGTGAGACAGGAGTCCGAGGTGATTGGTGGACTGAGGAGGGGTGTGAGATGACAGGCAGGTAGTGCCGGGGAGGGGGAGTGGAGTTGGGAGACAGTGGCAGGTGGATGAGAGATGGAGGCAGACAAAGAGAAAAAATTTGAGAGGCAGATGGAGTGAGGTGGGTGGAGGCTGCCATATCATCCTACACCCCCCCCCTCCACAGTCCACCAATCACCTTATGCTCCTGTCTCACCACTCCCCCCTCCCCTCTTTTATACAGGCCATCTCCCCTCTCCACTCTCGAAACCATGCAGGTTTCAACCTGAAACGTCGACGATACCTCCCCCCCCCCCCCCCCACTACAGATGCTGCTCAACCCGCTGAGTTCCTCCAGCAATTTGTTTTGTTTTGTTTTGTTGCCCAGGGTGGAGGTGGTCGGTGTGTGATGGAGAGATAGAGAGGGTCAGTGTGTGAGGGAGGTGTCGGTGTGTAAAGGAGGGGGAGGATTCTGGACTGATGGCTGGGACCTGAATTTTGCACAATCCCTAATTTTGCAAAGTCATAATTTAATTTGGTGCTCTCAGCAGAGGGATTAAACCCTTAATCTACACCCTGCTGGGGCTGTTCTAAGATACATCACCTGGGTCAAGCCTCCCCTTCAATCTCCTTGATTCTGAAGGAAACCTGTCTGTCTGACCCATCCAAGAACTGATGGTGTTAAGGAAAAATTGGAAGAAAAATTAAGTGACGAACAAGTTGATATTTGCTGTGTTGAAACTGGGGTTTGTGACTGTTGGAGCAGTCACATCTGTGCACAGGGATCTGACACGAGCCCATGAACAGTGTGCACACATCTACGTTTGCAGAGCTGTGCATGTGTCAGCTTGGCTCCCATCAAAGTGGAATTTCAGGGAGCACTGAAGGAAGAATCTCCCGAAGCTTTGAGGGTGGAGTAATGAGGTTCTGTGTCTGCCGTTCTCTGCGTGTTATCTGAGCTGAGTGTGCATGAACCACTTTAATAAACTGCTGGTAATTATTTCCTGACTTAAAAATGTTCCCAATATATCTTCCCTGGTTCCTGGAGTGAGCGGAGAGAAACCTTGTGCCATTGCTTGCACCACCTCTGTGAAAGAAATCTGCAGAGTGTCCAATTTAAATCTTGTTGCTGTTACGAGCCAGAGGCAGTGTTATCTTTCACGGAGAACTGGATGGTTTTTGATTTAGTGACACAATGGCTCCTCCTACATCAGTGGTCCAGTTATATGGAGTCCACAAAGTTTAGCTAAAATGGAACTTGACATCCTTCCCTCAGCGGCTGAAAATTTGATGTGTTGATGTTCACTGGCTCTGCTTAAAGCCAAATTGCTGCAATGCTGTAGAAATTCAAATTGGCTTTTATAATGAGGTGCTTTCAGAGGTAACACTGTACTAAAGCACTGTGGATTGTTGATGAGCGAGTTCTGTTCAATCTGTCTAATCACCATTTTTGTTTCTACATAAAATAAATAGTGTTATCTTTTGAGAAGCACACTTCTGCACAGAATGTTCCAATCGTGTATTGTGCATCTCGGGGTAAGACCTGGTCCGGTTGGAGAGTGGACCTGTTTGAGCTGTAGGGATTAAAGACTTACATTTCTGTGGAGCTGTTCACAACCTCAGCGTGTGCCAAAGGAGCTTGCAGCCAATGAAGTGCGCTTGACTGCAGTCACCGTGGTAATTTCGGAAATAGGGCAGCTGTGTAGGAAATGCACAGCAAGCTCCCACAAGCAGCAATGTGCTAATGAAGAGTGTGTTTCTCTGATGTAGACTGAGAAATAAATATTGAGCAGGACGCCAGGGAGATTCAGCTGCTCCTCTTGCAAGTGTTGTCATGCGATTGTTTACAACCTCTTGAGAAAGTAAACGGGGACCTTTCCTTAATATCTTGAGTGAAAGGTGGCATTCGAAACAGTGCAGCCCACCCTCAGCACTGCGCTAGCACGTCAGTCTTGAGGTTTGATGTGTTGCAATTTACCAATTTAATAGCTGTACGATATCCCAAAATCTGTCCTTCTATAAAATCATGAGGGGCATAGATAGCGTGAATGTACTCAGTCATTTTCCCAGGGCTGGGGAATCAAGAACTAGAGGGTGTAGGTTTAAAGTGAGAGGGGAGAGATTTATTAGGAACTGAGGGGTGACTTTTTACATGAAGGGTGGTATGGATGTGG
The DNA here is from genome assembly GCF_009764475.1 of Pristis pectinata. Lineage (NCBI taxonomy): Eukaryota > Metazoa > Chordata > Chondrichthyes > Rhinopristiformes > Pristidae > Pristis > Pristis pectinata. The sequence continues at coordinate 2,855,407 of NC_067426.1, forward strand.
AACGAGCTGCCAGAGGAAGTGGTTGAGGCAGGTACAATAACAACTTTTAAAAGACAGTTGGACAGGTACGTGGATTGGAAAGGTTTGGAATGTTATGGGCCAAACGCTGGCAAATGGGACCAGCTGGGGTGGGGCATCTTGGTTGGCATGGACCTGTTGGGCCAAAGGGCTTGTTTCTGTGCTGTATAACTCTGTGACTTTGCAGATGGTGCATGAAGAGACTACCCCAACCATCGCCTTCCAAACACGAGAGAGCAACTTCAGCAAAGAAGGGAAATGTCGTCTGAGTGAGGTGTGGCTGGCTGGGAGGGTGACCTAGACGGGTGAAGCACTGGTTCTAACTGCTGGGTCAGCTGCAGCAGATGCAAAACACTGAAGATGTTGGAGACCTGAAATAGAACCACAACATGTGGGTCAGGCAGTCAGCTGGCTGCTCACTGTGGCTGAGGGTGCCATGGTGCAACACAAAGGAGCTGGAGCAACCCAGGGGGTCAGGCAGCATCTGCAGACTCTTGTCTCTCTGAGGGTGCCATGGTGTTGTGTAAACTAACATTGGCTTGCACTTATCGTGTATTAATGCAGTAACACATGCAAGATGTGATAGGCATATCCTGGGGATCTCTTGATGGGACAGGGTCACTAAGGTGGGGGGAGGGGTGGCGGCAGGGTCCTGCAGGATATCCAGCCCCAGCCACAAGCTGAGAGATGAAGGCTGTGTCATTGACACAGACAACTGGGAGATGACTACAGTGGTTGGGAGGGCTGAAGGCTGGTGCTTCAGGAAGTCAACAGAGGGGTGAGGAGAACAGCAGTGGCTTTGAAGAGAGCAAATCGAGCAGTGTCTCAGTCCTGCTGTACATGCGGCAGAGACAACAGCCCAGCCCGGGCTCCTGAGCCCCTACGCACGTCCAGAATGGAGCCGACCACCAAAGTACAACCCAATATCCATTGGGACAAAAGGTTGCTAGGTAATGTAAAAGTGAAGTCCGGGAGGTTTCAAAAGGACAATAAACCAAACATCTCCTGCATCACAAGAGGTTGATCAGCAATCGATTCCAAGTGGTGTCCCAAAGGAAATGGAGACCCAGAGAGGGATGACACAGCTGCTCAAGGTGGAATCATTGCATTTAAAAACAAAGAACATAGAACAAGCCCTTCGGCCCACCATGACTGCGCTGAACGTGATGCTGAGTTAAATTAAATCCCTTCTGCCTGCACATGATCGATATCCCTCCACTCCCTGCATACTCATGTGTCTATCTAACAGCCTCTTAAATGCCACTATTGTATCTGCTTCCACTACTATCCCTGTCAGCCTATTCCAGGCACCCACCACTCTGTTTAATAAAAAAAAACTTACCCCACAAATGTCCTTTAAACTTTCCCCCTCTCTCACCTCAAATATATGTCCTCTGGTATTTGACATTTCTACCCTGGGAGAAAGACTCTGATTGCCTACCTTATCTCTGCCTCTCATAATTTTACAAACTTCCATCAGCTCTTTCCTCAGCCTCTGACAGTCCAGAGAAAACAACCCAAGTTTGTCCAACTTCTCCTTGTAATCCAGTCAACATCCTGGTGAACGTCTTCTGCACTGTCTGCAAAGCCTCCACATCTTCCTGTAATGGGGCGACCAGAACTGCACACAATACTCCAAGTGCAGCTTAACCGAAGTTTTATACGGCTTCAACGTGACTTCCCGACTTTTATACTCAATGCCCTGACGAATGAAGGCAAGAACGCCACCCTATCTACCTGCGCGGCCACTTTCAGGAAGCTATGGACTTGGACCCCGAGATCCCCCTGTACATCAAGAAGAGGCCAGAATTGGAAAAGAGAGATTCCAGCAGCTGGGATGGAGGAGAGCACAGAAGTTGAGAGAGGTGAGACAACGGAGGCATTTGGAGGAGAGGATGTGAATGTGGTAGCCCAGAGAGTTGGAATGCACAGACGTGAATCCCCCTGAGAGCTGTTGCTTGGCCTGCCTGTCACTGTGCTCTCCGTCAGCTGCTCACAGCTGGCCTCTGCGCACAGGCTCTCAGAAATTATGCATCTCACATCAGGGTTTGGAAGAACTGCCAACTTCACAGCAGTCCTCCGTGCCAAGACATTGATGGGAGTTCCAGAGAGCTGCACCCTCAGTTCTCCACCTTTTGCACTGGGTGAGGAGGGAGGCTGTAGACAGGGTCTCCATCTGCAGCTCGGTGAAGCTGCACGTCTGAATATGAAGCACCTTTAACTCCCTGTTAATCAAAACGATAGAACTTAGAAAGCTGAAGTGACGTTGTAAACCTTTTGCTATGTCTCAGTGACAGGTCGGCAAAATTGTAAAATCTGTGGCTTTGTGTTGGGAAAGGTTGAAATTTAGCTCAAATGAATGTGAACACGTTGCCTTTCCCCTGATTCACGTCCAGCAAGCGAAATTATATCTCTCGGTATTTCTATCACCAGGGTTTGGTTTGCTCCCTGCAGAGGGGAACTGAATGCCCTCCATGAGGGGGAAATTCCTCCTTGCCTCCCTCCTACACCTGCCTTCCCACCTCCCTCCCTGTTCTAGCTGACGTTAGGAAATGAGCAGGAGTTGACCATTTCACCCCTTCAGTCAGCTCAGCCATTTAATAAAATCTCAGCTGATCTTCTACTTCTTCATCTCTGCCTCCTGATCCACATATCGCTGATTCCTTGTGTTCATTTGTGGAGTAAAATTCACAGCCTTGTCAACCCATGGTGAGGTAGAGGAATCAGCCCTTCCCCTTAGCCCTGCGGGGAACAAGTTTCTCCCCCTCCCTGACCTAATTGCCCCTCCCTGGTCCCGTGATTGTGGCCCCCCCCAGTTCTAGACTCTCCATGCAACGGGGGAGGACCTCTCTGCTGTCTTCTTCGATGTTCAGTATTCTTCAATCAAGTCACCTCTCATTCTTCTGAAGTTGGGAGGACATGCCACTCACACTGGGCTATTACCAGCCTCAATCTTCAGCCAATTAAGTACTTTTGAAGTGTAGTGATTTCGGAAGCACAGCACACTGCAAGCTCCTGTAAATAGTGATGTGAAATGACCAGATAACCTAAGTGACATTGAGAAACCAACTGCTGGAGGACCTCAGTGGGTTGGACAGTGTCTGTGGAGACAAAGAGATGGTCGACGTGTCTCCAGTCTAAGTGAGGTTGGCTAGGGAATAAATCTTGGCCAGGAAACTGACTCTTTAATTGTTATTTGGAATAGACCCATGTGGTCAGTTCTGTCCATCTGAGAGAGGAGTGGGCTCAACCACTCAACAGCAAGCGTTACTGCAGCACTCCCATAGCACTGCCTGGGACTGGAGACCCCAACGATGAGTCAGAGAAGAGAGCGCTGCTCATGGTGCCAAAGTTACCACCTCAGTCAATTCCAGAAGATGACAGCCAATCCCACTCACCCTCTCCTCCTGGGCCAGTGCCCTCAACACACAGATCAATCTATTGGACCTTTGTTGCATTTGCTTCCAGAAAACTTTCTTGAGATGAGAGCCACCGCGGTGCTGCAGGGTCACTCGTCAACCTCCGGTTCCATCTCAGCTGGGCTCTTGTACCTCAACTTTCTTGCAATAAAGGCCGAAAAAAAACAACTGGGCTTCCAGACTGCTTGTTGTACTTGTGTGAATATCATCTGCTTAACCAGGAACCTTTTCCACACCAATGATCGCTGCTTCTCAACATTTAAAAACTACCTTTTTATGTTTTCCACCCAAAGTGAATAAACTCAAATTTTTTCCACATGGTGCTCCATCTGCCAGCACCTTATCTACTCCCAAGCCTGTTTCTGTCCTTCAGCAGCAGCCAGTCTCCCTACCCGACAGCTCGCTTCCCACCCAACTGAAAGAATATTCAATTGAACAGTGTTCTGTTTTTGAGTGGCTCTTAGGATAGGGGTAAGTGATTCCATTTCTCAGAGGAGTCCTGCCATTTTATTCCACTGGGTCTGATTTTTGTATCCTAATTGCAAGCGCTGACTTAGAACATAGAACAGTACAGCACAGAAACGAGCCCTTTGGCCCACGATGTTATGCCAAACTAGTTAAACACTTAACTAAACTAATCCCTTCTGCCTACATGATGTACCTATCCCTCCATTCTCTGCCGTAACATCCACTGTCATGAAGTGCTCTGAGAGGCTGGTCATTAACACACATCAACTTCAGCCTCCCAGACAACCTCAATCCACTACAATTCACCTACCGCCGAAACAGGTCCATGGCGGATGCCATCTCCCTGGCCCTCCACTCATCTCTGGAACATCTGGACAGTAAAGACGCCCATGTGAGATTATTGTTTATTGACTACAGCTCTGCCTTCAATACTATAATTCCAAGCAAATTAATCTCCAAATTCCTTGCCATGGGACTCCACACCTTCCTTTGCAAGTGGACCTTGACATCCTAACCAACAGATGGCAATCAGAAAGGGTAGGCAGCAACACCTCCACCATGATCATCCTCAACGCTGGTGCCCCATGAGGCTGCGTCCTCAGCCCCCTCCTCTACTCCCTATACACTCAGATCTGCTTGGCCAGATTCTGCTCTAACTCCATCCACAGGTTAGCAGATAATACCACTGTAGTGGGTTGAATCTCTATAACAATGAGTCAGAGTACAGGAGGGAGATAGAGAGTATACCGGCATGGTGTCATGACAACAATCTTTCTCTCAATGTCAGCAAAACAAAAGAGCTCGTCATTGACTACAGGAAAGGAGGCGATGCACATGCTCTTGTTTACATGAATGGTGGTGAGGTCGAGAGGGTTGACAGCTTCAAGTCCCTCGGAGTGAACATCACCAATAGTCTGTTCTGGTCTCTACTTCCTCAGGAGGATAAAGAAATTTGGCATGTCCTCGTCTACCCTCACCAATTTTTATCAATGTACCATAGAAAGCATCCTATCCGGATGCATCGCGGCTTGGTATGGCAACTGCTCTGCTTGTGACCTCAAGTAATTGCAGAGAATTGTGGACACACCTCAGCACATTACAGAAACCAGCCTCCCCTCCATGGACTCTGTCTACAATTCTCGCTGCCTCGGTAAAGCAACCAGCATAATCAAAGATCCCACCCACCCCGGACATTCTCTCTTATCCCCTATCCCATCGGACAGAAGATACAAAGGCCTGAAAGCACGTACCACCAGGCTCAAGGACAGCCTCTATCCCACTGTTACAAGACTATTGAATGGTCCCCTAGTATGATAAGATGGACTCTTGACCTCACAATCTACCACATTATGACCTTGCACCTTATTGTCTGCCTGCACTGCACCTTCTCTGTAACTGTAACACTTTATTCTGCATTCTGTTATTGTTTTCCCGTGTACTACCTCAATGCACTGTTGTAATGAAATGATCTGCATGGATGACAGGCAAAACAAAGTTTTTCACTGTACCTCGGTGCATGTGACAATAATAAACCAATTTACCAACTTTTTTGACTATCTAAGAGCCTCTTAAGCACCCCTATCATATCTGCCTCCACCACCCCTGGCAGCACATTCCAGGCACCCACCACTCACTGTGTAGAAAACTTGCCCCACACATCTGCTTTGAACTTACCTGCATCACCTTAAATGTGTGCCCTCTAGTATTAGACATTTTGTCCCTAGGAAAAAGATACCAACTGTCTACTCTACCTATGCCTTATTTATATTATGTACTTCTATATATCTATATTTTAGATAATTCATATAAATATATTTATATTATAAATTGTAATTGGTTTATTGTCGTCACATGTACCGAGGATCAGTGAAAAACTTTTGTCTGCGTGCCATCCAGACAGATCATTCCGTACATAAGTCCATTGAGTTGGTATAAAGGAAAAACAACAGAATGCAGAATAAAGTGTTACAGCTATAGAGAAAGTGCAGTGCAGGCAGACGATAAGGTGCAAGGTCATAATGATGCTGTTTGAGAGGTCAAGAGTCCATATTATTGCACCAGGGGACTGTTCAATAGTCTTATAACAGCAGGATAGAAGCTGCCTTTGAGCCTGATGGTACATGCTTTCAGGTCTGATGGGGGGGGGGGGGGGGGGGGAAGAGAGAATGTCCGGGGTGGGTGGGGTCTTTGATTATGTTGGCTGCTTTACCGAGGCGGTGGGAAGAGTAGACAGAGTCCATGGAGGGGAGGCTGGTTTCCGTGATGTGCTGAGCTGTGTCCACAACTCTCTGCAGTTTCTTGAGGTCATGGGCAGAGCAGTTGCCATACCAAGCTATGATACATCGATAAAAATTGGTGAGGGTTGACGGGGACATGCCAAATTTCCTTAGCCTTCTGAGGATGTAGAAGCACTAGTGAGCTTTCTTGGCCGTGGTGTCTACGTGGTTGGACCCTCAATTATCTTTTCTAAATCAGATTATCTGGTCAATTTCATATTGAACAGCAAGCTCCCAGAAGCAGCACAAATTGGCTCCTGAGTTTCCCACATTACAGCAATAACTGCATTGCACTAAACCTCTGATTGTAAAGTGCATTGTAACATTATAATTGGGACATGGAACGCACTTTCTGGACGCAAGGTTTGTTTCTCGACTCAGGAAAACAGCAATTTACTCGGTCACAGTATCAAAAACAAAGAGGCTCGGGTTTAGGGTGAGTTTTAAAAGGGATCTGAGGGGTAAGTTTTTCAGTGGATGATATCTGGAACTTGCCACCACAGGAGGTGGTGAAATCAGATACAATCACTACGTAATTGCAGAATTTAGTTGACCAGTATGTCTCCTCATTATGTGTCACATGCTTGAATGCAAAGTACAAACAGCAGAGACTGAAAAATTGAGCCATAGATAAAATCCTGAAAGGTAAGGATAGGGTGAATGCACACAGTCTTTTCCTAGGGGTGGGGGATCAAGAACTAGACAACATAGGTTTTAAGGTGAGAGGGGAGAGATTTAATAGAAACCTGAAGGGCAACCTTTTCAACCAGACGGTGGCCAATATATGGAACAAGCTGCCAGAGGAAGTGGTTGAGGCAGGTACATTAACAACATCTAAAGGGCTCTTGGGCAGGTGCATGGATGGGAAAGGTTTAGAGGGATATGGGCCAAACATGGGCAAATGGGACTAGTGGGCCGAAGGGCCTGTTTCCATGCTGTATGACTCCATAACTAATCCGCAGTTGCATCTCATTGTAGGGGGCTGGGGAAATGGAAGATGTTCCTTGCAGGTTCCAAGCAGTGGGGTAGGAGATCTGTGCGACTGGTTTTGTTTGCTCTTGCATGACGAAGAAGTTCTGTGGAGACTTCAGACTCCACTGCTGACACACATGATCCCCTTCCTCTCCGGAATGGTAGCAGCTCTCTGTGGTGTTCCTGAATACTAGAACCTGTATATTTAGCCATGAGCTGATAAATATGTGACTGCAAATAGAGTACAGTTCTTTTGAGCTAATTTGCTGGAATAACATGTGCTTTTGGCAATGCAAAGTGTAGGTTGTTTAGTTTATACCATCTGAGGGGACAAGTTTCAGCTGAAGAATTTGGCCTAGAAATTCTCTTGCACAGTGCAATTTCTTTTTATGCTTTGTGGAAGAAGTGTGGGCTGGTAGGTTAATTGGCCACCTTAGATTGCCCCTTGTGTGCAGTTGTGGTGGAATCTGGGGGAGTTGATGAGAATGTGGGGAGAATAAAATGGGATTAGTGTAGGATCAGTGTGTATTGGTGTTTGACAACTGGCCAGACTTGGTGGGCTCAGGGGCCTCTGTCTCCCTGCTCTGTGACTCTGACTCTGTGGTTAAAAGCCCAGTTGCTACATGTGATTGTGGATTGCATACTTGCTGCGTGGTTCTGCAGAATGTAAATGTTCCACGTCTACTGTGGGGGCATGTGTTTATGCAGAGTAGTGCAGACACATGCAATGGCATCAAATGGGATGCAGCCTCGTGTTGATGAGACAGAGGATTTCTTTGCACGTGTGTGGCCCATGAATGGTCATGCCACGGGACAGAAGGAGACCAGTGGGGTTTGCTTCACTGCAACTGACCACATTCACAGACGGGGAATAAAAGCACAAAATGCTAGAGAAACTCAGCAGGTCAGGCAGCATCCATGGAGGGAAATGGATAGTCGACATTTCAGGCCGAGACCCTTCATCAGGACCGGAAAGGAAAAGGGCAGAAGCCAGAATAAGAAGGTGGGGGGGAGGGGGAGGATTATGACCTGGCAGGTGAGAGGTGAGTCCAGGTGAGGGGGGAAGGTAGGTGGGTTGGGGAGGGGGGGGGGGAAGTGGGAATGATGTGAGAAGCTGGGAGGTGAAATGGTTGAACAAGATGGAATCTGATAGGAGAGGACAGTGGACCATGGAATAAAGGGAAGGAGAACTGGAAGGAAAAGGGAGGGAGAGAACTGAGGGCATGTCTGCGATAGGGCGGAGAACAAGGCTGCCCAGGTGATCGAACCAAATGGTCAAAGAGAGGAAATAAGAAAAGGACATGCTGGAACTGTGAGATGCAGAACACAACAGCCGCTGGAAATCCAAAACAGCAAGAATGTAGGAAACGTCAGTGGATCGGGCAGCATCTGTAATGAGAGATAGACAGAGTTAATGTTACAGGGGGCTGACTTTGCTAAGAACTGGCCAGTTCTGACACAAACCGACAAGCCAGTTATCTGAAACTGTTGAACTTGGATTGAGTCCCAAGTTCTGCAACCTGCCCAGAGGGAAGGTGCTGTTTCTTGACCTTGGTTGGCCTGGATTGGAACCGTGGACAAGGTCAAAGACTGGCTGGAGTACGATGGAGCATCAAAATGATAGGTGACTGGAAACTCGGTCTCCCTTGCGGACAGATGAGAGGTGCTCTGCAAAGCAGTCGCCTGATCCGTGTTTGGTTTTTCCAGTGTAAGGGAGACCACATGGTCAACGTCGAATGCGGTCTGCTAGACTGCAAGAAGAGCAAGTAAACTGCTGCTTCACACATGCAGTTCACTCATGACTCCCACCATAGGACCCCAGCTTTACCTCATGCCCCCACCTCACACCTCCCCCTTCTTTTTGCTGAGCCCACATGTCCTGATTTCCCCACATACCCCCCTAACTGTAGCTGAAATCCTCTCTCACAGCATACCCATCCCACCCACAGCTTCAGAGGCCATTACTCCTTGCTATCTGAGAACTACCTGACTTGTTTGCAATTGGAAGGTTTTAGTGCACATTTGGATGTTTCAAGGCCAATTCTATTGCACCTCATGCCTGGTATTCAATAGAATATTGCTGTAGTGGTGGTCATACAGAAAAGAACGCATTGATGCCTCATGCATTTGTGGTTTAACTTGCCTTTTGAGCCATGAAACAGTTTCTATGCCCCTTGCCTGTTTGCAGTGCTTCCCTGGAACAGCCCCACAAATTTCATGGAGACAAATTACTTTTGGAATGTGATCAGTGTTGTTGTCTGAACACAAGAGGAGGCTCAGTACAGGACTGAATAATAGTTGAAGCTCCACTACATGGAGGTTCTCTCTTGTGTGGTCCTAATGGTCTTCACTTCCAAAGCAATGATTAGAACTGTGGAGGAGGTTGGTCAGAAGCTGACTGTAAGGCACAGATTGAAGTTTCGGTGTGTAGTCTTGTATGAGAACCTGAAACATTGAACTTTTAAAACTATCCTCAGTAATAGCAGATGTTCTGGTGATTAACAGTTTGTGGGAACTTGCTCTGTGTAAATTGACTGCTATATTTCCTGCATTAAAGAGTGATGTTGTTTCAGAGTGCTGGCTGCCCTGTACACACAACAGAAAAGATCAGAAGGGGTAGAGATGACCTGCTCTATTCTGTCAGCCCCTGGTGAGAACATGCCTGGAATACTGAGTGCAGGTCTGGTCTCCCTACCCAGGAAGGTGTGCTCGAGATGGACGGAGTACTGCATCGGTTCACCAGATTAATTCATGGTTTGGCAGGTTTGTTGTATGATGCAAGGTTAAGTGGACTGGGCCTGTTCTCTGCAATTGTAGAGAATGAGGAGTGAACTCATCGAAACATATAAAACCCTTAAGAAGGAGACACAAGAGACTGAAAAACACGATGATGCTGGAGGAACTCAGCAGGCCAGGCAGCATCCGTGGAGAAAAACAGGCAGTCAGTGTTTCAGGTCAGGACCCTTCTTCAGGACTGAAGATAGGAAAAGGAGGAAGCCCAATATGTAGGAGGGAAAAGCAGAGTAGTGATAGGTGGACAAAAGAGGGGAGGTGGGGTGAGCACAAGGTGGTGATAGGTAGATGCAGGTAAGAGATAGTGATGGGCAGGTGTGGGGGAGGAGGGGAGAGCAGATCCACTGGGGGACGGGTCAAAGGTAGAGAGGGAAAAAGGGGGGTAGAAAAAAGAAAGAGAGGCTAGGAAAGGGAAGAAAAGAGGCACAGTTATGGCGGGGGGGGGGGGGGGGGGGGTCGTGTTTGTGGGGATTACAAAGTGGGAGAATTCAATGCCATCAGGCTGCAAGGTTCCAAGACAGAAAATGAGGTGCTGTTCCTCCAGTTTGTGCTTGGATTTCTACCGGCAATGGAGGAGGCCAAGGACTGACATATCAGTGATAGTGTGGGAAGGGGAGTTGAAGTGACTGGCAACGGGGAGATGCAGATCGCGGTTACAGATGGAGCGCAGGTGTTCTGGGAAACGGTCACCTAGTCTGCGTTTGGTCTCACCAATGTAGAGGAGGCCACACTTGGAACACCAAATGCAGTAAATTATATTAAGGGAGGTGCAGGTGAATCTCTGTTTCACCTGAAAGGACTGTTTCGGTCCCTGGATGGAGGTGGTGCAGGGGCAGGTGTTGCACCTTTGGCAGGGCCAGTGGAAAGTCCCCGGGTGGGAGCAGGATGGGTGGGTGGGGTGGGGGGTGGAGGAGTGAACTAGAGAGTTGCAGTTTCTGCGAAAGACAGAAAGGGGTGAGGAGGGGAAGATATGCTTGGTGGTGGGGTCCCGTTGGAGATGGCGGAAGTGGCGGAGAATGATGTGTTGGATACGTAGGCTGGTGGGATGAAGTGTGAGGACAAAGAGGACCCTATCCCTGTTGGGTCTGGGAGGGGTGGGGGTGAGAGCAGAGGTGCTGGAAATGGCAGAGATGTGGGTGCGAGCTCTCTCGACCACAGTAGGGGGAAGTCAGGGTTAGTAAAGAAGTTGGACATCTCGGATGTCCTGGAGTGGAAAGCCTCATCATGGGACCAGATGCGGCAGAGGTGGAGAAATTGAGAGAGAGGGATAGCGTCTCTTGCAAGAGACAGGGTGGGAGCTGTAATCGAGGTAGCTGTGGGTGTCAGTGTTTGTTTGTTGAAGATGTTGGTGGATAAGGAATCTCCTGAGATGAAGATGGAAAGATTGAGGAAGGAGAGAGAGGTGACAGAGATAGTCCACGTGAAATGGAGAGCAGGGTGAAAATTAGTGGCAAAATTTATGAAACTGTCGAGTTCTGCACGGGTACAAGAGGTGGCAACCAATGCAGTCAGCGATATAGCAGAGAAAGAGGTTGAGGAATGGGCTGGAGTAGGCTTGGAACAGAGACTGTTCAACGAAGTCCAGTGAAGAGCAGGCATAGCTGGGGCCCATGCGAGTGCCATGGCTACGCCCTTTGTCTGTAGAAAGTGAGAGGAATCAGAAGTGAAGTTGTTTAGGGTGAGGACAAGTTCAGCCAGGCAGAGAAAGTGTTAGTGGAAGGGGACTGGTTCTGTCTCTGGTCAAGAAAGAAGCGGAGGGCGGTGAGGCCGTCATGATGGGGAATGGAGGTATATAGGGACTGGATGTCCATGGTGAAGATGAGGTTGTGTGTGTCGGAGAACTTAAAGCTATGGTAGAGTTGGAGAGCGTGTGATGTGTCACGGACGTAGGTGGGAAGGGATTGGACCAGGGGACAGGATAGTGTCCAGGTCCGAGGATACGAGCTCCGTGGGGCAAGAACAATGACACAAGAGACTGCAGATGATGGAAATCTGGAGCAACACACAAAGGATCTGGAAGAACTCAGCGGGTCAGGCAGCATCTATGGAGGGAAATGGTTAGTCGACATTTCGGGTCAAGACCCTTCATCAGGACTGAAGAAACTCTTAAGAAGCTTGACAGGGTAGACATGGATTGATGTTTCTTCGAGGACGTGTTTCTAGAACCAGAAGTCACAGAGGAGTTGGCCATTCAGACCAGAAAAGCAATTCCTTCACCCAAATAGTGGTGAATTTCTGGAATTCTCCACCATGGAAACTCAGACACTGAACATATTCAAGGATGCGATCAATAGAATTTGAAGTATGAAGGGAAGTAAGGGACATAAGGTCAGTGCAGGAAATTGGTGCTGAAGTAGGCCAGCGATGATCACCTTGAATGGCAGAGCGGAAAAGAGGGGCAAAATGGCCTCCTACTATTTCTTGTGTTCAATGTACTAGTTTAACTCTGGGTTGCAAGATTGCTACAGCAATCTAAATCTTTCTTTTTTTTTAATCTCTTTCAGTTACTGACTGATTTACTGCATAGTTTGAGAATATTTTGCCTCGATTTGATGGAGCAGTACTTTGTTGGTCATGTTCTTGCTCACCCACCTATGTAGTTCTGGTGACTTTACAGCAACCTGTTGACCTTGCATTTTCATTAGCTGATAATGCACTCAGAGAATGTCATGCTAAGAGTTATTGTAGGAATGAAAAATTAGGTTTAAAGTCATTTTTGCTGTGATTTGACACTATGCACTGTTACTTATTATATGTTTGTAAAAACCTCTATTATTTTCCAGCCTTGTATAGACTAAAATAATGAATGGCTAGTGAGATGAGACAAAGGAACATGAGTTGCCAGTTTGTTCCATGCTGCCTATGGGTAATGGCTGCAGAGTATTTTCAAGGTTTTGTTTTGAAACAAAATGACCATATGCAGATGAGCACCAGGTGATGCCTGTAACTAGAGTCATAGAGTCTCACAGCATAGAAACAGGCCCTTCGGCCCAACTTGTACATGCCGACTGTGTTGCCCAGCAAGCTAGTCCCATCTGCCCACATTTGGCCCACAGCCCTCTAAGCCTCCCCTATCCATGGATTTATTTAGATGGCTTTTAAACGTCGCTAATGTGTCCAAATACGCACCACCATTCGTGTGAAGAAGCTGCCCCTGATGTCCCTTTTAAATCTCTCACCTCTGATCTTAAACCTATGCCCTCTTGTTTTTAGCTCCCCCCCCCCCCCCGGGAAAAACACTGTGTGCTTTCACTCTGTCTATGCCCCTCATGATCTTATGTACCTCTATCAGGTCACCCCTCAATCTCCCATGTTCCAGGGAATAAAGTCCTGGTCTATGCAACATCTCCTTGTAACTCAGGCCCCCAAGTCCAGACAACATCCTGGTAAATCTTTTCTGCACTCTTTCTAGTTTAATAACATCATTCCTGTAACAGGGTGACTAAAACTGAACACAATTCTCCAAATATGGCCACACCAACATCTTATATAACTGCAATATAACTTCCAAACTTCTGTACTCAGTGCCCTGACTTATGAAGGCCAGCGTGCCAAATGCCTTTTTCACCACCCTGTCTACCTGTGACGCCACTTTAGAAGTAATCATTTGCAGATGAGAGATGGAAATTGCGTGGTTTTTCCAATTAAATGTCTGAACCCGAACTCTCTGCTGGGCTCCCTCTTTTTGCAACAACAAGCAAACAAACCTTTGCATGTATCTGACACCCTCCGAGGTCAGAATCAGCCCAAAGCATTTTCCAAATTACAGGAGAGATGGAGTTAAGGGAGAGGCCAAAGATCATTAAAGAGGAGTAGGAGGTGATGGGAAGGAAGTGGGCTATCTGTGCTGAGGACAGGGAGGTTCCAGAGAGAGGATGGGGTAAGACTGTGCGATATGATCGCAGAGCAGACCTGTTGGGAATTCAGTAACTGAGAGCCAGCAGAAATTGGAGAGGAGTGGTAATCAAATGGCACAAGAAACTTCCTTGTTATAATAGTCTTGGCCATAGCACTGTTTTCATTGTAGCACTGCTGCTGACGCATCCCCTGCTGTGTCCAGGATATTGAGTATAGTTTGTTTCTTTCCGCTTGTATTGGCCTTGGCTCAGTGCTAGCGTTCTTTGCCTCTGATTCAGAAGGTTATGGATTCAGAGAGCTAAACATAAGCTCTAAGCTGACACTACAGTGTAGTATTGAGGGAATACTGCTGTGTCTAGGGTGCTGCCTTTATAAAGCACCTCCAGAGCTCACAAGGACAGGAAAGATTCCATGACACCATTCAGTGGTGAGCAGAAGGTGCTGTCCGTGGTTGTAACCAGCCAGTGTTTATCCTGCATCACTTAAACCAATCTGGTCATTGACATGTTGCTGATTTAGGGATCGTGTTGTCTATAAATTGGCAGACATATTTCCTATCTTACAAGAATGACTGCACTTCACAAAGTACTTGATTTGACTATAAAGTGCCTTGAAATGATCTGAGATTGTGAAACGTGTGATATGAATTTTTCTATATAATTTTTTTCAATAAATGGCTTGATTATTAACATCCTTTAAACAAGGTTAATAATTCATTGGAAACAATTCAGTAAAGGTTTAGCAGATGAATATTTGGAATGGGTGGGCTGTCGTATGAGGAAAGATCACGAAGGCTGGAGTGTAGAAGGGTGAGAGGGAACTTAATTGAAACACAACATCCTGAGGGCTCTTGACAGGGTGGATGTGGCGAGCTTGTTCCCCCTTGTGGGTGAATCTCAAACTAGGGCTCATCATTTCAAAATAAAGGGTTGCCTATTTAAGGCAGGTGAGGCATTTATTTTTCTCCAAGGGTCGGGTAGCTTTGAAACCCTCTTCAAAGAGTTGTGGAAGCAGAGCCTAGGAATATATTTAAGGCAGAAGTAGACAGTTCCTTGGTAAGCAAGGAGGGGTGAAAGGGTACCAGGGCTAGCTGGGAAAGTGGAGTTTAGACAATCAGATCGGCCATATATTTATTAAAGGATAGGGCAGGCTTGAGGGGCCGAATAGCCTATCTCTGCTCCTGATTTGTATGTTTGAGTGCTGTTAGCCTCTGCAACATAGAGGCTGAGCTCGAGACAGAAAATTTGTGGAGATGTGATACATCGACTACAGGAGGGGAATAAAGGGTTTAATGGTTTTGGTGCCAGATGTGATCATGCATTGAATGTTGTGCCCACACCCTGTTAGAGAAGCATTAGTATTTTCTCTGCATTACTCCCACATTGTGAATAAGCTGACAGCTGTTTCATTGCCACTATCAGTTTATTGTGCACTGCGACACATGTGCTGGTTCAAATAAACCGAATGTTCTGCTGCAGTAGAAACTGTGCGTGCCTTTGGGTCCAGTTCAGTCTCCCTCTCTCCCTCTCTCCCTCTCTCCCTCTCTCCCTCTCTCCCTCTCTCCCTCTCTCCCTCTCTCCCTCTCTCCCTCTCTCCCTCTCTCCCTCTCTCCCTCTCTCCCTCTCTCCCTCTCTCCCTCTCTCCCTCTCTCCCTCTCTCCCTCCCTCTCTCTCTCTCTTTCTCTCCCCCTCTCTCTCTCTCTTTCTCTCCCCCTCCCTCTCTCTTTCTCTCCCCCTCTCTCTCTCACTCCAAATCTCCGTGTGAGTGTTGGATTCCTACCGTGCGCAGGAAGCCTGCAGCAGGATTTTGACAGATGCGAAGCTGTGCAGAGCCCCCGAATAGGGAGGACTTTGAGAAATGGATGCGTGTTATTTTAAGAACAATTCTGCTTGCAGCAAGTTATGGCAAAAATGAAATGGAAGGGATGCTGGAGCCAACGTTGCCGATGAGGACCTTTCAACCTACTCACTGCTAGTTCTTCATAAATAACCTCGTGATCTCAGCCTGTTAACCATGCAGTTCCAGTGACTGAACCCACCCCTGTTCTTTCCTCCCATTAATGCAGTGCATTGGGACAGCACACTCACCGAACTGCTTGGGGTTAATGAGGCTGGCGAAGTAGCAGCAAAACAATAGTCCAACAGTACCACGTTCATTTGGGGAAGCCATAATTACCAAATGCTTCTGTAAGTTTACAACAGAATTGGAATTTAAACAAAGCCGTGTGGCATTAATGTATGAGATAGTCATTGTGAGCTGTAGCTGACCATCGGTGGCCAACCAGTAGGTGGTGTGTATGAGCAGGATGGATCTGTGCTCCAATCCCATAGAGTAGCCCCTCTCCTAGTCACAGCCATACAGCACAGAAACAGGCCCTTCGGCCCACCATGTCTATGCCAACCACTAATTACGCATCCACACTCATTATTTATCAGCACTTGGTTTGCAGCCTTGGCAATTCAAATGCTCACCTAGATACTTAAATATTGTTGGATGCCCACTTCCTGTCAGTCAGTGTGTTCCAGATTTGAACCACCCACTGGGTGAAAAAAGTTCTTCCTCAGATCCCTGCTAAACCTCTTCTCCCTTACCCTAAAGCTATGCCCTGTAGTTTTTGAAGCTGTCATTGGGAAATGTTTCCTCCCATCTACCCTATCTATGCTGCTCTATTTGTATTCCTCTACAGGTCTTCCCTACGCCGCCTTTGCCCCAAGGAAAACAAACCCTGCTCATGACTGAAGCACTCCATCCCAGGCAACATCCTGATGAATCTCCTCCAGTGCAGTCGCAACCTTCCCATAGTGTGGTACCCCTCAACGCATCCTAGACGGAAGCAACAGAATGGAATTCCTTGTACCAGTATTTCCCCAAGGCATCATATTGAGATCATTAAGAGATTGTTAGGAAAAACTAAGGCAAAGAGAGGTTTTAGGGAGTGATTTAATTGAAGTAAAAGAAGTGGCAATGTTGTGAGAAATATTTCCTGAGTTTAAGCCGTAAGGAGCAGTCAGTGGAATTCTGGAATAATCAAGACTAGAACTGGAGGAGCAGAAGAGATCACTGTGATAGGGAAGGACAGACCAGGGATTTGGAAACAAAGGTGGGAATTTTAAACACACAAGTTATGAAGTCAGAGCACAGAGGTGATGGCTGTGTGAAACTTGGTGTCAAGGTACATGTACACAACCTTGCTGTGTGGTTGGTAAAAGTAAAAACTGAATCAAAACCCAGAGCATGGTTTTGACCACATTTAATCTTGACTTCTGTCAGGGGAAGTCCATATTTGGAAAATGTTAATTTCCTTAAATGTGCTATGGAGAAGATTTTATCCAGATGCTGCCGTATGTTGTTAGATCTCTTTTTAAAAGATGCATTTTAAAAATATGAGCTATTCCTCCACACACAATGTTCCCATTGTCCGTATGAACATTATTAGGGATGAATATGTTGATTGCCTGATCTAAACTAGACTAGGCACCACCTTGTACTGGGACAAGGACAATAGACTAATGGTTCTGTTGAAAGAAAGATTTGTATTTATAGAGCACCTTTTACATCCGGGCGGTCTCAAAATGCCTCCACGGCCTACAAAAATACTTTTGATGTATAGCCGTTGGTTTGCCATACTTTCTACATTACCACAATTTGCACACAGAAGAATTTCTCTGCACCTATTCTTTGCCATAATGCCATGATATATTTTACATCCATGGAGAGAACAGAGAGGTCCTAGTTTTAATACCTTCTGGGAATGCAGCACTCCCTCATTACTGTATGCGAGAGCCGTCCCTGTCCCAGGTTTGGGATTGGTGGATCTGAGAGCTGCCAATGGTTTTCTTTATAGTTTCAACACTGGGAAAAAAAAATGAATAGCACTTACTGGGGGGAGAAAACCTCTGGTACAAAATCCTATTTAAAACTGTGGTGTCGTTATCCAAGATGAGGGCAATTAATGCCAAACAGTCACTGTCATTAATGCTGAGGATTTTTAAACACTCACAGATGTCCTGAGACAGGTTGCTAGATCCCATGGACACAGGTTGAACTGAGTATCCAATGGAGCTTGTGACCTAGACATATATCTCCAATAGAATGACAAGCCTTGATAAGCCACCAACATAGGTTTTTTTCTGTTTGCTACATAAAACTTCTGCATCACCACATTGCATAAAGAGTTTATTTTGGTGGTTTGTTTAAAAGGAAGGAAATCCATCATTTACCTGCAGGTGTAGGCAAGTTGATTAAGGAGTGGCACTTAATGTATAGCATGTGCAGTGACCTGCAGCTGTGATTAGACAGGGCAGGAAGGAGGCATCTTGGAGACATAATGGAGAGGTAATGAAAGCAAGAAGCTCCTTAAAACATAAAGACTGGTTTGTGTTGTGAGATTAGACCTTTTACTTTTTAGATCCAATTTTGAAAATTGCATAGTGAATAGATAGGGCTCATCAAAGGACACCACTCTCTGGCTGCAAAATGACATGAGTATATAAAAATTAGAAGTAGGCCATTCGGCCCTTCAAGCATGCTCTGCCATTAATAGGATTCTCTTTTTCTCTCTCTTCACTTCTGGTATAATTTATATATAATTTATGTTTAATTTATATTCTCTGTGTTGTCTGTACCTACATGCCTGTGATGCTGCTGCAAGCAAGCTTTTCATTGTGACTGTACCTCACTGTACTTGTGCCCAGGACTGTAAACTCGACTTGATTTGACCTCAATGTCACTTTCCTCCCTGACCTTTGTTCCATAATACCCAAAAGATCTATTGCTCTCTCTCTCTCAGTTAAAGTGCATTTGATTAATTCCACCCTTGGTTTGAGGGTTCCGTGTATCACTACTCCGCCATCAGCATGGCATTACAAGCTACTTCTCCGAGACTACAGGGACCACTGGTGCGCATGTGCAAAATTGTGTTGAGGTAGTCATGAATGGGAGCAAGGTGCAAAATGCTGCTCTCCAGACAGCGAAGTGTGCTTGATGCGAAAGTTATTTCCAAAGTATGCAAGCATGCAGTCTCTGTGAGTCGACACTGGTGGAATTGGATAAACTTGGAAATGAATAACAACATCTCAAAAAAAAAATTAACCCCAGTTGGTGCCCTGACCATAATTCTCTAACCAGGCTCGCTGACCGGATTAAGTTCAGAAATAAGATAAACTGCTTTTTAATTATTAATTACAGGTGATTTCTACCTTTTTCCCCCCAACAAATCTCTGGCATCCACCAAGGTTTAGATAATGTCCTATGAGCACAATTAGGAATTCTTTCTCGAACAGCCATTAATGCCACTTATTTGTTAATTTAAATCTGAGTGCAATGGTCTTTTTAACAGAGGGGAAAATGAGCAATGGGTCACAGAGTCCGATCAAAGGTCAGCCACAACCTCATTGAATTGTGGAACAGACTTGAGGGGCTGAATGGCCTTTAAATGCTCTGTCCCTTCAACAAGGATTAATGTTGTTTGTTCACCAGCTTGTCTGTCATGTGGACTCTTTGTAAACAGCCACTGCTTTGAGCAATTCTATCCCTTTCCAACCAGAAATTGCACCAAGTCCGCATCACATCCAATAGCTTCTCAAGTAATTCCAGAGACCATTTGCCAGCAGTGTTTTCTATGGATCTCAGTGTGAGGAGCAATGTCTGAGCATAAATCTAACTTTCCTTAGTTGGTCCATTAATCTGCAAAGTTTCTGGAGCTCCCTCAAGGGCAGCAGAGATGTAGAACATTAGGCCCAACCTGCTGGGGCAAAGGGTGGGGGTGCCAAAGGACAGTGCTAGAACTGAGACTGATTAGTATGCATGTGAGGTGTTGTTTTAAGGATGTGGGACCTTGAAGATGTTAAATTATTTGTGCTCTGATTGAAAGGTGGGACAGCCTCGTGTTCTGAGTCCCTGTGTTCCTGAACCCTGTAGTCAAATGACTTGACACCACGTGGTCACTTGGCACAAAGAAATCCCAGTCTTCTGATCAGGAGAAGGGCTCTGCACCTTGTCCGTGTTCTTGTCACTGCCCCGGTGGGTCCATCACCTCAACTTGTGTTCAGATTCCCCGCTTCTGTCAATTTCTTTTCTCTTGCTTGCAGTTTTTTTTAAATAAATTGATAATAAAGCAATATTACCGACACTACCACATCTTTCTTTTTCCCAAACGTGGTAGTACTGGGAATAGTGGTCTATTATTGTCACATGGAAAACTTTAGCTTTGCGTGCCATCCAGACAGATCATGCTGTACATAAGTACATTGAGGTAGTAAAAAGAAAACAGAATGCAGACATATACTGTTACAGTTACAGAGAAAGTACAGTGCAGGCAGGCTAAGTGCAAGGGCCACAACAAGGTAGATTGGGAGATCCCGAATTCATCAACATATAACAGGTCAGGCATCTGATAGCAGTGGGATAGAAGCTGTCCTTGAGCCTGGTGGTACATACTTTCATCTTTTGCCTGGCAGGAGGGGGGAAGAAGGGAGAATGTCCGGGGTGGGAGGGGTCCTTAATTATGATGGCTACATTCCCGAGGCAGGATGAAGTGTAGACAGAGTCAATGGAGAGGAGGCTGGTTTCCGTGATGGACTGGGCTTCGTTCACAACTCTCTGCAATTTCTTGCAGTCTTGGACAGACCAGTTGCCGTACCAAGCCGTGATGCATCCAGATAGGGTGCTTTCTATGGTGCATCGGTTAAAAATTGGTGAGGGTCATTGGTGAGCTTTCTTGGCTGTAGCAACAACGTGACTGAACCAGGACAAATCATTGGTGATATTTTCACCTCGGAACTTGAAGCTCTCAACTCGGCACCATAAGAGCAGACAATAAGGAAACCACTACTGAGTGTCTGAGTGGTTTATTTGCCGTTGGTGGCTGGTAGTCCAGGTTGTTGATATCGATGTTACCCAGTGAGCCATGCATCTGAAGCCACCTGCACCACACTGTAGTACAGTCTTGACTTTGGCTGTAGGAGTGAAGCCTGCTTTCATCCAGCGGATTTTGAAATGCTGCTTAGAATTCAACTGTGGATTAAATTCTCCCCTCTGCTGTATTGGGTAGTCCCCTTAAATTTCGATAGGCTCTAGAGTGGGTTTCATAGCCACTGTACTCCGCAGTTGCAACCCCAATCCCTACCTTTTCCCTCCTGATTCTCCTTACTGACGGCTCAGCAGTTAGTGACGAGACTGAGATGGACGCTGATGCAGGAACCCAAAACTGTTCTCACGGGAGTGGAATGAACAGAGATTTCACCAACCTTATCCTCACTTTGCTGAGGGGAAGTGATTCATGGCACATTGCAGCCCAGAATAATAACTCTCTATAATTTTAACAGGCAGTCCCCAACTTATGGACATCCCTATGTATGAATTAGCTCTCATATTATTATTAAATTCAAAAGTCTGATACACGTGCGTACGTTTGTTGCTATGAACTAGTTTCCTCTTTCTCTCCACTTTTACTAATTGTTCTTTCTTATCAGTCTTGTGTCCTCTAGTGCCATTCATTACAGTACTGTGGTTACTGTGTCGAGTATCTGTGTATTTACAGACTTATGGATGAAATTGACTTATGGACTTGGAACCCGTTCATTATCCAGGGACAGTCTGTAGAGTCACAGTTACACAGCACGGAAACAGGCCCTTCAGCCCAACTCACCCATGGCAACGCATATGCCTACCTGAACCAGGCCCATTTGTCTGCATTTGGCCCATATCCTTGTAAACCTTTCCTATCCACGGACCTGTCCAAGTGTCTTTTAAATGTTGTAATTGTACCTGCCTCAACCACTTTGCCTGGCAGCTCGTTCCATACACCCACCATCCTAAAGGCATGTGCAGTTGAAGTCATGCAGATCTGTTGAGAAAAACCTCATGGATGTCAGAATGCTCGTCAAGAAAAGAGAAACAAGGACTGCAGATGATGGAATCTAGATGAAAAACACGATGATGCTGGAGGAACTCAGCAGGCCAGGTAGCATCCATGGAGAAAAGCAGGCGGTCAACGTTTCGGGTCAGGACCCTCCTTCAGGACTAATGATCGGGGAAGCCCAATATATAGGGAGGAGAAACAGAGCAGTGATAGGTGGACAAAAGAGGGGGGGCAGGGTGGGCATAAGGTGATAGGTAGATGCAGGTAGGGGACAGTGATAGGCAGGTGCGGGGGAGGAGGGGAGAGCAGATCCACCAGGGGATGGGTCAAAGGTATGGGGACAGGCAGCGTGGGGGGAGGAGAGGGAAAGGAGAGAGAGAAAAATGGCGAGGAGAAGAAAGAGAGAGGCTGGGAAAGGGAAGAATAGAAGAGGCGAGGTGGGGAGAATTCGATGTTCATCACGTGAGGCAGCTAGGCCCCAAGACAGAAAATGAGGTGTTCGTCCAGTTTCTTGATTACAGCTCCTCCCACCCTCTCTCTTGCAAGGACACTATCCCTTTCTCTCAATTTCTCCGCCTCCGCCGCATCTGCTCCCATGATGAGGCTTTCCACTCCAGGACATCCGAGATGTCCAACTTCTTTACTAACCATGGCTACCCATCTACTGTGTTTGAGAGAGCTCGTACCCACATCTCTGCCATTTCCAGCGCCTCTGCTCTCACCCCCACCCCTCCCAGACCCAACAGGGATAGGGTCCCCCTTGTCCTCACATTTCATCCCACCAGCCTACGTATCCGATACATCATTCTCCGCCACTTCCGCCTTCTCCAACGGGACCCCACCACCAAACAGATCTTCCCCTCCTCACCCTTTCCTGTCTTTCGCAGGGACCACTCTCGCCGCGACTCCCTAGTTCACTCCTACCACCCCACCCATCCCATTCCCACCCTGGGAACTATCCACTGTCCCCGCCATAGGTGGAACACCTGCCCCTACACCACCTCTATCAAGGGACCCAAACAGCCCTTTTAGGTGAGACAGAGATTCACCTGCACCTCTGTTAATATCATCTACTGCATTCGGTGCTCCAAGTGTGGCCTCCTCTGCATTGGTGAGACCAAACGCAGACCGGGTGACCGTTAAGCAAAACACCTGCGCTCCGTCCGTAACCGCGATGTGCATCTCCCCGTTGTCAGCCCCCCTCCCACACTATCACAGATATGTCAGTCCTTGTCCTCCTCCACTGCCAGGAGAAGTCCTAATGCAAACTGGAGGAACAACATTTCATTTTCCATCTTGGGACCTTACAGCCTAATGGGATGAACATCGAATTCTCCCACTTTAAGTAAACCAAACAGCCCCCCCCCCCCACCTTGCCTCTTCTTTTCTCCCCTTCCCCAGCCTCTCTCTTTTCTCCTTGCCATTTTTTTCTCTCTCCTTTTTCTCTTGTTCCCTCCCCCCACGCCGCCTGTCTCCTTACCTTTGACCCATCCCCTGGTGGATCTGCTCTCTCCTCCTCCCCCACACCTGCCCATCACTATCTCTTACCTGCATCTACCTATCACCACCCTGTGCCTACCCCATCTCCCCTCTTTTGTCCACCTATCACTGCTCTGCTTTTCCCTCCTATACATTGGGCTTCCCCTTTTCCTATCTTCAGTCCTGAAGAAGGGTCCTGACCCGAAACGTTGACCGCCTGCTTTTCTCCATGGATGCTGCCTGGTCTGCTGAGTTCCTCCAGCATCATCGTGTTTTTTTCATCAGAATGCTCCTCAAAGTGTTAAATCTTTTGAAGGGAAGTTGGTTGAACTAGCAGAATTCCATTTTATCAATTTGTCCCAGTCCAGTTTGCTTTTTTTTTGTGAAATATCCCCATTAGCAAAACAGATGTCCTGTGCTGTCAGAATGAACTGCAAAACCAGTGTTTGTTGGAAGTGAAATTTTGGTTTTTGGCTCCTTCAGCCTCCTGTTCCGAAGGCTGAATTGGTGCAGAGAATATTCCAAGTCCACCCTGAGGAGAGCCAAGTGGTTTTATTTCTTTAGCTCTGCCATTCAGTCTGCTGCTGGTAATGCAAACTTTGTGCTCAAAGCACGATGCAGTTACCCCATCCCAGTGCTGCAATGGGTAGCAAAAAGCTTTGTCTGTTGAGGGAAGCCTGAGAAAGAGATGGAATGGGAGGAGGATGGAGCTAAGTAGTTTTAAAGGCTAAGTTGAGGAAAGTATTCATGAGTTTTAGATGACTTGAGGCTCCGTTCTCACCTCAATTAAAGGTGCAGGCTTTGCTTTTGATAATTAGTCTTGCTAAAAATTGGAATTTTAATTCATTTGTGGGAAAAATGGAAATGTAATGTTCAGGCTGTTGCATTAGTGCCAGATGCAATCTGTTGTTTCTAAATAGGTTTTATGAGGCTTCGCATGATGTTGGGCTGTGGACACAGCAGTTGGGCTGTGGCTCCTTGTGTAGCTTGTGCTCCAGCACCCCTTTCCCCCCTCCCACCCACACATTCACGCCCCTCTCCCCACTCCCTCCCACAGACATGCCCTCTTCACGTTACTACCATCAGGGAGGAGGTGCAGGAGCCTGAAGACCCACACTATGATTCAGGAACAGCTTCTTCCCCTCCGCCATCAGATTTCTGGTCCATAAACCCTTCTGTTTTGCACTAATTTATTTATTTAGTTTTGTAATTTATAGATTTTTACGTCTTTGCACCACACTGCTGTCGCAAAACAACAAATTTCATGTCATATGTCAGTGATAATAAATCTGATTCTGATTCCCACCCCTGCTCCTCGTCCTCACACCCCCGTTCTCCCTGTGAGAGGGGTCCCTGCAGGAAGCAAGGTGGAAGCTGGTGTAGTCAAGGGGTCAGTGGATGTGGTGAATATTGGTTGCTAATCTGTGGTCTGAGCTGGAGGTGGAGAAGTCGAGTGTGGGAAGAGTCAAAGATGCGCTCTGTGAAAGTGAGAGCAGGTTGGATACTGACAGCAAAGGTGAAGAAACTGTGCCGGTCTACACGGGAGCAGGAAGCAACAACAATACAGTTACTGGTGTTCCAGAAACAGGTGGGGAGGGACCTGAAATGAGAATTCTTCCACACACCTCACAGAGACGGCATAGCCTCGTGCGAGGGTGGTGGAGCAGGGCTCTGTTCAGGCCTCTGTTGGATGAGGAAGTACATGGCCTTCCACTGCCCTGGTGTGGACTGCAGGTGTGGAGGGACTGGAGATCCACAGTGGCGAGGAGCTGGGTGGGACCACAAACCTGGAAACAATTCCAGTGATGGAGGGTATTTTAGGTTGGAAAAGATGGAATGAAGGGGGAAAACTACTGTCAGAATAGGAGCAATTGGGTTCTGCACATCAACAACAGGCTAAAACGATGTCCACCTGGACAAGTCGAGTTTGTTGTTACATCCCCAAGTACAGTGAGGTACAGTACACTGAAAAACAGCACCACAGCAGCATCACAGGCACAAAACATCATATAAGCAGCATTCACAAGAAAAACATAAACATAAATTGTATGCAATTTTACAAGAAAGAACATAATCAGAACAAAAAAAAAAACAAAAGTCCATTTTAATGCAAAGTGATCAAAGTGGTCACAGTGTTGCTGAACTGTGGTGATTAGGGTTGTGCTGCTTTTTGTCAGACAACACACAGAATATAACTTAAATTACACCAGACAGGAAGACAAACCGTGCAGAAGCAAGACCTCAGTGCAAAAAAAAAAGACACAATCAGAGACAAATCCATGATGGTGCAAGAGGTGGTCCACAGTGTTCCGTTGTTGAGGTAGGGTTAGGGTTGTGCAGGTCGGTTCAAGAACCTGATGGTGGTAGGAAAGTAGTTGTTCTTGAACCTGGTGGTGTGGGACTTCAGGCTTCTGTACCTCCTGCCCGATGGTAACTGTGAGAAGATGGCACGGCCCGGATGGTGGGGATCCTCGATGATAGATGCCGCTGCCTTGAGACAGCACCTCCTGTAGATGCTGTCAGTGGTGGGGAGGGATGTGCCCATGATGGACTGGGCTGTGTCCACTACTGTCTGCAGCATCTTGCGTTCCTGTACGTCGGAATTGCCGTACCAGGCCATGATGCAACCAGTCAGGATACTTTCAACAGTGCATCTGTATTTGGTAGCATGCCAAATCTCCTTAAGTTTCTAAGAAAGTAGATGCACTGGTGGACCTTCTTCATGATTGAACCTATGTGCTAGGCCCAGGACAAGTCATTCGAGATGTTAACGCCCAGGAATTTGAAGCTGCTGACCCTTTCCATCTCTGAGCCACCAATGAGAACTGGAATGTGGTCTCCTGAATTTCCCCTTCTGAACTCAATGATAAGCTCCTTGGTTTTGCTGACGTTAGGCGTGAGGTTGTTATTGCTTGTGGGTTTTGGAGAAGGGGTAGAAGGGGGCTGTGCAGGGTTGGAGGAAGGTAAGACTGTGGATGGAAGATCTCCCACAGAAATGAAGTCGGTGACTGTCTGGGAGTCAATGACCTGATGTTGAGTGGTGGAGGTTGTTGTCCAGAGAGGTATGGGGAGACACTCAGCCTCTAAGGTGGAGCGCATTTCACCAAACCACAGCAGCACTGCCCTTGGCAACAGTTGGATGACTATCTTCTGATGATTATCGACCTGAAATTGTGTTCCTATTTCCCTCTCTGGAGATGCTGCCTGACCTGCTGAGTATTTTCAGCAGTTTTGGTATTTCACGTTTTGCAGGCATATTAAGAAATTTGGCATTTAAATATTCTGAGCATAGTTTTTAATTTTCTAAGTGCATGGTGGTTAGTTAATCAAGAAACGTTTGATACTTAGTGAGATGGTGGTGTTGAATTTCCTCTCTTTTACAGAGCAATAACTCAGCTGTGTCCCGACAGAGGCTTCAAGAGGTATTAGTCAAGAGGTGTCTTTTGCAACTCTGAGAACTAGTAACAACATTAGATATTTTTAAATGTTGCTTTGAACATTGTTCCACATACAATGCTCACTGTAATCCCTTATGTTTGATACTTTCATTACGTGCAGTATCAGATGTTGCAATGCAGTCACAAAGTTGTGTAAATGTTCAGTATGTAAAGTTTCCGTCAGGGTCAGAATTTTTAACCCTCATACATGTCATCTACCACAAAATATTTATCAGACTTTTGGTTACATTTGCTTGTTATCTAAAATAAGGTTTGAAAGATGGGATCTTTGATGGTGGGAAATCTGCCACGTTTACCTTGCTGGAGTTCTCCCAAATAAGTTTTGAAAGAGAAAAAAAATTGCTTTTTGAAAACACCTTTTGGATGTTTCAAAGGACCTTACAACCAATGAAGTACTCCTGGAGTGTTGTCATTGTTGAAATGTAGAAAGCGGGGGAAGCCAACCTTTGCACAGCAAGATCCCACAATCAGCAGTGTGACAATGTGCTCCAAGGATGTGACTGAGGGGGTAGCTATTGAAGCAAGGATATGGAGATGATCTGCTGGGCTCTCTCTCACCACCGGAAGGCTGGCCACATCTTGGTTTAGCCTCGTCACAAGGACAACATCACTGACAGTGCAGCTCTCTCTCAGCCCTGCAGTGAAGCATCAACTGATTTTTGCTCCCGTGATGGGGTTTGGTCTTTGGTGCAGTAGAACGCATTCTGTGAACACATCTGTGGTAATATTTATAGAATCACTGAAAGCAAGTTTCCTCCAATAGCTGGGATAATAAATTCGCCGCCTTGTCTGGACTTGAGCCACACAGACGAGAAAGGTTTGAAATTTGATTCCTCGTCTGCGCTGAGTTAGCTGGTCTCTGGCAGAGCTGCAGCTGAGATGGGGGAGTCAGCCTCAGGACCTCTGGACTAATGAAAGGAAAATCAGTTCAAAATTGTGTGTGTGTGTGTGTGTGTGTGTGTGTTACCTGATATAGGTCAGAGTGCACAGTAGCTATGGAGACCCATGCATACGTGTGTGTGTGTGTGTGTGTGTAATATATGCACCTGCATGTTGCTTGACAACATCAGGTCAATTATGTTGACCCCTTCCTCCCTCCCCCCACCCCCTCAGCACGTCAATGCTTCCTGTCTAGTCTCGCTTACTAAAAAATTGTGTGTGCTGAAGTACAACGCTGCAACTGTTGCCTCGAGCATTGTAGCCTCAGTAGAATCAGGGAGTGCCGAAGAACAGAATCTGTCGACTGGGAGCCGAAGCTGTGAGATCTACAACAGCTTGCTGCAGTCGGCAGACAGAGCTCTCCCTCACACATCCTTCTTATTCTGTGCACAGGGTTTTTTTAGTAGGTTCTAGATTCTAGATTTAGTGCCCCCTTATGTTTCCTTCTAAAGGAGGTGTATACCGCAGGGAAGGGAATGTAATTCTGTCTGGGATCAATTAAATTTTGTCTCTCTGAAGAGACCACACTGGTTTGTTTTTAATTTGCTTGATGTTTTTGTGCACAAACCTAGATTCTCAAGAATGGCTGTGTCAGAACATTTTGCGTCTGTGCAGGAACACCAAGTGCTGTTCACTGCGGAGTATCTGAGGGGATTGTTGGTCTCTAGTGACTGAGCAGTGCCAAGCAGCAAGTACTTTAGTTGTTACTGGGTTGCGTTGCTTGCCACGTGACTCGGACCCAGCAGGAAGCTGACAGCCTCGCTGTCTGGCCTTTAGCCAAGGGAAAAACCGGCAAACATGAAAGCTGCTTAAATCTTTAAATGACAACCTGAGATAATAAAAATGACTCCTGCAGGGAGATGGTTCTGTGTGATTGTGCTCAGCCTTTGTGAGTGGGCTCATGTTTCTCTTGTGCAGGAGATATGGGCACAGGTCTTTGGGGGAAGTCGGGTAGATTGTGAGCATACAATGTGTGCAGAATGTTCAACATATGTCCTTAAGGGTAGACTTGGCAGGAAAGGTTTTTTTTCCTGAGTGCATGATGAAGATCATTAGGAATTTCCTGTAGCTCAGAAGCCAAGAAACTGGTGCTGGAGGTGGGGAAGGTTTCAGAAATAATGCTGTGTTTATATTTAAAGCATGGGTGTTAACAAAATGGTCCCACATACCACGTTCCTCTCTCATTCTTGGCAAGGTCTTTTTTTAAAATGTACGACTCAGCCCTTGCATGTTTATTCCATCTTGTTCAATATTCCCTCAGTCCTCACTAGCCTGAAGCTGGCTGGGTTACTCCTTCCATATGGTGAACATTTTTGTGCATTAAAGTCTTAAGGTCTTGTGTTGAAGACGAATGATCAAGTTTTCCCAAAATGATCTGCTATAAATATTTTTTGAGATATTCAGCTAAGTTTGTCTTGCTATTAAAGATATCAAATGAGTGCCTTGTAACTTGTGTTGAAACTAAAAAGTTTGAAACTCATAAATCAGGTTCTCGAGAGATCCACTATTATTTTTTGGGAATGAGGGGGGATGGTGGTGAGATCTGCTAACCTGATAGCTGGTGTCTGAACTTGAATGAAACTGGCTCTGTTGGTACAATCCACATTTGAGGTGAAAGTGTGAGCCCTCTACTCTAAATCTGAGGTCCTCAGTGAACCAACAATGAGAGGCATAAATCATTTTCAATACATTCTACATGCTGTATTTCATTAAAACAAATATAGAAAGATGACTAGCTTAATTTGAACCTATAATTTCCATGAATACTACTATTTGGGGATCTTGGTCCTTTGATGGTATAGTAAACTTTATAAAATATTCCAGTTTACAAAATTAAATTCTATGTATATATAATCTTGCAGCAACGTTTTTGCTTTGTGTCAGGGAACAAAAGACCTGATTTTTATTTTGCTTTCAGGTAGTCCAGCGGATCCTTATACTGGTGAAGTAACAGTTCAGGCTTGGGTTCAGGTCTGTGTTTTTTGTCGTGTGAATATTGGATAAAGCAAGCTCTGTGTGGCCTCTTTAAAAACTCAGCTCACTTCTTTCTGAAATGGACTACTGTTTGGCAATTGCAGGAACGATGAACAAAGGTGCCAAGTTTCAATGTCACATTACAATCAGGCATCAGTTCCAGGTTTAGGATTGCCTTCAGTGAGCCTGCACTGCCCTGCTCCTGATTTTCATTGATATCTTTCATATCCCTGCACCCTGGAAGCAATTTAGGATGCATGTTGCATTGAGGAAAGTGATTCATAAATAAAGGTGATTCACATAAATTCATAAATATGTTCTGCCTTACCTTAGAGATGGTGGCGTATTAATGTGACTTCTGAAATGATTAGTATATTTATGATGTTAGGCTAGGACTTTATTCCTTGGAGTGCAGGACATTGAGGGGTGACCTTATAGAGGTGTATAAAATCATGAGGGGTGTAGATAGGGTGAACGCACACAGTCTTTTACTGAGGGAAAGAGAATCAAAAACTAGAGGGGATAGTTTTAATGTGAGAGGGGAAAGATTTAAAAGAAACCCAAGGGGCAACTTCTTAATGCAGAGGGTGGTGCGTATATGGAATGAGCTGCCAGAGGAAGTGGCTGCGGCAGGTTCATTAACGACATTTAGGTATTTGGATAAGTACATGGATAGAAGGAGTTTTGAGGAATATCGGCCAAACTCAGGCAAATAGGACTGGCTTGGTGGGCACTTTGATCGGCATGACAAGTTGGGCTGAAGTGCTGGTTTCTGTGCTGTATTGCTCTATGACTCTGTGATGTACTCAGAATATAAGGACTTAAAAACCTGGAGCAGAAGTTACCCATTCAGCCCATCCACCCTGTTTTTCCATTCAATAAGATCAGGGATAATCTGATCTCAGCCTCAGTGCCACTTTCCAGCCTGAATGTATTCAATTGTTTCACCACCTCAGGTGTCTGAGGCAGAACGTTCCAAAGACCCGTGATCATCTGAGGAAAGAAGTTCTTCCTTATCTCCATCTCAAACAGGTGACCCCCTCTGAAATGTCACTCCCCAGTTCCAAGTACATGCATTCAGGGAAATGTCCTCTTGTCATCTGTGATGTATGAAGAAAGGTTGGCCAGATGAAACTCCAATGTGTATGGGCCCAGCCTGGTCATCCTTTCTTCATGTGTCAACGCATTCATCCCAGGAATTAACCTGGTGGATCTTCTCTGCACGGCCTCCCACGCAAGTATGTTGTTACTCAAATATGGAGATCAAAACAGTATCTGGAAATATGGAGATCAAAACAGTATCAAAATATGGAGACCACACCAGTACTCCTGGTGTGGTCTCACCAGTGCCCTGCAAAGTTGCACCAAAATTTCCCTACTTGTATATTCCGTACCCTTGCAGTTAAGTCAAAGAC
Source organism: Pristis pectinata (assembly GCF_009764475.1). Lineage (NCBI taxonomy): Eukaryota > Metazoa > Chordata > Chondrichthyes > Rhinopristiformes > Pristidae > Pristis > Pristis pectinata. Next base: position 2,886,337 of record NC_067426.1, read on the forward strand.
AAAGTTGAGTTTATTGTCATATGCACAAGTACATGCAGCAGCGTCACAGGCACATAGCAGCAGATAGACATTCACAAGAAAAACATAAATTAAACATAAATTATACAAAAATTATTCAAGGAAGAATACAATTAGAACAAAAAAAAGTCCATTGTAGTGCAAAGTGGTCAAATAGTCATAGTGTTGCTATACTGTGGTAGTGATTAGGGTTGTGCAGGTTGGTTCAACTACTGAAATGTTGAAGGGAAGTCGCTGTTCTTGAACCTGGTGGTGTGGGACTTCAGGCTTCTGTACCTCCTGCCTGATGGGAGCTGCAAGAAGATAGCATGGCCTGGAGGATCCTAACTACTTTTAAAAACATGCTTGCTTTTAGTGTTTCATGGACTGGGACTCCAAGGTCCCTTTGGTACTGCAGTGTTTCGTAGTCTCATTCTATGTATAATTTGTTTCTTTCATTTCAGCTTCCAAAGTGAATAACCTCACATTTTCCCATGTTATACTTCATCTGACAACTTCCTTCCCGTCTCACTTCACCTACCTATATCCCTCTGCTGGCTCATTGTGTCTTCCTTACAACTTACCAATTGACCTTTCTGTGTATCATCAGTAAACCTAGCTTCATTCAGTTGGTCTAAATTACCACTGATTCCCCTGTGGCTCTCACCCCTTTGGATACTGATTCACAATCTGAAAATGACCCATTTATCCAGAATCCCTTCCTGGCAGTTAGTCACTCCCCTGTCCGTACCACTATATTGCCCTCAACACCATGCACTTTTACCTTGTACAGTAATCTTTTATGTGGCACCTTGATTAGAAAGTTTGCAGGTGACACAAAAATTGCTGGTGTTGATAGTGAGGAGGGTTGGGTTACAGGAAGATGTATTGATTGGTTGGTAAGATGGGCAGACCAATGGCTGATGGAATTTAATCCTGATGAGTGCAAGGTGATGCACTTTGGGAGAACTAATAAGGGTAGGACATGCACAATGAATAGTAGGGCCCTAGGGAATACCAAGGAACAGAGGAATCTTGGTGTACAAGTCCAATGATCTCTGAAAGAGGCAGCACAGATAAATAAGGTGGTGAAGGAGACGTATGGGATACTTATGTGAGATTATGGTACAGCTTTATAAAACATTGGTTCAGCCACAGCTGGAACGCAAGAATACAGAGTACTGTGTGAATTTCTGGTTGCCACTTTATCGGAAGGACATGATTGCACTGGAGAGGGTGCAGAGGAAATTCACCAGGGTGGAAGGTTTCAGTTAAGAGGAGAGACTGGGTCTGTTTGCCTTGGAGCAGAGGAAACTGAAGGGAGACTTAATTGAGGTGTATAGAACTTGAGGGGCCTTGGCAGAAAAAAATAAGATCCATTTCTCACCAAATCAAAAATTGGGTGGCAGAGATTTAAAGTAACTGATGGAAGGATCAGAAAGGGATGAAGAAAAGATGTTTGACCCAGAGTGTGGTGAGGGTCCGGAACTTGCTGCCTGAAAGGATGAGAGAGGCAGAAGCACTCAATGCATTTAGAAAGTGCGCGGATGTGTAGCTGAAAGGCTTGACCTACAGGGCCACAGGCCCTGGTGCTGGAGGGCATGCATTGGAGGATCATGTGGGAACCACCACACTTGGAGTATTGTGTTCAGTTCTGGTCGCCTCATTATAGAAAGGATGTGGAAGCTTTAGAGAGGGTGCAGAGGAGATTTACCAGGATGTTGCCTGGATTGGAGAGCATGTCTTATGAGGATGGGTTGAGTGAGCTCGGGCTTTTCTCTTTGGAGAGAAGGAGGATGAGAGGTGACTTGATAGAGGTGCACAAGATGATAAGAGGCATAGATTGAGTGGACAGTCAGAGACTTTTTCCCAGGGCAACAATGGCTAACACGAGGGGGCATAATGTTAAGGTGATTGGAGGAAGGTGTAAGGGGGATGTCAGGGGTAAGTTTTTTACACAGAGAGTGGTGGGTGCATGGAATGCACTGCCGGCAGAGGTTGTGGGGACAGATACATTAGGGACATTTAAGAGACTCTTAGATAGACACATGAATGATAGAGAAATGGAGGGCTATGTGGGAGGGAAGGGTTAGATAGATCTTAGAGCATGATAAAATGTCGGCGCAACATTGTGGGCCGAAGGGCCTGTACTGTGCTGTAGTGTTCCATGAAATGTGAAATTGCACATTTTTCAGGGAAAATAAAAAAGAAGCATATCATCGAAATGATTCCAGGGCTCTGAGATGCAGAGAGATCTGGGCAGCCAAGTACATGACGAGTAAGAGGTTAGTGTGTGGCTTCTGCATGGAATTAGGAAAGAGAATGGAAATCAACAAGTTTCCACTACCAGACTCCTCTTTCCCTTCCCTCCCCTAGAAGTACTCCCCTCCCCTACCATCCCAACCAATTAACACACCTTAAACTGGATCCAGAGATTCCAACAGAACCTCCCCCATGGGACCATCGTCCCATAGTGTCAAAGTGAAATGTAAAATGACCACATGGGTACCTTCAGCAGTGTTTACATATTGAAATGCCGTACCTGTTCTAATGGAACTTGTAATAAAGGTTGCTCTTATAATAATAAAACAATCACTTCCTACAGCTCTTTGCCATGCACTTTTTTCACTATGCCGTGATTCACTTGCATTTCCTCCAGTCCAGTGTTTTGCATTCGGTGTTCACAGATCGGTTACACGCGTTCGGTCCGCAGGGGCAACCCTGAGTTTTCCATTGCCTGCCACATTAATTCTCTGTCCCACTCCCATTCTGACCTCTGTGTTTGTGGCCTCCCGTGCTGACCAACAAGGAACACTGACACAGGTTCCGCCTGAGCACGGTGCACTCTTCCGGACTCGATGGTGAATTCTACAGTTTCCAGTAACTCGCTTTGTCTGCATTGGGACAGGCAGTTCTGCTGTAAGTCATCCATCTGTGGTATTGGCTCAGTGTTTCTTTCTCTATTAGTGCAGCCTGACTATCTGGGTATGTCCGGCAGCCCTGCATTTTACTGCGTTTTACGTCTTGTCATTCTTTAACTGTTTTTTGGGATTTAATAATTACATCCTAATGAATCCTACCAATAATAATACAATCCTATTAAGAATAAAAGTGGTGCAGTTGGTAGAGCTGCTGTCTCACAGCACCAGAGACCAGGGTTCAGTCCTGACCTCAGGTGCCGTCTGTGTGGAGTTTGCACATTCTCCCTGTGATCGAGTGGCTTTCCTCCAGGTGCTTCGGTTCCCTCCCACATCTCAAAAACGCACAGGTCGATAGGTTAATTAGCTGCTGTAAATTGCCCCCAGCGTGTGGGTGCGGGTTAGAATCTGGGGGGAGTTGATGGGAATGTGGGGAGAATGAAAAATGGGATTAATACAGCATATGGTCAGCATGGATTCAGTGGGCCAAAGGGCCTGTTTCTGTCCTTTATCTCTCTGTGACTCTAATAATCCTGCATATTTCATAACATTATAGTCATGTGGCAGTTTGTTTTGGTGGTATAGACATAATGAATAATTACATACTTGGAGGTAAAGTATTATTGTGAGGTTAACTTCAGGTGATTTTATTGTTCAAAATAGTATCAAAGACCAATTTGAGTGCTCAGCCACATTGTTGAGGTTTGATGTTTGGTGATCTGTGTTCTGCGTGGGTCAGAAGTAGCTGTCAGCAATGATGTACTGATGGTGCACTTCACATTTTCAAATTTGCCCATGTCTCTACTGCTCCAGGTGACCCAGATCCAAAATGCCACAACACTGTGTGGCAGCAGGAACTTGTACAGTATAATACTTTCAGGCAGTAGGGGTAAGTTGAGGTTTTTCCACAAAACAGCTAAAAAAAAAACTTGGAACAAGTCTTGCCCCTCATGCTTAGCTGGCTGTCCAATTAACCAATGAAAATTTTTAAATTAGAAATAAATCACTTAACTTTTCTTAAACATTTGGGAAAACTTTCTGAATTTTCCTTATGCTCACCTTTCCCCTTTGTAGCCATTCCTCTCCATTCAAATGAATGGGCTTGTTGTTCCAATACCAAATCTTACACACTGCACTGTTGGACTTCAGGAGGAGTCCACTGTCGGAGCGCAGCTGGGAAATTGCCAGAGAAACTTGGCAAAGAAAAGTATGAAGCATCTGCATTTGGTGGCTAAGCCAAGAATTGGCAACAACACCGTGTGGAACAGTAACGTTTCCAAGCAGGCTCTGATCCGTTATATTCCAAACACTTCTTAGGTTGTACTGTTCATAGGATACTTTTTGGTTTATGACAGTAAATTCTTATATGCTGATTGTTGTAGATCCTTAAGTAGATTGACACTCCCTCTGGACTATCCAACAACATCTCAATGATTACTCAGACAATTAAGTAGTGTGTATCATGTGCAAGATAGAGTGGATTGGATTTGGTTAATGGAAGAAACAAGGCTAAATAGGCTACATGGCCTGCCTTGTTTCATGCCTTCCCTCACTCCCCAGTTCCCAACTAATGCCACCCTTCTTATATTCATATGATCTTACATGTGCCTTTTAAAAGTGTGTTTGCCAAATTGTGGCAAGTTATTGTTGTCAGTTGATGTACATCAGGAATTGAGTTTGGACCATTGGGAGTCTAATCCCATTTTGGCTGGAAGTCAAAAGAGACTTGAATGAAGCTGCACCTAATTCAGGGACAAGACCTTGGTGGGATACAAATGTTCAGTCCTCGCTGCGCTAATGGGTTCCTCATATATAGTTTTCTGAAAGTGTGAAGTAATAGTTTTGAAACATTTAACCTCTACTCAGAAATAAAGGTGACCCACAGGTGATGTGTACTGACAATCTGTACTCGTGTGTGGAGCTGTAGGTGTGATGTGTGCCACCAGCTCAGCAGATGTGAATTTTCATGGAATCAGGCCATACTGGAGGAAGTTGGGGTTTCAACCATTTGGGTTTTGATAAATGTGGTTGTTTCTTCACTTAATACCACATCGAAATAGACAAATTATATAATTGTATTTCACTCCTTTCTGTGCTCCTGACATTTCCTAGCTAGACCACACAGGTGCAGGCACCCAAACACCATGCTCCATAATCTGCTATTTACTTACCCACTACTCTATACCCCTTTGACCTCTTTCAGGTCCTCCTTGCCTGACACCCTGTCCTGCCAGCCTAAGGTGGCTCCAAACCCTTCACCAGCACAAAGCTACCATCCTCATTGAACCCCTGCCTATCTTTGTAAAGCACATACATGCACCGCTCTCCTCCAACCCCCAACTCTCCAGAATCTCTACATGCCCCTAGTTTTCCTCCACTAGTGTCAGTACTTTCAGCTGCTGTCATTTCCTCTTTAAATCTCTCTGCTTCCCACAAAGAGAAAATTTGTTTTCTCTTTGGTCTGTTAAGATGATGCAGTGTGTGGCTAGGTATCAGATCGTGCTGAACTTTGCTCCTGTGAAACCTCTTGAGGAACCTTGTTGTGTATTCTGAGCTGTATAAATCCAAATTGTTGCTGTTGTAATGCACCATTCATTGTTGGGTTGCCGAATAGTTCAGCTTCATCCTCCCTGCCACTGTGTCATTTTTTTGCTATCTTCCTACTTGCTGGCTGACTTCACTCTGGGCACATTTCCCAGTTGTCACACATGGGTACCAAGCGAAGCACTTGATTGTAAAGCATTCTCACCATCTGTTGGATGGTTCAGCATCCTTTCAGCCGGAGAAAGTGTTCGAGAAGAAATGGATTTGAGTTCCGAACAAGCTCTTTCCCTTACACCAGTCAGTCAACCCTGTAAAGTCCCTTTGCATCTTTCAGATCAATTTGCTAGCCTCCAATGTACTTCACTGTGTGAAACCTCCATAGGGGCAGTTGGGGCATGTGTTACAATCCAACAAGCATGTTGAGGTTGGTGAAACATTAGGAATTGGGTGGTATTGAACATGAATGAAAGGAAACACCACGATGAGGTAAGGAGTTTTGTAATTGTGTGGCACCAGTACACAATGACTAATTGCTGGTCGAATTTCAAAGCGTAAAATACTAATCATAAAACCACAGGCTATGATCTTGGAGTAGTGTTCGGCAGTTGGTCTTTTTGTCTGTTGATCCTATCACCTTTCCTGTCTTCTAGTGTGGTGCCCCACAGGTTCACTGTATTGTGCACTGTATTTGGGAACCCCAAATGGGTACACTTGAGTCTTGGAGATGTTAAGTAGCTGGTCAAAAAGCAGGCAGACATTAATTTTCATCAAGGTTGTTTCAGTTAGATTGGACTTAGGACAGTGTCACCTCCTGCAAAAAAAAAATCTGGTCGAGTGAAAATTTGAGAAGAGTTGACCAACACACTCAGGCTATGGAGCAACTGTTGGAAGATGGGATTAATACAGACGGGTGGCCAGTGGCTGGCATGGACATGGAAGGCCGAATGGCCTGTTTCCATGCAGTATAACTCTACCCTCTCCCAGTTTCCGGGTGTTGTCTGTGTTGGTCAGTTATGATAACAAGTGCAAAACCATTTTTGTTTTAATGCTTTGTACCAACATTTTTATCTTCTGGAAAAGCAGAGATGTTCTGCTTAACCCGCAAAGTTGTCCAGTCAGGCTTGCTTTGAAGAGCAAGTTACTTTAGCCTGGGATTTGGAATATCTCTGTCCTTGTATCTGAAAGATGTGGAATTTATGCTGGATGTCAGAACATGGAGCCGGATTTTCTGTTGTAGTTTCAGGGAATGTCCACACTATTTAATTGGTCAAATATGACATCAGGATCACAGCCATGTAATGAGTTTTGATATCTTGAATGGCAGATGTGAGGCTGGCCAGGAAAACATTGGAATAGTCAATTCTGGAGCTGACAAAGGCAAAGGTCTTAATACAACATACAACAGTACAGCACAGGAACAGGCCCTCTGGCCCACAATGTCTGCACCGAACATGATGCCGAATTAAACTAAATCTCTTCTGCCTGCACATGATCCACATCCCTCCATTCCCTGCATATCCGTGTGTCTAACGGTCTCTAAAATGCCGCTGTCATATCTGCTTCCACCACTTCCCCGGCAGCCTGTTCCAGGTACCTACCACTATCCGTGCAAACAAAAATTGCGCCGCACATCTCCTTTAAATATTCCCCCTCTCACCTTAAATGCATGTCCTCCAGTACCTGACATTTCTACCCTGGGGATAAGATACCAGCTGTCTACACTATCTATGCCTCTCCTAATTTTATAAACTCCTATCAGGTCTTCCCTCAGCCTCTGATGTTCCAGAGAAAACAACCCAAGTTTGTCCAACCTCATAACTCATACTCTCTAGACCAGGCTGCATCCTGGTGAACCTCTTCTGTGCCATTTCCAAAGCCTCCACATCCTTCCTGTGAGTTGGAAAGGTGACATTATGGAAATGGAATTAAGTAGCTTTTGTCTTCGTGGAGAGGTTATGGAGTTTTCTTAATTCAAGGAAACAAAATGCTAAGGTTTTTGAATAGCTTGGCTCAACCTGAGAGAGCAGACACAATGGAATTGGTATCAAGTGCATGGAAAGTGTGGCAAGAGCCCTGGTTGAAATCAGCATCAGGTGTCAGACAGGTGGCTGGATGCATGGGCTGTGAAATGGTCACGTGGGAAGCTGATGTTGCTCTATATGTTGAACCAATCTCGTATCATATGTTCATAAAATATCCTTGGAAGAATGTGGAGAGGAGTGAGAGTAAGGAGGTTGAGATTCTGTATCTCTGCTGAATTTGCTTTGACTCTGCCTGGATACTGGAACCAAGTCAGCAAGGTTGGTCTCCCTGAACTGGACAATAAGAGTGCCTTTAGGGGAAGATGATTTGTTCAACCATGCAGAAGACAGGCTGCAGAGAAAGCCTAGTGTACCGGTCTCAAATGGTATCATCTGTGACTTGCAATAAGAATGCTGAGCATGATTTGGGAAAGTTAAGCGTGAAACAATCATGTCGAGAGAGCAGATCTATCAGTTAATCCTGAATTCTTGCCACCTATTTATAGTTGGGCAACCTTAAGTTATAAGATTCATTTCTCTTAATGCATTCATGTGGATATAGGATGTCATGGTGAGCAAACTCCTTCCAATTGAGGTTGTGAGATTTGAACTCACCTCGCACTGAAGAGATCCAGGGCTGCCTTCAGAGGCCAAAAGGCTGACCGAATTCCTCTTGGGCGCCGCTCTTCAAAACAGTAGAAATGCTTTTGGCTTTTAGCAGTCAGAAGCCTGAAAGGGTGGGTATTTTGTGAGGAGATGTTCCATTGGCCCATGCACTGTACCTCAACTATGAGCACCAGTGCTGCTAGTGTGTTGCCCATGTTCTATAGTGTTCTATTTCCCAGCACTGACATTCCTAGGAACACAAACATAAGGATTAGATGAGGAAGTAGCCCTTCTAACTCCTCAAGCTTGCTCTGCCATTCAGTAACATCCTGGCTGATCTTGAACCTCAGGGTTACTTTCCTGTATTAACTCCATATCCCTTGATTTTCTTTATACGCCTTGTCTTGAAGAACGCAAATGTTCACTGTACAGACCGTTCCTGGGTAACAAACAGCTTCCATTTTACAGATGGCCATTTGTTGATTTTGTCCATAAGTTGGAAAATACATAACAGTCGCTCGATATGGCAACCATACCTTCACTGTATTGTAACCAATGGCATCATTTTCAATCAAGATTGAAAAGGAAGAACAATTGCTGAAAGTGGAGAGAGAGAGGAAACTCGTTCTGCCGCTCGTAGGAATGAATGTATGAACATACCTCGGTCTTTTGAACTTAATATTATTGGAGCTTGTTTGTTTGTAGTGGTTTCTGTAAGTTGGGTGTTCATAACCCGGGGACCACTTGTAATTAGGATTAAATTAATATCTGTATTTATTCTTTAACCTAAACTTTGAGCTTGAAAAACAGCAACTGCAGTTGATCTTTACTTAGCTCCGATGCTAATACCAGCAGTTTTCTCTTATTAGCTCCAGAATCTGCACTTCTTGAGATCGTCTTCCCTTTGTGAAGTGGGAAATAAATGATTATCGGTAGATTTATAAGTCCTAGGAACCAAAGAAACAAGTTGTCTGCTCTTCAGAAGTTTCTGCACATGGGTCTCCTTCAGGTAGTAAGATAAAAGCTGACTTCATGCAGATGAACATCAACGATCCCAGCTGTATTTTGTGTGTAAGTAGTGATAGGAAGAGAAAGTATGTTGTAGTCATTGAATACTCTGGGTATTGTGATGTATTAAACATTTTAATCAAGTGAATATTTTACTAACACGTGGCTTGTGGACTATAGTAGATTTATGATACTCTATCTGTTGAAGCTGTGCCTGTCAGCTTGTGGACATAATTGATCAATTAGCTAGCCAGCAAAGTCCTAAATACAGTTGAATTCAAAATTTGCTGGAATAGTCTGTCCACGTAGTTGCTTTATTCAAACTTTCCATCCTCTTCTATGAATGGTGCTTTAAACCAATTTCACACGCAGTTTTGGGACCATCATTTCCTCTTGACAAAGGAAGTGTATTTGTGACTGAGGAAGACAGCAACTCAGGCTGAGCTGAACACCGCTGTTGTAAGTGCCTCGAGCTGTCCCTTATTCAGAGCTCAGAAGGTGATTTGTTGCTGTACCAGCCACTTCCACATTGTCCTCAGTAAAATTGGCTGCCGTGGTGCTAGTATCCAGTGGCATTTCTCAGGACTTGTAAATTTGAAATTAACCTCATCATTATTGTCAGTTTTGATTTTTTGATTTTTGCAATCTGAAAAGTCAGTGAAATCCTCCAGTCCATTCCTGTTTTACCCTTCAAAATTAGAAACAGTATTTAAGTGGATTACTCCCAATGCAATTGAGCACAATGTCTTTGTAGTCCAAAATATTGGTTATGCATTGAAAAGTATTAATAGTGAAAGCAAGCATGCACAGAATATAAGAGGAGTTAAAGGAATTCTGAAGCTTAATGTTAAGGAGCTGTGATTTCACTGGTGGTGTCCACCATGAGGCAAAAAAAGAATAAAGTGCTGGGAGGAATTCACAAGTACAACCTTGCAGTTCCCAGGTTTCTGAAGAACTGCATTTGTTAGAAACAGAACTGGTTTGTAAACCTATTCGAGAATTCCACCTCGGGCATTGGATAGGAAGTGTGTTACCCCGCCCAGACGGATAGCTGTCAAGTTAGTTAAATCATTTTTAGGCAAGTATTTTAATTTAAATTAATTTGAATTGATGGGACCAGCAGTTACAACACATTCCGTCTAGATTGGTGCTCATTTTTCACACACTTCTTGCAGATTATTCTTCACGTTCTTCGTCCACTATGGTTACACATATTTCATGGTCATCTCAATGGAGTCACAGAGTCATACAGCACAGAAACAGGCCCTTTGGCCCACCATGTCTATGCCAACCCTTTTGGCCATCTGCACTAATCCTACTTGCTTGCATTAACACCATATCCTTCTATGCCTTGCCTATTGAAATGTCTCTTAAATGTAGTGACTATATCTGACTCCACCACCTCCTCTGGCAGTGAGTTCCAGATATCAACCACTCTCTGTGTAAAACAAAACTTTCCCTTCAAATCTTCTTTTAAAAAATCTTCCTCCCACATTAAATTTTTGCCCTCAGGTCACCCCTCAGCCTCCTTCACTCCAGGGAAAACAAGCCCAGCCTATCCATTCTCACCCCATAATTAAACTCCTCCAGTCCAGATGACATGCTGGTGAATCTCCTCTGCACTCTCTCCAGTGTAAACCACATCCTATAGTGTGGTGACCAGAACCGCACACAATACTCCAAGTGTGATCTAACCAGCGTTTTGTAATATTGCAACATAACATCTCAACTTCTATGTTCTGTCCCTACCTATGAAGGCAAACGTGCCCTATGCCGCCTTCACCACCCTGTCTCCCTGTGTTGCCAATTTCAGGGAAATATTGACTTGAACCTCAATGTCCCAGTGTTCATCAACATTCCTTCATGCCTTACCACTTACTGTACCCCTATTTCACTTCCCAAAGTACATCACCTCACACTTGTCAGGATTAAATTCCATCTGCCAACGCTCCGTCCAACTTTCCATCTGTTCCGTATCCTACTGTAGCCTTAGACAACCTTCCTCTCCGTCTCCAACACCATCAACTTTCGTGTTATCCACATACTAACCATACCTCCTACATTCACGCCCAAGTTATTAATATAAATAACAAACAGCAAAGGTTCCAGCCCCGATCCCTGCTGTTCATCGCCAGTCACAGTTTTCCAATCAGCAGAGCATCCTTCCACCACTGCCCTCTCTCACCAATTTTGCATCCAACGTTGCTCGGGGTGGAAGTGGAGGCAGATATGATAGAGGCATTTGGGAGGCTCTTAGACAGGCACAGATATGGACATTGTGTAGGCAGAAGGGATTAGTTTAGTTAGGCGTTTAATTACTAGTTTAATTAGTTCAGCACAACCTCATGGGCCGAAGGGCCTGTTCCTGTGCTGTATTGTTCCATGTTCTCTGTGTTAAACAGTTTTTCTTCATGACTCCTGTGTCTTTTGCCTATCACTTTGAATCTGTGTTCGCTGGTCCTTATGCTGATCTCTCTGTTTATCCAAACTAAACGTCATGATCTTGCCCACCTCCATCAGATCTGCCCTTGGCCCCCTTTACTCGAAGAGAACCACCTCAGCTTTTCCAGTCTAACCTTGAAGCTGAAACTCCTCACCTTTGGGATCCTGTCTCTATCCGAATTGGGCAATAAGGTTGCTCGCCTTGGATCCCATTTGTCTTAACCTTCTGTTCCAGCCTATCATGTGGGGCCTTCTCAAATGCCTTACTAATGTCCATTCAGATAATGTCTACCACCCTGCCTTCATCAAATTTTCTAGTTACCTCCTCAAAAACATCAATCAAATTAGTGAGACCATTTCCCTCGCACAAAGCTATGCTGACTATCCCTGATCAGCCCCTGCCTTGCTAAATGTACATAAATCCTATACCTTGGAATTTTCTCCAATAATTTTTCATCTGCTGAGTTAAGGTTCACCAGTTCTCACTGCAGTGCCTAATGGTTATGGATTCAAGTCCCAGATCAGAAATATCCGGGCTGTGTTCCCATGTGGAACTGACAGGGTGCTGCACTGTGAGAGGCACTATCCTTTGTATGAGACATTAACTCTAGAAAACATGTAGTCAGGCTACAGTTGAGGAGCATTGCCCAATTCGGATGCGAGAGAGGATCCCAAAGGTGAGGAGTTTCAGCTTCAAGGTTAGACTGGAAAAGCTGAGGTGGTTCTCTTCGAGTAAAGAGGGCCAAGGGCAGATCTGATGGAGGTGGGCAAGATCATGACGTTTAGTTCGGGTAAACAGAGAGATTAGCATAAGGACCAGCGAACACAGACTCAAAGTGATAGGCAAAAGACACAGGAGTCATGAAGAAGAACTGTTTAACACAGAGAACATGGAACAATACAGCACAGGAACAGGCCCTTCGGCCCATGGGGTGGTGCTGAACTAATTAAACTAGTAACTAAACACCTAGCTAAACTAATCCCTTCTGCCTACACAACGTCCATATCCCCCCATTCCCTGCACATTCCTGTGCCTGTCTAAGAGCCTCCCGAATGCCTCTATCACATCTGCCTCCACTTCCATCCCTGGCAGCACATTCCAAGCACCCTGTGTAAAAAAAACTTGTCCTGCACATCTCCTTTGAACTTACCCCTCTCACCTTCAATGCATGCCCTCTAGTATTAGATATTTCAATCCTGGGAAAAAGACACAGGCTGTCTACTCTATCTGTGCCTCTCATAATCTTATAAACCTCTATCAGGTCTCCCCTCAGCCTCCGCTGCTCCAGAGAAAACAACCCAAGTTTGTCCAACCTTTCCTTATAGCACGTACCCTCTAATCCAGGCAGCAACAAAGGATGATGAACTTGTACTCTCTGCCTACAAGGGGGGAGTCAATCAAAGTTTTCAAAGTAGAATTGGACAGGCACATTTGCAGGACAATGGGGAAAAAAAAACAGGAGAAAAAGATTGAGTATCTTCCTCAACAGGAGCTGCTTGAAGTCAGTGTGATAAATTCTGGAAACTTTGGCGCTATCTGTTCTCCCAGATGGATGCATGAGAGCAGGACAGTCCTCCTAGTACCCTAACCGATAACAGCAACAGTTTAATAAAAAAAGATTTAGTTCTGCTTTTTATGATTACAACATTGACAAAACTTGTCAAGTACTTCATTTGCTGTGAAGTACTTTGAGTCATCCTGAAACAGTGAAACATTCTATGAAAATGTAAGCCTTTTTTTATTCAACATCTGCATTGATTTTGTCAATTCCAGTAAACGAAATCTGCTACCAGTTCCAAGTCGCAAACTGATCCACCAATCCTACCCTTCCATTCCATTCCAAATCAACGTGCACAGTGATGTAATATAGTGCCTCCAGATATTGTTTTTTATATTTCTGCATTAATTGCCAGAAACCTTACAGATCTAGAAATTATCAGCTCAGACTGCTCCACTCAGTTACTAATGGGGTGAGGACCCAACTGTCAAAGTGAATCAGAATCCGAGGTGGCTGTATAAGGCAATAGATTGATTTAATGAGGGGTGACCTTTAATGGATATTGGTATAAGGTACCTTTTTATCATTGACAGAAAACTGACGAGGCACTGAATGACTGTCCCAAAAAATTAAAAATGGGTTTATATTTTTACTGGAAAAAGCAATAAGAGTCCATGATGTGGATTGCATTTGGCTGGTTGCATCTGTTTACTTGTAAGCAGCATTCCGTGTACAATATATTGCAGGGTTTTTTCTGTTACAGTCCTAAGAAAGTCTAGGTTGAAAGCATAAGCTTCAGTTTAATTTAGCTTAACCACAAGAAAATTACAAAAAATAGCATCAGCAGTAATGCCTTGTGGGGGTGGGTGTGGGTTGGGCTGTGGAAGCATGGTGCAAAGTTCAGTAAACACTCAGTACTTGGAATGAAGCTTACACTATAGGCAATAAATATTAAAGGGGATTTAGATCTGTGTTGTAACAGCTGCATGGTTGGAATGGCACAGTATCTCTCTTCAGTTTTACTGACCTATTTCCATTCGCAATGCCAATAGTATCTTAGCAACTAGAACAGTCCCTATAGAAAAAAAAACAGACTTGATGCTGTTCACGTGTGAGTACTGTACCGTGGTTGTATCAAGGTTATTGCTTATTCAGTAGGGATATGCAAAAGCATTTCTTGAAGAGTATCCTGCACTGCTAATGTTAGAGTATCTTTTAAAGTAGAGACATTCTCCTGGTGTACAGCTCATTCCTTTGGGCAGGGGCACTGCTTGGATTTTGTCTTTCGATTTCATGTCCCCGCGCGATGATTCCTCGTGGTTTTGTGGATATCATTTGGCATCGGTTATTCACCAACTCGACGAGGGCATGTGGACCGGCAAGTGCGGTTTATTATGAGATCACAGCTCAAAGGAACCTGCCCTCACGAAATTAGCAAGGTGATGCTTCTGGTAAGATCTTTTAAAACAAGAATATTGGGGACAGGGGTGTGGTGGGAAGAGCTGGAATGTCATTGAGCACCTCGCTAAATCATACGCTCAGAGTGAAACACGAGCAGGTTTTGCTCTTCAGGGCTAAAACCCCTCATCCACATGACTTGGCATCAGATTGCTCCCTCGACCAGAGTGAACATCATTCGCCTGGGTGTTTGTTTATGTTTCAGCTTAATATTCGGATCCTGACTGGAGGAGCTGATTTCCCTTTGAGCACTTTGACCCGTGTTGCCATGGAGAAAAGATCCAAAGCAGAGCTGTGATGTCAGAGGGATAAAAGCTGCATTTACAGAATATTGATTGAATGGCTGCGTACTGTACCTTGGAAATAATAAGCCAAGCGTCTAGACTTGGGGAAATTGAGTTTGCTGCGCCATTATTTAGTGTGACGTATCTGTAGAATTTTGTGTGTAATTTTTCCATACTTGTCGAGCCTGTGTGTGTTATTCTTTGCTCTGGGGGTGGTTCTTGCATTATGCCGGTTTGTGTGTTGATCCTAGCGCACAGGTTTGTACACTCCCCTGAGGGAGAAGCTCAAGAGTCTGGGGCACCTCTTGGCAGATTTGATTATTTTGTGCTGTGAAGAACATTAGTATTAAATTTTTGTAAGCTCCTGGAAGTAAAATGATTTTGTTTTTTTCTTTTGTATTCATTGCACACAAACCTTGTGTTTACTTCCTTTGATCATGGTAGATAATACTGTACCCAAGGAGGCAAGATATTCGTCAGCTCGAATGTATCAGTGTGGGCATGACTTTCCATTTTCCTTGTTGAAACCTCCCATGCATGTGGAAACTTTGAATCAGTCAGGAACACACGCTGCTTTTACAGCTAAATTTTAATTCAGCTCTTCATTTTTCTCCCCCTCCCCCCTCCCCCCCCCCCCCCCCCCGCTAATTTTTAAGTCCCATCCTTAGAAGTTCACAGTTTTATTAGTGGGGACTAGATTAATTCTGGGAAAAGAGAGGAAGACTGCATTAAAAGCTGGGGAAGGGTATTCAGTTTTCAAAGGGTTAACAGTAATAGGGAATCTTAACACCTCACAAGTAGGTTGAGTTAAGTTGTTATTACTGCACCTATAGTTAAAGACAATCAGTGCCATTGTTTAAGTCCGCCCTACTTTCTTAAGTGTCTTTGAAGCACACAAAGTGTCTCATTTCTGCCACTCTCCCACTCAGTGCAGAGTTTGATTGGCAGGTTTGTCCATGTTATTCATTTTACAAGATGACAACAACAACGTCTTGTGTTCACATGGTGCCATAAGTATGGCAAAACATCCCAAGACACTTAACCGAAGACTTACCAAGCACAGCTTGCTGCTGACTTGTGTAGGGGGATATTAGCTCACGCTTGCTTTCAAATCCTTGCATGGTCTCCCCTTGCCTTCCCTCTAATCTCTTCCCAGGTCTCCACACCTTCAGGATCTCAGCACCACTCATATTCTGTCCCCTTGCTCATCCCCAGATTTCATCACTGCACTGCTGGCACAAAGCCTTTAAGCTGCTCACACCATCCTCTCTTTAAATCTTTGCGACTCTCTTTCCTCATTAAATGTGCTCCTCAGAACTTGCTTCTTTGGCCAAGATTTTGGTGATCTCTCCTTATATGTGGCCTGGTGTCCGATTTAGTTTGCTGATGCCCCCCTGAAATGTCATAGGGTGTTTTGATTGATAGAAGTGCTACATAAATGCAAGTTGGCATTGTTGTAGGGCTGATAGAGTCATAGAGCAGTACAGCATGGATACAGGCCCTTCAGCCCAACCAGTCCATGCCGACCACAGAACCCACCCAGCTAGTCCCAATTTCCTGCGTTCGGCCCATATCCCTCCAAGCCCCACCCCTCTGTGTACCTATCCAAGTGCTGATGTAGATTCCATGGAGCATCTGATGGAAGTGAAGAGGTGGAGCTGTATAGAGAGGGATTTCAAAGCCAGCGTCGAGGTAGCTGAAAGTATAGCTGCCACTGGTGGAGAGGTTAACATCAGGGGAGATTAAGAGCCCAGAAATGGAGGGAAAAGAGAATGTAGTTGGGGAGTGGAGGGGATTGTAGAGCAGATACAGAGGCCACGGAGGGATCTGTAAAAGTAGGATCCTGCAGATAAGGGAGCGTCGACTGGTTACAGAGGTGAACAGGACCTGGTGGGAGTTAGGATGTGGTTCGAGTTTACAGAGAGCCGAAGAGGGTGTCAGCCCTGAGACTGTGGGAATAGAGGGCTTCGGCAGTGGGCGGGCTGAGATGAGGCCAGATTCAGGCGACTTACAGAGGTGGGAGTCTGCTGCCTGAGGATGGGTTGGTGGTTGAAAGCTCATCCCAGACCGGAGGTGACACCATTGTTGTGAACCACCTGGTATAGCTTCAGACAGTTGCCAGGGAATTGTACTGAACTCACAATCAGATAAAAAAAAACATTGGTGGGATGGGGGGGTGGGGGAGCCTTACCCTAGAAAAAGTGCTGGTGAAGTGGAAAATCCCACACGGCAGTCCCTCGGGTGTCTTTAACCTCCTGTTCCTGATCTACTCTGATATCAGAGCACCCATTCCCCAGGCTGCCAAGATCCTCCACCATCCCTGACTTGTGAGACTGATTATTTTCCACGCAGTGTAGGTTGAGGAAAAATTTCCACCAGCCAAGTAATGGGAAGATGGATTGGCCTGGAAATTTGTTAAGACAACCGCAATAAAAGAAACCTCTGCTGTGCAGTTGGAAGAACGGGTTCGCCTGCAGGAGAGTAATTTTGCACACATTTTTGGATGCCTTATTGGGAAACTCGTCTCCTCCACGTTTGAGAAGCAGAACAGCGTGATCAAGAACATCGCAGGCCACAGGGAGGACGAGCAGGCCTTTCTGTCTGATTACAGCGATGTCATCAGGGGATTCACTGAGAGCTGGTTCAGGGGCCGACCAGTGGAAATCAGTCCAGGAATTAGCAAGGTTTAGCATGGATTTGAGTGACTACATCACGGTGAAGGACTTTGGGGATCAAGGGGGGGGTTGGAGGTGGGGTTGTAGTTTACAAAGACAGTGGAGGCAGTTGCTTGCCTTTTAAGAAGGGGATGAATGCTGATTTGAAGGAGAGGAGGACTGTAATTGAGGAAAGAGAAGCATTAAACATATCCTCTGGTGCAGGGGGGAGTAGGGAAATGGGAATAGCATTCAGGGCGCAGGAGCTGGTCAAGATTTGCTCGGGGGGTGGGGTAAATGAGGGAAGAGTCGTAGTGAGGTACAGCAGAAGCAGGTTCTTTGGCCCGCTGAGTCTGTGCTAACCATCAGCCACCCCTTGACACTAATCCTACACTAAACCCATTTTTATTCTCCCCACATTCTCATCAACTGTATAAAAATCATAATGGGTTATAGATAGGGTGAGCAACATAGTGTCTTTTTCCCAGGGAAGGGGAACTAAAAACTAGAAGACTTGGCTTTAAGGCGAGAGGGGAGAGATTTAAAAGGGACCTGAGGGCCAACTTCCTCACACAGAGGGTGGTCCGTATATGGAACGAGCTGCCAGAGGAAGTGGTTGAAGCAGGTACAATAACAACATTTAAAATACATTTGAATAAGTACACGATAGGAGGGGTTTAGAGGGAAATGAGCCAAACGTGGGCAAGTGGGACCAGTTTAGTGGGCTCCATGGTTGGCACGAATGAGTTGGGCCGAAAGGCCTGTTTCCATGCTGTGTTACTCTATGACTCTAACTCCTCCTACACACTGGGGGAAATTTACAGCAGCCAATTAACCTACTAACCCACACTTCTTTGGCATGTGGACGGAAACCGGAGCACCCGGGGGAAACCCACACAGTCACAGGGAGAACATGCAACCTCCACACAGACAGCACCAGAGGTCAGGTTTGAACCCTTGTCTCCAGTGCATTGATACATCAGCTCTAACAACTGCAGCACTGTGCTGCTCAAGCCAAGAGAGGAAGTGGTGGGGAGGTGAGGTAAGGAACCAGGATCCAAGGAGGGGGCTTGTCCCCGAAGGTTAAGCAGCAGAATTAACACACTGGAGGGAGGCACGGTGGTGTAGCGGTTAGTGTAACGCTATTACAGCGCCAGCGACCCGGGTTCAATTCCCACCGCTGTCTGTAAGGAGTTTGTACGTTCTCCCCGTGGGTTTCCTCCGGGTGCTCCGGTTTCCTTCCACATTCCAAAGACGTACGGGTTAGGAAGTTGTGGGCATGCTTTATTGGTGCCAGAAGCGTGGCGACACTTGCGGGCTGCCCCCAGAACACTCTATGTAAAAGATGTATTTCACTGTGTTTCGATGTACATGTGACTAATAAAGATATCTTATCTTCATGAGCTTCTTGCCCTTGTTATTGAAGGCAAAGGTGGTTGTGTGGGTGGGGCAGACAGAGGGGAAGTAAGTGTCTGTGGTGTTGGGAGAAGCAGCAGATTATCCAGGCACCCCAAGATGATCCTGGAGTAGTGAGGTGTTGACAGATGTGAGCAGGGCTATGTCAGGTCAGGCCAAATGTGAGCGGCTGGATTAGGACTGGAAGTAAGAAGGCATTCCCTCGGAAACTATCCACCTCTCTTGTGCACCTCACCGCCCTCCTCCCTCAGGGACACCGACTTGGTGTGTTGACTTCAATGGGCGCCAGTGTCGCGCACGATGAGGTTTGTTTCACCAGCGTGGGCAGATGCCTGCAGATGTGCACATCACTGCCAACGCATGGCCATCCCTGTGTCTGGAAACCCTGGCTAAATTTTGTACAGGAATTGATTTGCTTGCTGCCAGATTGATGGCGATTAGTCTAGGAATAACAATAAGAACGTTGCAAGGGTTCATAATTCTTTGGAGAGGAAAACAAATCAGTGAACAAGGTTCATTTCCCAGTAAGGCATCAACTAATATTTGCTGAAACTTCATTGGCTGGATTAAATGTTTGTGCACCTATTCTGTGTTGTGAATGGTTTTAATTCATGCTGAGAATGATGTCTGGCTGATCTGAGGGTGAGGGGTGTGACTGAAGTTAGGTCAGTGGGAAGTGAGAATTGCCAGCTTATATTTGTATAAAATCATGAACATGTGGTAAAGGAAAGGAAAGTGTGTTGGTGTAAAAACGTCCTATTTTCCTTAGGAGGAGAACAGGTCAAAAAACCAGGTCACGGGTTGAAAGTAATTGACAGAAGGATTTGAGCGGAGGTGAAGATGAAAATGAGATCCAAGGCTGTGGGGTCTGGAACTCTGCCTGGAAGGGTGGGAGAGGAAGGAGCCCTGACCACCTTCAGGGAGTGGCTGGATGTGTACTTGAAGAACCAAAATGTTTTCACTCTAGTGCTGGAAAGTGGGAATAGGCTGAGTGGCTCTTTTTTTAACTAGCAGGGATGTGGTGGGCTGAATGGTCCCTGGAGTGTAAATTTCTCCACCTGTGCAAAGTGCAGATCAGGGCTATAACTGGAGGAAAGTGTGAACTGGTCACTGATCCGAACCTCACTTCTCCAGCTGGTGTTTCATTGGTTCCTTCATCCAAAGGCTAATCTCAGTAAACTGGTTGTTATGGATGTGTTTATTCCATGTTTAGAAATTAAAATGTAGTCTCCCCGTTGCAAATCCCGTTTTGTTTTATAGAAAAAATCCACTCTTGAAACAACAAAACTGACTCAAAGTAAGAGGATGCACTAAAAGTAAGTTATACCAGAATGAATGGAAATCGCAAGGACATCAACCAGTCAAGCACTCGAGCTCCGTGAATGGCTGGTTGAGACATCCACTCTCCACTGAGTTTCTTGATCTCAGCCAAGTGACGATGTCTGGATGCCAGGAAATGGGCGGGGGTGGGGGGAAGGAGAGGTATCGGTGAGAAGAGATGGTTAGTTTATCTCATTGCTGATGTTCATTGTTCCTTCCTTGGAGATGTTTGCACTTACCAGTTTAGGATAGGGTCCGTCTTTCCGGTCTCGCGTCCCCCATCTCTATTAGCTGCTACACTGTCCATCTGGGATCACTTGTGAACCAGGCTGAAGTTCGGAGGGTGAGGAAGCAGCATCCAAGCACAGTGATGGTGGCATCAGGAATGGGAGGGAATGAAGCGGGTTGGTGGAAGAGCCCACATCTGATGGAATGGCACCCCCTTGCATTAATGAGTACTTGGCATCAGTGGGCAATATTCTGCCAAGGTTGATGGTACTCACTAAAAGACTACACGTGGTGTAAGTTAT
Source organism: Pristis pectinata (assembly GCF_009764475.1). Classification (NCBI taxonomy): domain Eukaryota; kingdom Metazoa; phylum Chordata; class Chondrichthyes; order Rhinopristiformes; family Pristidae; genus Pristis; species Pristis pectinata. The sequence goes on from NC_067426.1 coordinate 2,907,034, forward strand.
TGGTCCCAAATCAGTGAAAATCTTCCAGGTTAAAATAAATTTAGCTCTGAGACGTACCAAAACTAATATTGACTGTTTCTGTGGCTGTAATTGGGGTTGTCCCTTGGGCTAATGGAGTGACTTTAAATGTGTGACATTATCATTCAGATTTTTAGGCAATTCAATTTCCATTAGTTGCTTCTTTCACTTGAGAATTTTCTGTTCATTTGCTTGGGTTACTTTTAAGAGTGTAAGGTTTTCACTGTGAATGGAGAATAGTAAGAGTTTATCTGGCTGGTTTCTGACTAGCAATTCAGCTGTGGTTTTCCAAAAGGGCCCCACATTTGTGAAGTTCCCTGTCCACCCACTTTCACTACTGCCTTTGGTGTGAATCAATCCACAGGCAGCTTCTGGGTATAAGCTTAGGACGTCCAGCTCTAACCATCAACATCTCCATTAGTTGCACAGTTAACACTATGCTTACTGCATGACTAAGTTCTGCACAACTGTTACCCCAAACACTGAAGTTACAAAGGTGCCCCAGTGAGATAATTTAAGAATATAGAACAGAACATTACAGGAACAGCCCCACAGGATGATGTCTGTACCAACTATGATGCCAACTTAAACTAATCCCATCTGCCTGCAAAGGTCCGTGCCCCGCTATTCTCTGCCTGTTCATACATAACATAGAACACTACAGCACACTACAGGCCCTTCGGCCCACCATGTTGTGCTGACATTTTATCCTAAGATCTATCTAACCCTTCCCTCCCACATAGCCCCCCATTTGTCTATCATTCATGTGGCTACCCGAGAGTCTCTTAAATGTCTCTAATGTTCCACGCACCCACCACTCTCTATGTAAAAAAAAACCTACCTTCCTCCAATCACCTTAAAATTATGTCCCCTCGTGTTAGCCATTTTCACCCTGGGAAAAAGTCTCTGACTGTCCACTCAATCTATGCCTCTTATCATCTTGTAGACCTCTGTCAAGTCACCTCTCATCCTCCTCCTCTCCAAAGGGAATACATTTGACTTTCCTTCCTTCAGACTCCTCCATGGGTAGGACGGAAGCGCGGTGGTTAAATTATCTAACTTCTAATCCAGAGACGAGAGTTCAAATCCCACCATGGAAGGAAATCTGTTCCTATGTGACTCCAGAGCAACTCTCTGTGGTTGACTGTGGAAAAAAAAAGCTTCTGAAATGGCCTAACAAGCCACTCAGCTGTCACCTACGGCCAGATCCTGAAAAATGAATCAATTTTCAAAAGGCCTCACCCTCACCCTAATTTTCTCCTCTCTTCTTTGACCTGTCATCACATAACTGTGTGTTCTCTGCTTTCCCCACTCCTTGGTAAGAGGCTGTTCTTTCCCAAAGTCTATGCCTAAAGGTCTCGCCTTGTGTGTTGACTCCTCCACGGCCACATCCCTCATACTGAGTTCTTCCTTTTAGTTCAGTTCAGTGCCTGTAAAACATCCAGGCATTTTCCTTAACATCATAGTTCTTTTGGAAGGAAGGAAGTTAAAATAGCAGGCAGTGGCCCAACTTCTAACTTAGACCTTTAAAGATGGTGGAGCCAGGAATTGGGCTTAAATGTGAAGCCTCATGCAGTCAATGCCTGGGGTCAAAGTTAAAGTCGAGTTTATTGTCACGTGCACAAGTCCATGTGTGCACCGGGGCAATGAAAAGCTTACTTGCAGCAGCATCACAGGCACAGAGCATCAGATAAGCAGCATTCACAAGAAAAACATAAATTAAACATAAATTATACATAAATTTTACACGAAAACACCAATTAGAACAAAAAAATCAGTCTCATTTTAGTGCAAAGCGATCAAAGTGGTCATAGTGTTGCTAAACTGTAGTGATTAGGGTTGTGCTGGTGGGTTCAAGAACTGAATGCTTGAAGGGACGTAACTTTTCTTGTCCCTGGTGGTGTGGGACCTCAGGCTTCTGTACCTCCTGCCTGATAGTAGCTCTGAGAAGATGGTAGGGATCTCTGATGATAGATGCTGCCTTCTTAAGGCAGCACCTCCTGTAGATACTGCCGATGGTGGGGAGAGATGTGCCCATAATGTATTGGGCAGAGTCCACTACTCTCTGCAACTTCTTACATTCCTGTGCATTGGAATTGCCGTACCAGACTGTGATAAAACCAGTCAGGATACTTTCAACAGTACGTCTGTAGATGTTTGTTAGAGTGTTCGGTGACCAGCCCAACTTCAAAGACAGAAGATGGTGCAGATAAAATTTAAGCTAAAATTTGAAGGTGGCAGAGATCTTCACCAAGTCAGGGTTACAGAAAGAGAGGAGATTATTCGGGTGGGGAACCTTCGTTATTATTAATTGAAAGGGTGATATACCACATCCAACTTTAGATCAATAAAGTCCATAGAAACCAGGCAATATTTACAGCATAATTCACTAAGGTGTCATTAAAGATGAGTTATGGTTCTAAGAGAGTCTTGTGATTATTTCACCAGTGCACGGGTTAAGGATGATCTAGCAGATGTCTTCCAAACACAACAGAGTTATCATAATGTTGTTTTCCCCACTGGTCAGTGAGTTGGTAAAAAGGAGGTGTATAGCTGAGGTTATCACTTCGCCCAGAAGTGAGTCAGACTGTGTAATTCTCCAAGGACTAAAGATGAAAAATTGTGACGTAGGGAGTGAAGGGAGGATGGTCTAACTGGGTTACTCTCACTAAAAGCCTGGCACAGGTGTGATGGGCCAAATGGCCTCCCCTTTGAAATAATGGTTCCATTAAGATAAGATATCTTTATTAGTCACGTGTACATCAAAACACATCGAAATGCATCTTTTGCGTAGAGTGTTCTGGGGGCAGCCTGCAAGTGTCACCACACTTCCGGCACCAACGTAGCATGCACACAACTTCCTAACCCGTACGTCTTTGGAATGTGGGAGGAAACTGGAGCACCCGGAGGAAACCCACGCAGACACGGGGAGAACGTACAAACTCCTTACAGACAGTGGCCGGAATTGAACCTGGGTCTCCGGCGCTGTAATAGTGTTACGCTAACTGCTACACTGCAATGGTAAATTCTTTTAGTGGAATTGGATGTCAAAAATGGAAGTATAAAAGGGTGAAGGGTGCGAGCGTGAGAGTTGGTGTTTGACAAGGAAGCCTGTGTGCACGAGAGGCCTGCGGTGCTGTATCGTTCTACGCATAGATTTGGTGAACCGGACCTGGTTCTGTTACAAAACAGTTTGTGGAATTTGGCAGTGTAATATGTGAAGTATTGAAGAGTTCTATGATTCAGAGAATTGTGTATTTAAACTGAAAACATTGAAATGGAGGACTGCATTTTCCGTTGAGTATTTATTTTACTTTGGTCTGTGTGAGTGGCTGATGTAATGCAGTGGAATCCCTTCATAGTGAGATTCTGTCATCACAGCAGTACTTTGTTGGATCAAAAGTTTTGCTATAACAAGATTGTTTGAATTGCGAATTAAGTCAACTTTATAAAGCAAACATTGCAGTTACATGGGACACTTGAAATCATATAGAGCCCTGTTTGTTTATTCTATCTAGGGGATTCAGTCTTTGACTCAATAGTTTACTGAAAAATAAACTAGTGAGTTTTGTGGGTCTTCAGCAAGAAATTCAAATCCCTGATGGTTTATTTTTTAGTAAAATATGAAACTTTTACCATGCATTTTGTTTTACACCATTCATATACTGGGAGTTTCAAGTTTATCTCCTTGAATAAGCCCACTTGGAGGTTTGGGGTCAAATTGTCCTGGACCCATCCCACTTCTCAGAATTGTCACCCGCCTGCACTTACCTTTTCCAGAGCAGGCTGACCCTCTGAAGCTGAGGGCTATCCGGCCGGGTGGAGTGGACGTGGAGCGGTGACCTGGCCGCAGGTGGTGGATCTGGTATCCTTCACTGGAGCAGCCGAAGAGCTTTGGACAGCTCACTGCGGTCACTGGCACTTAAACTGATTGTCAGGGATATTTAACAACTATTTAAATAGATTTAAGTAATACAAAGTTAAAAAGATTAAAAGTAAAAAAGCATTAAAACACCCGTAAATACCAACAAATGATCAAATTACAGTAACATAGCATGAACCTTGATCTGCGCTTATTTTGTTCCACTTAGATCAGTGAGCCCATTCCACATAAATGGTTTATTATTGTCACATGTACCGAGGTTTTGCCTGCCATCCATGCAGATCATTTGATCACACCAGTGCATTGAGGTAGTACAAGGAAAAACAATAACAGAAAGCAGAATAAAGTGATACAGCTACAGAGAAAGTGCAGTGCAGGCAGACAGTAAGGTGCAAGGTCATAACGAGGTAGATTGTGAGGTCAAGAATCCATCTTATTGCACTAGGAGACCATTCAATAGTCATTTCAACACAGCTGCTGTAACGTTGAGAACGAGGAAGATTGATGAAGGCAGGGTGGTGGATGTTTTCTATGGACTTTGGTAAGAAATATTTTAAGGTCCCACATGGTAGGCCAGTCCAGAAGGTTAAGGCCTGTGGGATCCAAGGCAACCTGGCTAATCGGATGCAAAATTGGCTTGGTGATAAGAGGCAGAGGGAAGTGGTGGGAGAATGCTTTTCTGATTGGAAGTCTGTGACCAATGATCTACCATAGGAATCAGTGCTGGGACCTTTGTTGGTTATGATATATATTAAACACCTGGTTGTGAATGTAGGAGGTATGATTAGTAAGTCTGCAGATGACATGAGGTGGTTGTGGATAGTGAAGAAGGTTGCCAAAGGCCACAGCAGGATGTAGGTCAGGTGAAAATTCTGGCAGAGCATTGGCAGATGGAATTTAATCTCGACAAGTGCAAGGTAATGCAGTTTGGGAAGTCAAATCTGAGAAGAAAATGTAGAGTAAATGGTAGAGTAAGGAATGTCGGTGAACAGAGAGACCATGGGGTTCAAGTCCATAAGTTCCCTAAAAGTGGCAACATAGGGTGGTGAAGAAGGCAAATGGAATGCTTGCCTTCATACGTCAAGGCACAGAATATAAGAATTGGGATGTTATGTTGCATCTTTACAAAACATTAGTTTGACTGCACTTGGAGAAATTTGTGCAGTTCTGGTCACCACCCTATCGAGGGATGTGGTTGTGCTGGAGAGAGTGCAGAGGAGATTCACCAGGACGTTACCAGGATTGGAGGACTTAAGTTATGAGGAGAGATTGGACAGGCTGAGCTTGTTTTCCCTGGAGCGAAGGAGGCTGAGGGGTGACCTGACAGAGATATAAAAAATTATAAGAGGCATAGATAAGGTAGATAATCATGGTGGAGTAACAAAAATAAGAGGGTGTAGATTTAATGTGAGAGGAAGGAAATTGAAAGGGGATTTGAGCAGAAAGCTTTTTTTGCAGAGAGTGGTTGATATCGAGAAAGTGCTGCCAGAGGAGATGGTGGAATCAGATACAGTCGCTACGTTTAAGAGGATTTAGACGGACACTTAGATAGGCAAGACATAGAAGTATATGGACCTTGTGCAGGCAAATGGGATCAGTGTGGATGGGCACAAAGGTCAGCATGGATGTGGTGGGCCGAAGGGCTTTTTCTGTGCTGTACAACTCTGTGACTCCAAGTCCAAAGCGAGCTGAACCCTGAGTGGCTGACATCCAGGCTAATGGTCAGCACTCCTCTGGATATTGGTCAGTGCCTTTCGGCCCTTGGCGCTCTCCAAGCACCTTTGTTTCCCTCCTGGAAAACAGTGTCGGCATCTAAAAGGACCGTTGCTAATTGCAGGAAGCATTTTCTCCATGAACAGCAAGCAGTAAATATAGAAAGAAAACCAGAAATCTGAGATGCTCCCCTACCACTTGGGCTGCAGTGTATTTTGCAAGAGAACAGTTTAATGTATTAGAACGGATACCTGAATAATTACAGGATGTGTGTGTATAAATAATATGTACAAGTAAAGGCAGGCTGAGATATCCAGAGAACACAGTGGAAAGCACAGGCTGCTGTGCACAGCTGCACAAGGTCTGTAGTTGAGAAGAGAAGGATGATATAGATTAGGTAAAATACAGGCTGGCAGTGGAGATGGATGGAGACAAGGTGCAAACGCAGGCAGAGACAAAAGATTGAAACTAGAGAGGTGGTGGGGGGAGAATGAACAGGATTTAAAATGAATCACCACAAGGCAGCAAACAAAACAATATGTTTAAAAGAGTACAGGAGATATTTGTGTAGGATATCCTTTCTTTTCAGTTTCCATTTTAGGGCAACGTTCAGGATGGTTGGAGATGATTCTTCTGCAAAAAGCAAACTGCTGGAAGAACTGGGCGACTGTGGAGGCAGAGGGGCTCCCCTTATGATAATAGGTCGGTTCAAGACCCACCGTCAGGACTGATGTGCCTACTACTTGCCTCTATCTTTCTCTCTGGGTGCTGTGAATATTTTTGCAGTTGGACCTGAGGTGAGGGTGAACTGCTCTTGCTGAGCGTCATGAGATGGGGAGAGTATTGACAGGCTCCAATGCAATATGACAGCACCTTGTGTCTCTTAATCAGGTTTAATGTGCCTCCCACAAGACCCTGAGGTTGATGAAGGGTCTCAATCTGAAACAACGACTGTCCATTTCCCTCCATAGATGCTGCATGACCCACTGAGTTACTCCAACTCCTTTGGGTGTTGCTAATGAGGTAGCATTCATGGACCATTCAGAAATCTGATGGCAGAGGGGAAGAAACTGTTCCTGAATCATTGAGTGTGGGTCTTCAGGCTCCTGTACCTCTTCCCCAATGGTAGTAATGAGAAGAGGGCATGTCCCGGGTGGTGAGGCCAATGCATCATGCCTTTATTCCCCTCTTTGTAGGGTTGCATGTGGTGTCTCCTCAGCAAGTTGAGATCAAGAGCTCTTGCAGTTGAGATCAACAGTGCCCTCTCAACCTTGTGCACTACCTTGCATCCTCACAGACCTGTGAGAGACATGCATTTCATGATTCATTATTGACTAAGGACTTATTGTCACAAGGAGAGTCAATTTATAAATGTGCAGTGAGTGAACTGAAACAACAAATTCATTATAAAGCAAGGCTGAGTTTATTCAATTCTATTCTCAATGAGTCTGAATGCCTTTCAATGCAACATCAATTTCTAATCTTTATAATTAGAATCTGACACTTGGAGTAAAAGAAAGTCACTGTAGGATCTTTCATAAAGCAATTATTTCAAAAAAGACAATGATTCACACAACCTTTCCTACCACAATAAAATCCAGATTCATGAGCCGTAGGATTTGAGATTTGAGTTCCTGCTTTTGTGTGCTGTAGTCCTTAAGGTATTTGTCTAAGAGGTGGAGATTTGGGGGATGCAAACATTGGCTGTATTCCTGCACCATTTTGAAGAAGGCTTGGAAGCGGTCCTGTTAAACTTTTTGGCAAGGATACAAGGGGTAGAGATTCACACAGAAAGGCAGACATTTAAAGGGCTAATGGAACAGGTATGTCAGTTTTAGAGAACAGGACCAAAAGAAGGAGGTCTGAAATAAAATCACAATGCCAGAAGTATTCAGCAGGTCAGGCAGCGTCAGTGGAGAGAGAAACGGTGTTAATGTTTCAGGCTAGTGACCCTTCATGTTTCTCTCTACATGAGCACTGACTTGACCTGCCAAACAGATCTTTTGTTTGATTTTGGATTTCCAGCATCTGCAGTATTTTGGGTGTTTTTGAACTACAGGCAGCACAGTGGTACAGCAAGTAGAGCTGCTGCCTCACAGCACCAGGGACCCAGGTTCAGTCCTGACCTCTGGTGCTCTCTGTGTGGAGTTTGCACGTTCTCTCTGTGACCGCTTGGGTTTCCCCGGTTGCTCTGGTTTCCTCCCACGTCCCAAAGACGTGCGGGTTGGTAGATTAATTGACCGCTGAATGTTGCCCCCAGTGTGTAGGTGAGGAGGAGTTGATGGGAATGCTGGGAGAATAAAATAGGTTAGGGTAAGATTAGTGTAAAAATGAGTGGTTGACAGTCGGCTCGTTTCTGTGCTGTGTGACCATGACTGTAACAGATGAGTTGAGGTCTGCATGGTTTACCTGAAGATTCAGTGGCTGACAATAGTCCCCAATTTCGATCCACTCTGCTTGAAAATTCCAAACGGAATGGCATCAAACACACTCCTTCATGTGCAGGTTGGTGGGTTAATTGGCCGCTATAAATTACAACTGGTGTGTAGGTGAGGGGTAGAATATGGGGGGGAGTTGATAAGAGTGTGGGAGAATAGACTGGGGTCAGTGTAGATGGTGAGTGTGGACTGGGGGTGGGGGTGGGGGGGACGCGAAGATTCTGTTTCTGTGCTGTCGATCTTTCTGACCATATGAATGAATGAACTAGATTTATTGATGCATTAAAGTTGAAGGGAAAGCAAAGTGTTAATGCCCTTAATCTTTAGCAAGTACTAAATTACAGATACTCTGGCAGCAAAATGGCAGAGTGTAGAGTGTATGTTGTAGGGAAGGGTCACGTGGTGAAGTCAGCATGAAAGACATGCAGCAGTCCTTGAAGCTCTCAGTGCTGCGTGTGGCTACAGTAAAAAAAAGGGTTTGTTTTTCGTTAATAATCTGCTGGAGGTGGTGGTTGATCATGCTGCTGTAGATGCTGTTGAAGCAGTGGATGGAATTCTGTTAGTGTGGTGCTTGGTCACAGTACTGACGTCGGTCGGTGGTCTCGTTTTGAGATCTGATGCTGTTGTCACACTGGGAAACCAGACAACCAGCAGACATTGTACCACCAACAGCAAGGACCAGCTGATTGGAATTTGAGGTTGAGAGCTGCTTGTGGATCCTAAACCCAATTGTACCCTTGTGTTTACTCAAATAGAACCAACAGATTTTGGTTGACTGGATTTTGTTTGGTGTCCACCTCTCTGATGATGCCTTTGAAGGTACAAGATTCCTACAGCACCACATGAAAATGTGTTGTTGGATTCCTGATTCCAAGTGTCATTTATTCATTTGCTCTATGTTCTCAAATACCCTTAACATCAAGGATATATAAATCTGCAATCATCTAGGGTGGAGTATTGCAAATCTTTGTGGCAAAGCATTTTCCCGTTTCACTACTAAATAATGTCCTCAGTTTTCAGTTGATGTGCTGGACCATTCTACACCATCCTACCCTTCACTGTTTTAAACCCGGCGTTTACCCACACCTCAAGGACTGCAGCGGTTCAAAAAGGCAGCTCACCACCACCTTCTCAAGGGTAACTAGGGATGGACACTCAGATGCTGGCTCAGCCTGCAAAGCCCACATCCCTTGAATGAATCAATAATAAAATTATATAACAAAATTAAACACTTTGATCAGATTCTACTTATACTTATAAAACAAAGTTTCTGCAACTGATGCTCAAAGTTTAATCTGTGGACCCCCAATGTAATTATGGGTTACCATCTAAGGCCAGCTCTCTTCCCCGAGAGTTGATTCCCAAAACTGAACACGATAATCTGTGTTAGATTTTGTTTCAGTTCATTCATGGGATGTGGGTTTTCTGGAAAGACCAGCATTTATTGCCCTTGAGAAGGTCAGGGTGAGCTGCCTTGAGAAGGACACAGCCACACTCTGTGGGCTGGAGTTGTCCATGGGGCAGCAGATTTCTTTACTTCCAAGAGCATCAGAGATCATTTGGGTTTTACAATCGTCTGATAATTTCACGATCCCCATTATTGACACCAGCTTTTAATTCCAGATGAGTTTCACCAACAATTTAAATTCTTCATCTGCCATGGTGGGATTTTTGTCCTCTAACAGAACCAGTCGTACCTTTGCCCACATTGCTGTGCTGTGCCCAACATTCTGTGGAATTGAAGCATCTGCATTCTAACTCATGGGGATAATGGCCAATGTTCCACTAACCTTCTGACTGCATTTTCCACTTGTTAGTGATTCATTCCCATTTGTTCTTTCACAGCTCCTCATCCTTCCCGTCAAGAAAATATTTTTAATTATCTTTGTTGTAACTAAAGCAGACGGTCTCACACTTTTCCCTACTCAATCTTTGTTCCTTTGTAATGATCCATTTATATCCACACAACCTACTATCCCTCCAAACGGCAAAGATGAACATAGAAGTTGGTGTTCCTTCTTCTAAGTCAAGAATATATGTGATAGAAAGCTAAGGTTCCATCATAATCCTTGGGAGCACAACTTGACTAGTTATCTTTCTCCAAACTAACCAACTCTTGCTGCCAGGTTATTTGTTTGAAAACTTACAAGTTTCTGTGTGAATCCTCCGGAAATTAGATATACCCTTATCCATGATGATGTGTGCGTCTCCAACAGACGCAAGTCAGACATAACCCAACCTTCAGACAGCTCTGCTCATTCTCTTTGAACACATTCATCCAAGTCGTAGGATATAGAATCACACAGCATGGAGACAGCCATTCAGCCCAACTCATCCATACCGACCTGTGGGCAGCCTTCCATTTTATCCCCATCTCCCAGCGCTTGGTCCTTAGCTTCTATGCTTTGGTAACTCAAGTGCTCATCTCGACCCTTCTTGTGCTGTTAGCAAACCAACTTTAACTGCTGTCTCAGGCAGTGCATTCCAGCTGCTCACAACTCTCTGGATGAAGAAGGTCCCCTCTAAATCTCTTCCCCCTTAAATCTAATGCTATCTCAATGTCAGTTTTTGCTGATCCTGAAATGATGCCTCTGCAGTTATCACATTTTCCTTTTGCTCTACCCTGTCCAGTAGAGCAGGGGCATTTGCATTTCTAACCTGGAGACACCATTCCTGAATTGAAAAGGCGTGAGAAGTATATGACTTACATATCTGCAGTTTCCTTGTTTGCTTATTATTCTGACTGAACCATCAGTTCTCAGATAATTATCCATCTTAAATCAGATTATTTTCTCTGTTACCAACCTTTAACATCTTAAGTTCATTAAAAATCTCTCCATGTTAAGATTAGTAGTTCTCAGGTAGATCATAATCTTCCTTCTCTATGCAAAGAGTACAAAGTGTTCATTTCTTTCTTATCCACAGTATTCTCACTTGGCTTTGTCTTTAATGGATGAGGTTTCCTGTTTTCTCAGTAAATTTTAAGGGACTTTTTGTAATTTCTCTGAATATCATTGCAAGATTCTTTAGATTACATTTTGGTTCCTCCCGTGACTTGCACTCTTTGTAGCTCTCATACTTTGGCATCCCATCTTCTTTTGACTTGTCACCTGCAGTCGTCTACACTCCTCCTTTGCTGATGACTGCAGAACCACCCGGGATGTGGTTATGCCTTTTAGGTGTCTCCATGACATTGAATCTGCTTGAATAATTCCCACCCAGTAGTTTTACCCACAACAATTTAGCCCAGTCCAGTCCAGATGAAGGGTCTCAACCTGAAACGTAGACTGCCCATTTCCCTCCACAGATGCTGCCTGACCCACTGAGTTCCTCCAGCACTCTGTGTGTTGCAACAATTCAGCCCAGTTTATTGGGATGAATTCTTTGAAGTCTGCCTCATTGAAATTTAAAACCTTTAATCATATTTAACTGCAAGATGCTCCCTCATCTTCGAAATGCGAAATGATTCCATTTATCTACTCATGATTAAATCTACTCTGGCCTGTTCCCTTGTTGATTGTTAAGCACATTGTCCCGTATTAATCCCTGAAATATATTTACCCACTGAGCTGAAATGAAGCAGAAAATGGTGGAAATGTGCAGCGAGAGAGAAACAAAGGGTTAATGTGTCAGTCAGTGACCTTCCGTCAGAATTTACCTCGGATTTTCAGCATTTGCGGGTTGTATTACTGACTGGAGACACGGGAGAGTTCAGGTGCTGGAAATCTGGAACAACACACAAAGCACTGGAGGAACGTGGCATCTGTGGAGGGAAATGGAAAGTCAACGTTTCGGATCAAGACCCTTCATCAGGACTGGACGGAAAGAGGGGAGATAGCCGGTATAAAAAGGTAGGGGGGTGGCGATAGGTGGAAGTGACAAAGGGCTGAAGAAGATGGAATCTGATAGGAGAGGACAGTGGACCATGGAATAGAGGGAGGGAGTTGATGAGGGGAACTGGAGGGAGGAGTGTGTGGGTGATGGGCAGATCAAGAGGGTGGAGGAGGGGAAAGAGATGGGGTTTATTAGGCCAGTAGGATAGTGGAATAAAAAGGGGGGCATAGGGGTGTGGTTACCAGAAGTAGGAGAAATTAATGTTCAATCAATGTATTTACTGAGTGAACAGGTCTGCTTTCCTCTGTGTATGTGAAAATCACTTATTTTAATATTTCTTGCACTAATATATTACTCCTTGCCATTTGTTCACCCACCAACTCGGGGAAATAACGTTTCACATTCTCCCTTTGAAACCTCTGAAAGTTTTGTTTTGTGTCCACACCCCCAACCTTTTATATTTGGCCAAGTGAAGTATTAGCTCCAAGTGTTTAATGATAACCTTACCTCTCAAATCATCCCAGTGAGGCCATTTTTCATTGTTTTATAACAGCAGTATACCCTTTGGAGATGGTTTTGTATTCACTGTGAGTGCATTTGGGGGTGTTGTGTATGCATCCATGTTCATATGTGGGTGTACATCTATATGCATTTGTGTGTGCAAGATTTGAAATGTGTCCAGAGACCCACTTGTTCTTTTGATTATCTGCTAACAAACTTTTCACAGGCTCTGTGAAGTTGTTGAAGATTATTTAAGAAGTTTTCTTCTGCAAGGAATATTACATGTTCACTTATTAAGGGTCAATAGGAGTCAAAAGCCTAATTTGACACTGGGATCATTATTTTTTCCCAACATATGTTTCATGGTGCTCAGAAACACAGACATAGTGAACTGTAAATAAAATACCAATGCTATTAAATAGCTACAGATAAACAATTTGTTCTCTGTTATAATATACTTTTAAAAATAGAGAACTACTGCATCTTCAATACAAGATCTCAACCACACACTTAAGCTTTTTTAATCACTTGTAGTTTTAGCTCTGAATGCAAGAGTTTTATAAACTAATATTGGAAGCAATATAGAGGATGATCATTTAAAGAAATCAGTTTTTGTAATGGTCTACTTAAAGTTTTAATTTTCTTAAAGTGCTACCTACTTTGGTAGAAGAACTAAAATACTTTAGGACATTTTGATTTATTTTTGTGAGTGTTCAATGTGGCCAGAACGACACCCGTTTTGGAGTGATGATATCATGGAAGACCACTGCTCCTTGGTCTTTGGACTCTTGTCTCCTCTACTCCCTACCCACAAAACGTAGAACAGTGCAGCACAGGAACAGGCCCTACGGCCCACAGTGTCTGCACTGAACACAATGCTGAATGAACCTAAATCTCTTCTGCCTGCATACAATCCATATCCCCCCATTCCCTGCATATTCCTGTTTGTCTAACAGCCTCTTAAACACCACTATTGTATCTGTTTTCACCACTCCCCTAGCAACCATTCCAGACACCCACCACTCTCTGTGTAAAAAAAAACTTGACCTGCTTACGTCCTTTAAACTTTCCCCCTCTCACCTTAAATGCACGTCCTCTCGTACTTGTAGTACTTGACGTTTCTACCCTGGGAAAAAGATTCTGACCGTCTACCCTATTGATGCCTCTCCTAATTTTATAAACTTCTATCAGGTCTCCCCTCAGCCTCTGATGCTCCAGAGAAAACAACCCAAGTTTGTCCAACCTCTTCTTGTAGCTCATACCCTCTAATCCCGGCAGCATCCAGGTAAACCTCTTCTGTACCTTTTCCAAAGCCTCCACATCCTTCCTGTAATGGGGTGACCAGAATTGGGCACAACATCTATGAAGATTGCTGAAAAGCTTAATATTTTGCTTAAACAAAATCCTACATAAATGATCAACTCCTATGAGTAATCCATGCTTCAGTAAAACTAATATTAAGCAGTTAATACCACAAAAACAAGTAACCACATAATGACTAATTCAGTGCAGGCGTTCGAGGTTTTAATCAAATGATCAGTTTGGACGGTGTGTGCTGGCTGTGGATTAATCTATGAGAATGGTGGGCTCATATTTATCTGCTGCTGTTCCACACTAAATATGTTTACATGGAAGGCTTAAGTATGTGATGTACAAATTTTTGTTTGTAGATCTCTTGATCTGAGACATTTTTTGAGTGTTTGGAGATCTGGAACTGATTAAGTCTGTCAAGCCCATTAAATTGGGGATTGTGGCAACTTTCCCAGCAACGTCCTTCAAACCACCGTGCCTAGATGTCATATTAATACTCCCAAGTTTTTCACAAAGTGACTTATGCCGATTACTTTGAGCCTTCTGCAGTTTTTAGTGGCCCATTGCTGGTGTGTGAAGCAATCTGTTGGATCGAGATTGTGAACACAGGACTGAGGTTCATGGTGCATTGTGTGTTCAGCAATTACACAGGACCATCGGAGTGTCAGTGGGTGGCCAGCTGCTCATTGTATCGTGCACAGCTCTGTGCCTGCCTTGTGAGGAAAGAACAGGCATATCTGGTCGTATTCTTCCAGTGTCTTCAATAGACGAAACTGAGAGATGAATTTACCCTTGAGTGAACTCATAACTGCAATTGTAGCTCATAGTTTTCCCATCCAACAAAGTGATTGGATCAATTGAAGTGCATGGGGTAACGGCACAATCACTGAACTTCAATGGCTTTTCACTGTATCTTGGTACATGTGACGATAATAAACCAATTATTAATATATTCAAGTTTGCCCGGTGACAATTTGCGGTATGAGAGGCTTTTGGGGGATATGGACAGGTTAAGTCAATGGGCCAGGACAAGGCAGAAAAAGGTGAGTGTTCCATGTTGGGCATGGGCACCAGCTCCAAGATCCAGATGCGAGAACGACAAGTCATTGAGTTGTAACACACGGAAACAGACCCTTCAGCCCAACTGGTCTGTGTCAACCAACATGCCCATTTAAGCTAGTCCTATTTGCCCATATTTGACCCATATCCCTCGAAACAGTTCTTATCCGTGTACCTGTCCAAATGTCTTTTAAATGCTATCATTATGCCAGCCTCAACCACTTTCTCTGGCAGCTCGTTCCACAGACGTACCACCCTCTGTGTAAAAAAAAAGTTGCCCCTCAAGTTCCTATTAAATCTTTCACCTCTCGCCTTAAACCTATGTCGTCTAGTTCCCCAAATCTGGGAAGAAGACTGAGTGCATTCACCCTATGTATGCCTCTCATGACTTTGAACACCTCTCAGTCTCTTACGCTCCGAGGAAAAAAGTCATAGCCTATCCAAACTCTCCCTATTACTCCGATTTGTGAAAAGAAATAAATACATCCACCGACGTCTGATAGTGACTCCAACAGTCAGGACTAGGAGCAGTGTTCACAAGCAGTGAAACCCCACAAATCCTGATCAATTCCTCATGGAGTGTATACCGCAAGAATAATAATTTTGTTGTGGTGGGTTTGGTGGCTCCTGTGCATTAGATCTTGGAGTAGGTTAATAGCAAGAACAAGTGAAGGGGAAGTTGATGAGCACGTGACTGAGGATAAGTTTTGGGTGTAGGGGACATAGCAGAGGGATAAATAATAATGGAATTGCTGCCAAAGAGGCTGGCATGGATCCAGAGAGCTGAATGGTCTCATTTTGTGTTGTTGTAAGTCCCAAAGTGATTTGGAGGAATATTGTCAAACAAAGGATGCTGCCTGGATTGGGGAGCATGCCTTATGAAAACAGGTTGAGTGAACTCAGCCTTTTCTCCTTGGAGCAACGGAGGATGAGGGGGGACCCGATAGAAGTGTATAAGATGACAAGAGGCATTGATCGTGTGGATAGTCAGAGGCTTTTCCCCAGGGCTGAAATGGTTGCCACAAGAGGACACAGGTTTAAGGTGCTGGGGAGTAGGTACAGAGGAGATGTCAGGGGTAAGTTTTTTAATCAGAGAGTGGTGAGTGCGTGGAAGGGGCTGCCGGCAACGGTGGTGGAGGTGGATACGATAGGGTCGTTTAAGAGACTTTTGGATAGGTACATGGAGCTTAGAAAAATAGAGGGCTATGGGTAAGCCTAGTAATTTCTAGGGTAGGGACATGTTCGGCACAGCTTTGTGGGCTGAAAGGCCTTTATTGTGCTGTAAGTTTTCTATGTTTCTAAAAATGCCTCCAAGCTGCAGGAAGGGCAGACGTGTCGTTCTGTCTACATTAAACACAAAAATAAATCAAAATTTCCTAAAATATTTCAGTTCTTCCACCAAAGCAGGTAGCACTTTAAGAGAATTAAAATTACAAAAACTGGTTTCTTTAAATGATCATCCACCACACCACTTACAATATTATTTTATAAAACTTTTGCATTCAGAACTAAAATTGCAGGTGATTAAAAAAAAATAGCTTCATAAGTGTGTGGTTGAGATCTTGTATTGAAGATGCAGTCTTTTTCTTTGCACTGAAATGGTCCATTTTGTGAGCAGGTAGGACAGTGATTTGGCACGATCAGTGGCCACAGACGCCCCTCCCCACATCATCCCACTGACGCTAACTAGCACATTAATCGACTTTGTGATAGCTCTTGCTGGAGGGTTGTTCCTCCAGAGGTCACGGCACTGTGAATGGTAATCTTCAACATGCCCCTGAATGTACGGGGATTCAGCTTAAAGTTGCATCTGGAGGATGTGACTTCTGCCAACGAAACGTTTCCTCAGTGTGCGACAGCAGTCTATGACCTGAAGTGCTGATATGAGCTCGAGCCTGTTACGTTCTGACCCACAGGCGAGAGAGACTCCAGCTGAGACAAGCTGATGTTATATGATTACCATGCCACATTTGAACACCGTATTCTAATGGTGTGCACTCCTGCTCATTCAAATGGCAGTCCTGCCTCCTTGGACCCCACACTGTATGCTGCTAACATTCCATTGAAACGCTGTTGGACACTGCATTTCACAAGTGAAAGCTGTTTTTCATTATTCATTTATGCAGTTTTACCCAATCCTAATTGGCCTTGAGAAGGTGGTGATGAGTCTCTATCTTGAGTATGAGCACAGAAGCACGAATAGGTCACTTCTCCCTCATTTCCTAAGATTGTGGCTTATCCTTCAACTCAACACTACTTTCCTGTGTTAACCTCATATCCCTGGATTCCCTAAATATCTGAAAATATATTGATCTCTGATTTGAACAAAGTCCGTTCCTGAGACTCCACAGCCCTCTTGCAGAGAGAATTCCACAGATTCACCATCCTCTGATGAGGAAACTTCTTCTCATGGCTGTCTTCTCATCTCTTACTTTGAGATGGTGACCCCCACACAAGGGAAACCTCATCTCTGCATCTGTCCAGTCAAGCCCTGTGAGAATTACGTGTGCTTCAATGAGACCTCCTCTAATTCTCCTGAACCAAGAGATAGTATAGGCTCAGTCTGGTTGAGCTTTCCTTTACAAAGCAATGCCCCCCTTCCCCCATCCAGGAATCAGTCTGGTGACCCTCTGCTGCAATTGCTTTATGGCAAGTCTATCCTGGGGGATACCAGACCTGTACACAATATTTCAGATGTGTTCTCACCAGGGTTCTATTATAGGTTGGAGAAAGATGTGTTTGTTCTTGTAATCAACTCCTTTCTAACTGGAGCACGGTACAAATGTGCCTTTTGCCTTTCCCATTGATCACTGTATGTGCATATTTACTCCTAGTGATTTATGTACAAGGACTCTGGTCCCTTGGAACACTTGACCGTTTAAAAACTACTTCCATTTATATTTGTTCTACCAAACTGGATGATCTCACCTTTCTCTGCTTGTCCCTGCCCATTCACTTAACCTGCCCATATCCCCCAAAGCCTCTCTGTTGTATCTTTATACCCCAAATTGCCACCCAGCAAACTTGAATATGTTAGTAATTGGTAATTGGTTTATAATTATAATGTGTACTGAGTTACAGTGAAAAGCTTTTGTTCTCATGCTATCCAGACAGATCATTTCATACATTAGTACATTGAGGGAGTACAGAAGGGAAAAAGCACAGATTCCCTGTTCTCCAACCCCCACCATAACCTGACTAACTCGTAGATATAGATTGTGAATAGCTGAAGCTGCAGTACCTGTCCCTGCAACACCCACTGGTCCCAGTCTGCCAACCCAAAAACCAACCCTTTATTCTTCTGTCAGTTTAACCAATCCTTAATTCATGCCAGCATACATTTACTGCATGAGTGCAATGAGCCCCACTCTGACTGCTTGGTGTAGGAATGTTTAGGGTGGCGGGTGGGGTGCCTATCAAGTGGGCTGCTTTGCCTTGGACGTGTTAAGCGTCGAGTGCTGTCGGAGTACCACTCATCCAGCTGATTTGCATAGTTTTTATTCTCCATAAAAAGAACGTTATCCATAATTATTCCATATTAACTATATCTGAATGTCATGTTCTTCAGTAAAATAAGTGATCTCATTGGAAGGAGTGTTGTCTCTTGTACCTTTATTTAATCTTTTGTGCAGTGTTCAATGAATGTTGCTGGGATGGGTGACTTGTACTTGATTCCATATTTGGCTGTTAAACACTTAAATATGCATGGTTCTCTTGGTTGTTCATGACTTATTCCCTCATATTTTTGGGGCCTCCTGACTTGAATGTTGAACATTAATGAACTTTATTTTACAATGGTCACTCACACTGAGGTATATCGAGCAAACTAAAGCAAAAGCAGTTGTCGAATTATTTTTCACGGGGTTTCAGCCCAGTGGTTTGGTGTTGTGTAAAAAAAACTTTGTGCATTTTGCTCTGAAATCTCCTGAAATAGTCAAAGAGCCCCAAATAACACATGTTTTCAATGATAATGGGTCGCAGCATTAGGGAGTTTTCGGGCAGGCTCTGTTCCTGGAACAGCATGCTCCAAAACCTCTCTTGGCTGCTGGGGATAGTTCGTGCTGCTGCAGACATTTTCTCTCCAGCAACACAAATCTTTACAATGTGTGCCTTTTTTATAAGGCTTCTCTCGCGTTTAAAATCAGCAGTAGTGGGGACCCGGCTGGATAGCATCCTTACGACAGCTACAACACAAACACTCTGGATCCGCAAGTGCAGCAAGGAATTGTGATCCTTGCTGGGCAGCAATACTGTCCTCTCACTGGAAGAAGACAGTGATGCAGAAACGTTCTGAACAGGGCAAGATCCCAGCACCAACCGCTGAACCCTGGGGATTGGTCTGATTGCTGCAAGTTTCCTGCAATCGGCAACAACCAAGGAACAAATGGTCAGTATTGACTTCCACTGTGAAAAAGTATGTTCAGATTGCTTTGCACTGACTTCAAGAGCGAAATAGTCAAATATCCCATTTGTAACATAAATTGTTATTTAAAGTTAACGTACTCCAATGAAATAATCTAGGAATTTGATGGCTGCATTTTAAACAAAAGGCCTTAACTTTGTTGAAAGTTTTATATTTGTTCTTTGTGGGGAAGGCCTGCTGGTTTAGGGTGAACCAACATATTCTGAACAAACTATATTAACAAAACAATCTGTTGTGTGCTTTGTGTTGAATACAGTAAAAATATTCTTAGTTGTTCTTGGTCACAGAAAGCTAAATAATTGCAGAGACATTGAAATAATTGTTCTACTGAAATTATGGTTCTTGCTTTAATCTGTCGTAGAGCATAGCAACCTGTGTTGGAATATCCAGTCACTTTCATACCACAGTGTTTATATGTTTGAAGCTCTTTTGTTGTTAATCTAATTTGTGGCAAAAGAACAGACTAACTTTTTGATATGTTAAATGCATGATAAATATGCCCTACGAACTGCATTCCCATGATCTACAACAGTGGTTTTCATCTGTTACTGTGTGGAAAGATCTTTGCGAACCAGACAGATTCCATGCGTCAAGGTGCCTGACCTTAAAGCCGAAAAAACATGGAGAAAAGGTGCTATCAACGTGGATTAATATTCAGCAATATAAATACTAGCTTCAGTAAAGTACAAAATATAGAGAAATATTTGTCGGAACAAAGATCAGGTAATCTTGGAGTTCCTCTCGCAACCTCCAGAGAATCAAATATCCCATTTGCAAACCTATCATCTAAATAGATTAAAAAAGTGAAGCGCTGAATTGTTCACCAGAACAGAAAATGGTGAAACACTCAGCAGGTCAGGCAGCATCTGTGAGAAGAGAAACAGAGTTAACGTTTCAGGTCGAAGACCCTTCATCATGTTTTCATGAATGGTGTTCAATCTGAAATGTAACTCAGTTTCTTTTTCCAAAGATGCTGCCTGACCTGCTGAGTGCTTCTAGCATTTTCTGTTTTTATACAGAGATAAAGAACATTGCAGTTGCTGGAAATCTGAAATAAATGAGGATACTGAAATACTCAGCAGGTTAGGAAGCATCTGTGGAGAGAGAACATTGAAGTTAACACTGCAGTCTGATGAATGTTCAGTGGCAGTGGTCAGTTCTGACACAAACTAGACAGGCTGGTTAACTGAAACCATTGAATTAAACGTTGAAGGCCATGATGTGCCCGGTCAGTAGATAAGGTGCTATTACTTGAACTAATGTTGGAACAGTGTGTCAGAGTGGAAATGGGCTGGAGAACTAAACTGACAAGTAACTGGAAGTTCAGGATCACTCCTGGGAACAGGCAGAAGGTTCTCCGCAATGTGGTCACCCAATCAGCATTTGTTTTCTCCAAAGTAGAGAGGGCCACGTTCCTGAGCACGCAATGCAGAAGACTAAATTGGACAAAGTGCACGTGAATCACTGCTTCACCGGAAGGAAGTGTATAGATCCCTCGGTGGTATGAAGGGAAGTAGTAAGAGGGCAGTTGTTGCTCCATCTGTGGTTGCTTGGGGAAGTGCTGTGAGAAAGGGGGCAAGTGTGGATGGAGATGGAAAGGTGAACCAGGGAGCCATGGAATGAATGGTCCATTTAGAATTCTGAAAGGAGAGAAGAAGGGAGGATTGTGTCACGTTGAACATGGTGGAAATTATGGAGCATGATCTGTTAGATATGCACTGGTGGGGTGGAATACAAGGAGAAAGGAAACCCTATCCTTGTTCCAGATGGGAGAAGAAGGGTTGTATTCCTTGGAGATTGGAAGAATGAAGGGTGAACTCATTCAAACGTATTTAATCTTAAGGGGTCTTGATCTTTTCACTAGTTGGAGAATCACGAACAAGGGGACATAGCTATAAAATAAGGGGCCGGTTATCTAAAACTGAGCTGTTTGCAAACAACTTCTCTCAGAGGGTAGTGATTCTCTGGGGTGGTGGAGGACAGATCATCAGAAATATTTAAGGTGGAGATGGTTAAACATCTGCAAGATCGAGGAATTGAGGCTTATGGGGAACTGGCACAGAAGAGGAGTTGAGGCCAGCATAGATCTCAACTCTATGCTGGCCTCAATTGTCTTGTGTTCTTTGAGTAGAAATGTGGAAAATGAAACGGGCTCGGTTTAAAGCCTTGTCAACTCTGTTGGAGGGAAAGCCACAACTAAGGTAAAAGAAGGTTATCTCAGAGGCACTGATGTCATTGTTATCAGACCAGATACAATGGGCACAAAGAAACTGGAATGGAGTCCTCACAAGAAGCAGGGTGGAGGAGGTGTAGTTTGTAGTGGGGATCAATCGATATACTATACCCAGAGAGAGGGACATCAAGGAAAGGAAGGGAAGAGTTGGAGATGGACATGAGAACTGTGTAGAAATTAGCATAAAGGTGATGAAACCTTTGAACCTTTGAATTCTGCCCTGGTAACCTGAACAAGTCCAAGCTGTGCCGATCTCTTTGTGGGATACGTGGGATGGTCTTGTTTCAGTCCTCCTCAGGTCCCCTCCCTCACCTCTTTCTGTGATTGATGACTGCTTTCTGTTCATATACAGAAGTTTCTTCATCTTTGTTGCCGATTTCCACCAGCTGTCATTTTCACTAGGTCCATTTTGGACTCTTCCCTTCCCTTACCATCTCCACCTCATGAGAGGTTAGAACCAATATCGATTAGAAGCCCCGCTCTCAAAGATATTACGACTGCACCCCCTCCTATGGAACTACATGAAGGAAACATGGAGATACATTGTATCTGCTCTGATAACAACACTTTCCACACTAGGTCTTCCCAGATATGTTCCTTTCCCTTAATGGTGGTTTCCCCTCCACTGTGGTTAACAGGGTTCTCAGTTATGTTGGAACTGTTTCCCCCATGTCTCTGTTGTCCCTCTTCAAACCAGATAAAGGAAAGGGTAGCCTCCACACCGGAGAAACCAAACACAGGATGGATGACCGCTCTACAGAATATCTCCATTCAGTCCGCAAGAGTGACCTGAGCTACCAGTTTCCTGTCACTTGAACTCTCTATCCCAGTCTGAATGCTTAGTTTTTGGCCTCTTACATTGTTACGACAAAGCCCAACAGAAGCTGGAGGAACAACACCTCATTACTGCCCTTGGACTCAACATTGAATTCAACAATTTCAGATAACCAGCCTTTCCAGTTTGTGTCACAACTGACCAGTTCTCATGAAAGGTTATCAATGTGTAATGTTATCTCCATTTTCTCCCTCTACAGATGTTCTCTGACTCGCTGAGTGTTTCCATCTTTGTTATCTTTTATTTTGAATTTCCAGTGGCAATGGCGCTTTGTAACTCACAGTTCCAGCATTATCTGTTTATTCTTTATCCTCATTGACCTCCTTCTGTTTACCCCTCCCTCAGACAGATCAGATCCTGTAACTCCCCACTCGCAGCTCACAGTGACACTACGTCTCATTCTGTCACTCTTGGTCTCCACACTATTCCACACGTTCCCTTCTCTCCACACCTCCCCCTTCACGGCAACTTAAAGCAGGTTTGATTTCTGACTTTTCCTCATTGTTTTTGATAGGTCATTCACCTGAAATGTTAGCTCTTGTTCCCTCTGCACGGATGCTGCCTGACCTGCTGAGTATTTCCAACATTTTCTATTCTTATTACAGTCTACATATCTTCCCTAGTTGCTATCATTCAATGAATGTATTCCACCCTTTTTACAAGCCAGGGTCTTGGCTTACCTTGGAAGTGGATATTTTTATTGGGTCACTTAGGGAAACTGATTTCTTTTATCTAAAGAAGAACAACAGCGTGGTCTTGTTTAATGGTTGCAAATCTTATGGGTTGAAGGAAACGAGTAGCCAATGACAGCCCACGTATTCTTCACTGCCTACTCACTTCCTTCAAGGCTAGTGAACGGTTCACAGGAGGTGTAAGGAAAAAGGAAAGAAGTTTAGAAGCAAAATATTTAACTGTGAATTCCAGCTGAACTGTAGATGTTGTAATTATAGAATAGCTGTGACCAAGTCATAGATACTCGGTGTTCTTGATGGCCACACCCAACTCAGTTGTATTTGAAAGCGATATGATGTAGATTAACACCTGCAGTTCTGATGGGAGAAATCCTGAGTCCCCTATCCTTATTCTCACCAGTTGAATCCTTGGATATACAGTATGTATTATTATTTAGCCCTTTGTGATATGGATATCTGCATTGGTCAGCTATTGAAATATTTAAAACCTCTGGTGTTTTCAATATTAATGTTAATATTAGAATTTTAATTAAGCCTGCCTTAGAGTGCTGCATAAAGTTTCTGTCTACTTCTAGCCAGACGAACAATCGATATAATTTTAAAATCCATTTAATCGTTCTACTTAGTCTTTTTAAAAGCTCTTAATGCTCAGTATTGGATTTAATGGCAGTAACCAGTGCTTTGGTCTTTAGCACACTGGGAAATTCTGTAGCACCAGGGTCACGGTTGTGATTGCAACCCTGGAGGTTCAGGGGCCTTCGTCGTGCTGATTCTCGGAATAAATTACCACGTTGAGGTTCGAGTGGAGGAAGGTTGAAGCTGATTTGCAAAGAGAAGCGACAATGGAGCAAGCTTTTCACATGTCTTCTCATTTTCGGGCAGAAAACAATTGTTTACTGTACTCTGAAAGTCACGGTGATGCAAGATGAGCAAAGAAGGTTGAGAGGAGATTTGATAGACGTTTACATGATCAGATAGAATAGGTAAAGGGAAGGAATTACCAATAATGGGTGGCTCGAGTACCCAGGGCCATGGGTTTAAAATTTGGAGCAAGCGATAAAGGAGGTTGTGAGCAAAATCTGTTTCCTCAGAAAGTGGTCATGGTTTGGTTCTCACTGCCTGTAGGCGACGTGGCAACTCAATCAGTCAGCACCTGTAAAGGAAAAGTGGATGGGCACATGAGAATAACCTTGCAAGGATTGGAGAATGTTTCCTGGGACATTGCTGCACTGGAGATAGCATAAATTCAATGGGCCAAGTAGCCCCACTGTTTGATTCTAGAGCATCATTCTCAACTTCAACACAGACAAAACGCAAACTGAGAAGTTTACCAAACTAAACCCATTTTTTTTGAATTTTTTTTAAAACTAGTTTCCCATTCACGTAAGACTTTATCCATTGAAGAATCTGTCCCTATGAAAGCATTGCCAGAGATGTTTCTAATACCATGCTTTAATGAAATGAATGTTCCGTATCAAAAATAGAACTCATTCAGTTCAGTTTCTGAAGTATTTTTTGTGTTTCGTATTTCCGTTGGTATTCTTGGGTCTGATTACAAGTCTTACATTTTTACTGTGGTGATGAATGTTCCAATGTGTTCAGTGTAAGAATAGGGACAGAACACCTTGTGCTTTGATGGGCTCCATCTGAACATAATACAGGCTTTAAAGTTTATTATTACCATTAATAGGCACATGGTTTAAATCATAACCTCACTCTGATACAGAGAAGCTCTCACAGGGTCTGAGCGGAGGATTGCTGCAGTCTCGGTTCTACAGTGGGACCTGGGCACTCCTTGCATTGCCATCAAGATGCCTCAAAGCTCTTGGGTTTCAAGAACACTTCAGGGTATAGCTACTCACATTTCGGTCTGGAATTTGAAGTTTTTTTCCAGTATATTGGCTGGTGTGGGAAGTGGAACCATTCACTTGTGCACTTGAGGGAAGGTAGTCTGTCCAACATGTGCTTAACTGCCCCTGAGATCGGCCTTGGTTGAAGGGTGTCTTGAAAGGACAACAAATGTTGGTCTTGCCAGTGACATCAGATCTGCAGAGTGAACGTTACAACTGTGAACCGATTACAGTTGCATTTCGAGGTGAACCATAGCAAAAAACAAACTTATGGAGAAGCTCAGTGGGTCAGGCAGCAGCTGTGGAGGGAAAGGGATGGTCGACGTTTCAGTTTGAGACTCTGCACCTGGACTGAGAATCTGTGTCTTGACCCAAAATGTCGACCATCCCTCTGCCTCCACAGATGCTGTTCAACCCCCTGAGTTCCTCCAGCAGCTTGTTTTTTTGCTCCTGATTCCAGCGTCTGCAGTTGTCTTGAGTTTCAACCGTGTTGTTGGAGCAGTGACTAGGGAGCTTTGCAGAATGTCTGACCTGTGACGTATCTGGCAGAAATCGAGGAATAAAGAAACAACTGTTCCATTACCAATTCCCAGAACCCTTGTGATGATCAAACAATAGAGGTGCAGTTAAGTATTTCTATTTTCATTTAAACCATAACCACAGTTCTCTATAAAAATCTCACAACTTTACGAAGCCCTCCATTCATTAGCGTAACGCTTTACAGCGCCAGCGACCCAGGTTCAATTCCTGCTGCTGTCTGTAAGGAGTTTGTACGTTCTCCCCGTGTCTGCGTGGGTTTCCTCCGGGTGCTCCGGTTTCCTCCCACATTCCAAAGAGGTACGGGTTAGGAAGTTGTGGGCATGCTAAGTTGGCACTGGAAGTGTGGCGACACTTGTGGGCTTCCCCCAGAACACTACGCACGAAATGCATTTCACTGTGTGTTTCGATGTACATGTGACTAATAAAGATTTTATCTTATCTTATTTTAATGAGTGAATGGGAGATTTGAAATTCCTCTTGAACTGATATTGGTTGTGTTAATTCCTCTTGGATATTTTGATTAAATCTACACAGAGCAATCTATCTATGGGCAGGCATGGTGGTGTAGCGGTTAGCATAATGCTATTACGGCGCCAACATCCCAGGTTCCATTCCGGCCATTGTCTTTAAGGAGTTTGTATGTCCTGCCCGTTACTGCGTGGGTTTCCTCTGGGTGCTCTGGTTTCCTCCCACATGTACGGGTTAGGAAGTTGTGGGCGTGCTATGTTGGCACCGGAAGCATGGCGACACTTGCTGGGTGCCCCCAGAACACTCTACACAAAGATGCATTTCACAATGTGTTTCGATGTACACGTGACTAATAAAGATATCTTTTGTTGTTCCTGTACCATCTTATTTACTGATGACTTGGCCAGTGATTGTGAGTTCAATCACAACTAGCTTAAAGACTCAGTTACCAGCCTCCCCTCCAGTGACCCTGTCTATGTTTCCTACTGTCTCAGGAAAGCAGCCAACGTACTCAAGGACCCCTCCCATCCTAGTCATTCCCTCTTCTCCCCCTTCCATCGGGCAGAAGACACAAATGCTTGAGAACACACACCACAGGCTCAAGAACAGATTCTGTCCCACTGTTCTATGACTCTCGAACAGATATCTTATACAATAAAGATGAACCCTTGATCTCCCAATCTACCTCATCATGGTCCTTGCACTTTATTGTCAGCCTGCACTGCACTTTCTCTATAACTGTAACACTTCATTCTGCATTTTTTTCCTTTTTTACTGCCTCAGTGTACTGATGTACGGACTGATCTGCCTGGATGGCATGCAAACAAAAGCTTTTCACTGTATCTCAGTACATGTGACAATAATAAATTAATTACCAATTGAATGCAGATTTTAACCGCACGTTCACACTTGTGCTCACAGTTTCACCTCTCAAGAGTTAATTGCCCAAAGATTAGATTATGTGACACTGTGCCCTTGTGTACTGTGTTGCAAATACTTTGACAAATAAACAAGAATGCACACGTGGATCAAGAAGTTCACTGTTTCCCTTGGTCATTTTCCACATCTACTGCATAACTGTCGGATGCTTGAGCACAACATCTGGGATTTTAATTTATATTTGAGTGGCTTGTGCTGTCCATAGGTTACTCATGTTTCTAAAGATGCAAGGGGTCCTTCCCAAAGCAGGTCCCAACCCGGTGCTGGGACCTCAATTTGTTTTTTTTAAAAAAATGCAAACTGCTGGAGGAACTCAGCCGGTTAGGCAGCATCTGTGGAGGCAGAGGGATGGTCGATGTTTCAGGTCAAGACCCTGCCTCAGGACCCACTGAGTCCCACAGCAGTTTGTTTTCTTTTGCTCCAGATTCCAGCCTCTGTAGTCTCTCGATTCCCCAGTTTGGGTGAGGTCCTTTTTCAGTTATTCACTTACTGCAGGCTCACTTTGCCCACAACTCCCAGCGCCACAAAGTCCACCGTGCAACCTTCACTCAGCTTCCCCAATCCCATCCCGCAGCCCCACCCAGCAACCTAGCAGCCCAGCCAACTTGATGCCCACCTCCAACTAACAACCCACCTGATTTTTCTCACAAAACATGCAAGCAAAATGCCAGGTTTGCGGCGCAGTGCTGTTAAGAGGAAGTACCACACTGTCAGAGACGCCGTCTTTCAGATAAAATGAAGACCAAGGCCCCGCTGTTTGAAGAGCCCATAGCACCGCATTGAAGAAGAGCAAGGCAGCTCTCCCTGCTGCTCTGGGGCCAATATTTACCCCTCCCACACCAACACCAAAATTCGTGTGATCTTGCTGCGTTTCTTGTATTACTCTACTTCAAAAGTATTTCATTGGCCGTAGAGGCCTTCAGGAGATCCTGAAAGGGATGTGAAAGGTGTTACAGAAATAAAAGTCTTTTGTTCTCCCTGTAATCCCATTCGCTCAGCATGTTGCCAGCATATTTGGCTCCTGAGGTAAGCGATATTATACTGGGATTTTTAGAAAACCTTGTTGTTTCTTATTTAAACCAAGTGTACAATGTAAGCTCTTTGAAGTAACAGGGAAGGGGTCACTGTGCTCATCTTTGCCAGCACAGAGCACCGTGTGTTGAAAGCAGTCTGTGTGTACAGATTAGTGCATCATAATTCATTGTCACACATAAATGCATCCGTGTGTGTCATTACGGTTGGTCACTAGAAGAGAGAGTGGGCAGAGTTGGAGGAGGAGGTGCTCAGTGTGGGTCTTTGCTGAAACGACCCGTTCTGAGGACACGTTGAGCAGGCTGCAGTAATTCAGCACACAGCTCCGAATCTCCAGTGGGCTCAGAACGATAAACCAAAAAGCCTGTGCTGTTTTTGGTATGCATTACAACATTTTTGCAGCAATCGACTGTAGGCAGACATCGCATATGGCAGAGCAAGCACAATCCGCGAGCTGAATTATTTATTCATGTTGGGCTGTGTTTTGTTGTGGTCTGCACTGAGAGGGACGAGAGGTTGCTTCAGTCCGCTTACAGCTGAAGTCTTAATAGAATACAGATGTCAGCTAAGTCTTACTCTCAATGCAGTGGAACAGAAGGATTACAAGTAAAATATTATCAAAAGACCTGTGCCATTCAATTTACAATAATCACTCATTTCAGATTAATTTAAGGCAGGTTCATCTATTATGAAATATTATCAGTTCACCAACTCCCCATTTAAATAAAACACAATTACAAATACATGGGTTGATTTGGAAGAATTACATATTTGTCCATCTCACTTGCTAACTCCCCCACCTCACTCCACTCCACCCTCAGTACAGTATAATTTGCAAATAATGTGGCTCTGCTAAATTAAAGTCATTGTAGATTGTCATGGTTACAGGAACCTCTACTTGGGACTGATAGAGGTTGTGCATGTTTACAGACATGCATTGATGTTGCTGCCTATTGATCTTAAAGTGAGGTTTCTCAAACATCATAATAACTGAACACAAGAAGACTTGATGTGCAGATAGGCAGTTTGGCATTGCACTCGATCCAACCAGAGTAGAACAATCTGTTTTGATGTCTGGTCTTTGCAGATCACAAGGAGCAGAGTGCTGTAACTCTTCATCAAACCTGGAATGGGAAGGGAAAAATCACCAAATCTTTTCCAATGATTTTTCCCAAAGGAAAATGGGCAGGATTAAGGTTAGCTGTGACACTTCCTCCTGCCAACTATTCTGCTGATGGTGCTTTAACAGAAGCATCCAGGTGGAGAATGGGTATGTGAATGCCATCGCACAAATTTTAGTCTTGTGTCGTTAGTCATTGCCTTTGGGGAATACTGAGGAGGAAGTCTCTTCAAAGTTTATTAATGATCTTTTCAGTAATTCTTTCTTCCATGAGCGCAGAAACTTTAACTGCCGACTCTGCATCTTGAGATAATGTCACTTCACAGAACCGGATGTTCATAGAGTCACACAGCACAGAAGCAGGCCCCTCGGCCCACTAGGTCCATGCGGACCTTCAGTTACACATCCGCACTAATCCCATTCACCAACACTTAGTCCCTAGCCTTCTGTGCCTTGGCCATTCAAGTGCTCGGCTGGATACTTGAATGTTGTGAGAGTCTTTGCCTCCATCAGTCACTCAGGATTCCAACCAACCCTGGATATAAAAAAAAATTCTTCCTCAGATCTCCTCTAAACCACTTGCCCCTTACCTTGCCCATGTCCTCTAGATTTTGACACCTCTGTTAAGGGGAAAAGTTTCCTACTGTCTGCTCAGTCATTGCCCCTGGGTATATGTTGTCTGGGATTGTACCATGAATATATTTTGAAGCAGGTAATAGCCAGGCTGCTTGGTTTTTCCATGGGCATTTTCTTGGTAAAAGTGGGCTCTCTGAGTGAATGGCTTTGAGCAAACATCCAGGAGCGTAGATCTTGTCATCCAGTGTTGACTGAGTGCATTAACGTTTGTTGTTCAAACCAGATTAAAACAAAAACTTGACACGTTCACATCTAACATGACATTGAGTGATTGTGATGCAGTGGTTTCCAGTGGAAGTCACATGGCTAACTTAACTGCTGCCACATTCATGTCTAGGTTACATCAGATATTTGCTGGCCCTCTTCCATTTTCAGAAGGCATCTCATTTTATTAATTAAAAACAAACTGTTTCCTCTGTCTGGTCTCTTGGTTTCACTTTCTTTCTGTTCTATTTCCCTTTTGCCTTTTCATTTTATCTCATTGTCTCTTCCTGGAATGTTCCGCCCTCTCCTGATTCCTCCCCGGCTGTCCGGCTTCAGCTCCTCTTCAAGTTCTGTTCTCCTTACAGAGGCTCCTTCATATTCAGGGACATCGTGATTCTATAAGTTAACATGTGCAGTGGGAGAGGAGCAATGAGATTGACTCAGTGGGGTTGGAAATGACGTAGGGAGTGTAAACAGCACCTGATGAGGGGCAGCTCAGGAAGAAAGCAGTGACCATTGTTCTAGATGCTGTGGACACAACCAAGCCCGTGATTCTAAACCAAACCCACAACTCTTTGTAAACGGTGACACAAGAGGCTGCAGGTGCTGGAAATCT
Source organism: Pristis pectinata (assembly GCF_009764475.1). NCBI lineage: Eukaryota > Metazoa > Chordata > Chondrichthyes > Rhinopristiformes > Pristidae > Pristis > Pristis pectinata. The sequence continues at coordinate 2,937,379 of NC_067426.1, forward strand.
GGAGCCACACACAAAGGAGCTGGAGGAACTCAGCGGGTCAGGCAGCACCTGTGGAGGGGAATGGACAGTCGACGTTTCAGGTCGAGACCCTTCATTAGGACTGGAAAGGAAGAGGGGAGATAGCCAGAATAAAAAGGTGGGGGGGGGGTGAGGGGCGGAGTGAGAGTTGGCAGGTGACAGGTGGATCCGGGTGAGGGAGTGATAGACAGGTGGGGGGTGGGGGGGTGTGGGAATGACGTTAGAGGCTGGGAGGTGATAGGTGGAAGTGACAGAGGGCTGAAGAAGATGGAGTCGGATAGGAGAGGACAATGGAATAAAGGGAAGGGGTGGGGAGGGGAACTCGTGGGAGGGGTGTGTGGGTGATGGGCAGATGGAGAGGGGAAAGAGATAGGGTGATGGGGGCCGGCTGGATCAGGGGAAAAAATTATAAATGGTGATGTGCCATGGCTTCTGAACTGATTCCATCTCTTCTGTGATGACTTTGGTAGTAATTATGATAACGTTCTATAAAATATTACACATAGTTGCTGTAAAGTTATCTCTGTCTCTCTGGTCTTGAAAGAGGGTTGAGAGCTCAGCTTGACTGCCCAGCAGGACTTGGATTGTTAGTGCCTTTTGAAGCAGGAAAGCAACCCAGCATTTGAGGTGCTGCTCCCTGCTCCCTGCTTCCTGCACACCACCCACTGTGCTTGTATATGGGCCAACAGAATATGAAGAACCTTGTACTGTGCGCTCCAGTAAACCAGCCACTTGTTAAAAAAAGTCTCTGCCCACGTTCTGCCTCTTGCGTACCGCTGCCATTCTCACATGCAAATCATTTGGTAATGCAATGTCAGGTAATCAAGGTGTAACAGTGAACCTTAACTCTTTTAATTAACTAAACCAAAATTTCACAGTGGTAGAAAAATCTGCGGGAGTGGAACATTCAGAATTGGTGGAAACGTGCTTCCATGTTTGTTGAGAACAAGTGTGTTATCTTTTGGGGTGCCTCAAGGGATAACATTTCTTCTTCATCCTGGGTACCCAGCAGCCTCCTGATCTTGGCTTTACTCTAGTCCTTTAGGATCCATGCAGGAGATGCCAGCTGTGTGGACTTAGTGAGTTGATGGAACGCCCCAGAGTGAAGCCCCTCCTCTGGAACACCATGCCAACGGAAGTACCCTTGGTGTGGGACCCTTGGAAGGGACTACCCTCACATTAGCCAAACTTTTTGGCCACACAAAGATGGATTGGAAGGCAAGTTGTGAGGAGTCTGCTGAGAAGTTAGCGAAAGGAGATGGATCAGTTAAGAAAGTGGGGAAATGTTCATCACTTGTCTGGAAAATAGAAAGGCAGAATATTTTTTAAATGGAGAGAGGCTACAGAATGCTGCTCAGTGAATGATTTGTGCCTCTGTGCACATGGGACACAAAGGTAGAATGCAGCTACAGCTAGTAATGAGGAAGGCAAATAGAATGTTGGTCTTTATTGTAAAGGGAATGGGATATGAGTAGTCTTGCTACAGCTACACAGGATGTTGGGAGACCACGCATAAAGGGTCATACACAGCTTTGCTCATCTTATATAAGAATGGATGTACGTGCATTGAAGATCAGTCACAAAAGCTTCACTCGGTTGATCTCTGGGATGAAGTGGTTCCACAATAAGGAATAATTGACCTGATTAGGCCTTTATTCATTGGACTTCAGAAGAATTAGTGGATATCACAATGAAATTAAAGAATCCTGAGAAGGTTCGACAGGGTCTATGCCAAGAGGATGTTTCTCCTGGTGAGGGAATCTGGAACTAGGGGATGTGGTTTCATTGAATATCTTCAAGGCTAAGAGAAGAGACTACAGGAGTGTTTTGTTAAGGGGAAGAAAGTGAAGCTGAGGCAGGATCTCACCAGTCAACACCTTTTTGAAAGGTGAAACAGACTTGGGGCAAATTGGTATCCTCCTGCTCCTATTCGTTATGCTCATAATCTTTAGACAAGTGAATCCTACCTTTTTTTTAACAGATCTTATTTTCTAGAGACACAGGAGACTGCAGATGCTGGAATCTGGAGCAACAGACAATCTGCTGGAGGAACTCAGCGGGCCGAGCAGCTTCTGTTGGGGGAAAGGAATTGTTGATGTTTCGGGTCCTGATGCCAGGTTTCAACCCGAAACATCAACAATTCCTTTCCTCCCACAGATGCTGCTCAACCAGCTGAATTCCTCCAGTAGATTGCTTTTTATTTTCTAACCTGGCAACCTTCTTGTTTTGAACAGTTAATTGACTTTTTTTAAATTTTCTAATTCTATTTCATTATCTTCAATTATCTCGCAATTTTTTCACTTTACCCAATTATTGTTGTGCCTTTATTTAAGAAGAGCTGTAAGAACAAGCCAGGGAACAACAGGCTAGTGAGCCTGATGTCAGTGGTGGGAAAGTTACTGGAGGGGATTCTGAGAGACAAGATCTATCAGCATTTGGAAAGGCAAGCACTGATTGGGGATAGTCCACATGGCTTTGTGCACGGGAAATTGTGTCTCACTAATTTAATTGAGTTTTTTGAAGAAATGACCAAGAGGACTGATGAGGGCAGGGCAGTAGGTGTTGTCTACATGGACCTCAGTAAAACCTTTGACAAGGTCCCACATGGTAGGCTGCTCCAGAAGGTGAGATTGCTTGGGATCGAGGGTGACTCACCAATTGGATACAAAACCGACACAGTGGAAGGAGTCAGAGGGTGGTGGTGGAGAGTTGTGTCAAGTGGTATGTCTCAGAGATCAGCGCTGGGTCCCCTGTGCTTTGTCATATATATTAACAACTCGGATGAGAATGTGGGTGGCCCCGCACTACAAGATTTCTCCACTCTCCAATTCCGACGTTTTGATTATTTTCTAATGTCATTGTTCACTGCTGCTGCCTCTGCTCTGGAGTTCCCTCCCCAACACTTCTCACCCCTCCTCTCTGATTGTGCTTACAACCCTGTCCTCCACAAAGTGTTCAGACCTCTGCTCTAATGTCTCCTTAAGTGGCCTGGCATCTTAGACAATCTTGCTGTGTCAAAGGTGCCATATAAATGGGTGTCACTGTTGTAAGCCTCTTTCAGGGGTATGTGTAGAAATTTAAATCTGATCCCTCTGAAGCGGTGTATAGAACCTGGAACAGTACAGCACAGGAACAGGCCCTTTGGCCCACAATGTTGTGCCGAACTAGGTAATCAAGTAATTAAATGCCTAACTAAACTAATCCCTTCTGCCTACAATGTCCATATCCCTCCATTCCCTCCACGTTCATGAGCCTATCTAAGAGCCTCTTAAACGCCTCCATCGTATCTGCCTCCACCACCACCCCAGGCAGCGCATTCCAGGCACCCACCATTCTGTATAAAGAAAACTTGCCCTGCTCATCTCCTTTGAACTTTCCCCCTCTTAGCTTAAATGCATGCCCTCTAGTTTTAGACATTTCAACCCTGGGAAAAAGATACCAGCTGTTTATTTATGCCTGTCATAATCTTATAAACCCCTATCAGGTCTCCCCTCAGCCTCCGCCGCTCCAGAGAAAACAACCCATATTTGTCCAATCTCTTCTTATATCTCATGCCCTCTAATCCAGGCAGCATCCTGGTGAACCTCTTCTGCACCCTCTTCAAAGCCTCCACATCCTTCCTGTAATGGGGTGACCAGAATTGAATGCAATATTCCTGATACGGTCTATCTAGTGTTTTATAAATTTGCAACATAACTCCTGACTCTTAAGCTCAGTGCCTCGACTAATAAAGGCAAGCGTGCCGTACGCCTTCTTTACCGCCCTATCAACCAGTGCAGTCACTTCCAGGGAACTATGGACTTGGACCCCAAGATCCCTCTGTACATCATCACTGTTAAGGGTCTTGCCATTGACAGTGTACTCTCCATTTACATTTGATCTCCCCATGGACAACAGCTCTCATTTGGCCAGATTAAACTCCATCTGCCATTTCTCCGCCCATATCTGCAACTGATCTATATCCCACTGTATACTTTGGCAATTTTCTACACAACACCAATCTTTGTATCATCTGCGAACTTACTAACCCACCCATCTACATTATCATTTCTATATATCACAAACAGCAGAGGTCCCAGTATGGATCCCTGCGGAACGCCACTAGTCATGGACATCCAGCCAGAATAAGTCCCATCGACCACTACCCTCTGCCTTCTATGGGCAAGCCAATTCTGAATCCAAACAGCCAAGTCACTGTGGATCCCATGTATATTAATCTTCTGGATGAGCCTCCCATGAGGGACCTTGTCAAACATATATGTATACGATAACATTTATCATGTCCTGAATATCCAATGATTTGGGAGGGGGGGGTGGCGGGGGAAGCTTATTGAACAATGAAGCAGTCTTGAGACCAAATGCCTACTCCTATTTTTTTTGTCTTTAATACACAATGATTATTTCGAGGGTTGCTGGCAGTTCCCTTGCCTTCCCAGAACTTGCTCCTTTTTAATCTGTACCTAAAGTTGATTCTTCCCATTATTCACAGTGTCCCTTTTTACTTCTTTGCTCCTGTTCCATCTACTTTTGAAGAGTTGCAACCAAGAGTTAACCAGCAAATTTTCTCCATTGATGGCGCAGAAGTCCTTCCAATACTCTCAGATTTTATTTCATTAAACTATGCAATGTTTGAAACAAAATCATGTCCTTTTCTGTTTGATCAGTGGCAATCTACGTGAGGGTTACAGCAATCATTAATATGTTGTATTTTGCACATTAAAAATAAAACATAGTTGATGGGTTCAGTCCGAACCTGTGACTGAACAATTAGCACGATGGTAAATGTTATTCTTAAATAGTCCATTGATTATTCAACAACCCCCACCCCACATCTGGTGTGAACTAAGAGCTGTAACCCAATCTTCAGATTCTGATATTGTTCATAAACTGCTAGACCTTCACTGTCCTAGTTTATGACATTTTCTGAATGTCTCGATTGGTTTACAGTCTCTACATTGCTTCTGGGTATCTGTTATTCTTTGTATTATCATCATAACATTGGTTTTATGACAGGTGATGCCTTGTGGATATACCCAGCTGTGCTCTACCATACCTGCTTTATCCAAATCTGTATTCACAAAATGGCTTTTAAGATCACTAGGAGTTAAAACGACTAAATGCATGTTGATTACCCTCCTTAATAATTTTGTGTGATTATTGGATTTTGTTGAACTGGATTGCTGGAAATGTCTGTTGTACTCCATGCTTTGCAAAGATTTCAGATGATGGTGTGCGATCGGCTCATGTTACTGAGCACTCCTCCCCATCTGCTGAAGGTTGCTGTTGCCATTGTAACAAAGAACACAGCAGTGTTTTCTCCCTCCACTGCTTCAGAGTAGCCCCAACAATGGCTCTTCCGATCAGAAAAGCAACAAACCCAAACAAATTTAGCATTTGTGAAACTTTGAATTTGGTTAACTTTAAATAGAGGTTTCCCTGCAATGGACTGTCGAGTAACTGAGGTTAATGTTGTACCCTGGAGTCCTGTGCTGAGTGTGATGCCACCCTGGCTCCCTGGTGTGGTGACCCCAGGCACTTTTCACGTGAATACAACCAGCAGAGCACTGGACCTGCTTCATCCGTCAGCCCAGCAAGGCAGCACCTCTTCCTTTGCCCTGACCTGTGCCCGGTACCATTGCCACATGAAATTACCCTAGCCATGGCTGCCTTCACAGGCTTTCTCCAAAAGACCTCCATGTGGTCATGAATTGGGGGTGTACCACCTCAAGCATTACAACATAGAACAGTACAGCACAGAACAGGCCCTTTGGCCCACAATGTTGTGCCGACAGAGCTAATCCCTCCTACCTACAGAATGCCCATATCCCTCCATCTTCCTCTCATTCATGTGCCCATCCAAGCCCCTCTTAAAAGCCCCCAATGAATTTGCCTCCACCACCCTATCAGGCAACGCATTCCAGGCATCCACCAGTCTCTCAGTAGAAAACGTACCCCTCACGTCTGTTCTGAACCTACCCCCTCTCACCTTAAATGCATGCCCTCTGGTATTGGATCGCTCAATAATGGGAAAAAGATATTGCTTGTCCACCCTATCTATGCCCCTCATAATTTTTTACACTTCCAACAGATCACCCCTCAGCCTCTGCTGCTCCAGAGAAAAGAGCCCAAGTTTGTCCAGCCTCTCCTGATAGCACATGCCCTCTAATCCAGGCAGCATCCTAGTAAACCTCCTCTGCATCCTCTCTAAAGCCTTGACATCCTTCCTGTAGTGAGGTGACCATTCTTTGTTACTTTAGTGCAAACTTCAAATGCACCTTCATTGATAGTGATCCAGGAATATCGACTCTGTGTGGAATAAAAAATATTGGCAAATTGGTTTACCAAGATACAGTGAAAAACTTTGTTTTGCATGCCATCCATACAGATCATTTCATCAGATCAGTACATTGAGCTAGTATAAGGGGAAGCAATAACAGAATGCAGAATAAAGTGTCACTGTTACAGAGAAAGTGCAGTGCAGGCAGACAATAATGTGCAAGGGCCATGACAAGGTAGATTGTGAGGTCAAGAGTCCACCGTATCGCACTAGGGGACCATTCAGTAGTCCATCTGGGTCCGGGAGTCGGGTCGGTAGTACATTCCATCCAGGAAGTCGGAAGTTCGCCAGACCTGTAAGTAGATTTAAGAGAACATTATCAGTAATTCCTAGAGTCATAGAACTCAGATTTAAAAGAGCAGAACGACTATAATAGAAGTAATGAGTAGATCTGCAGAGAGCAGCTTGCAACGAGTCGCCATGCTCCAGTGCCAACTTACAATATTTGGAATATTCATGTCTTTTAAGCACAGACTTAACCCATAAATTGGAGGCCACTATAATTATATACTAGTGGGATATATGGGATATATGACAAAGGTACAGGTCATTCGGCCCAGCCTGTCTATGCTAGCATCTATTTTCCCTTGAGCTCCCTCCTACTCCCCCTCATCTGAATCTCTCAGCATCGTTCTCCTCATCTCCTCCTTGTCCAAACTCCCCTTCAATGAATTGACTATCATTTACCTGAACTCCTCCCCATGGGAGTGAGTTCCACATCCTCACTGTTCTTTGGAAAAAAAAGTTTTTTTCTCGAATTTCCTGTTAGATTTCTTGGTGACTCCTTTCTGTTGATTCCAATACTTGACTTTAAAAGTATTACATATATGTTTTTTTAAAAGTATGCATGTGTGTATTTATGGGAATATATGGAGGGTGTTTTTGTACACAGTATTTTATACTCTGTATGTTTATGTTGGATTCCTTTTGAGATAGTTATACATATGTGATATCTAATCTTTCTTGTAGATATTTCACACAAATTATTGTCATGTGTGCCTTTGTTTGTTTGTGTGTTCGAGGGAGAGAGAGGGATACCTGTGAGAACTCAGTTCAGAAACAACTTAAAATCCTCCTCCTTCATCTGATCGAATTGTACCTGGCACCCGGTACAGATGTTGTCGGTGCAGTCTGTACCTCACCAAAGCTGTCAGGAGCCAGGGATGGAGGCAGCCTTCTCTGAAGTGGGGATGGTGGCTTGCTTTGGGAGGGCAAGGACAATGGAGTCTCCACAGTCCTCCCCCTACCTGACGTCACTGTGCACTTACTGCTCTTGTGGGACCTGGGTTCCGGATCCCTGTGTGAAGCCAATTAGATAATTGATTCATTGTGTATGGGTGGAGCCTGTCTACAAACCACTCTGACCCTACAGTCTTTGTCTTCCTCAATGAGTTGCATTTAATGCCAAAATAATTATTTTAACATATGCTAAGTGTGAATTCCTTATAATAAAAAAAGGGTTGCTGGAAACTTGGCAGGAGGATCAGAAGGGTAAGCTTTGGGGATTTGAGGGTTAATTTTTTTTATACACAGAGTGGCTGTTATCTGGAACTCGCTGCCAGAGGAGGTGCCGGAATCAGATACAATCACTAGTTTTAAGAGACATTTAGACAAGCACTTAAATATGCAAGGGATAGAAGGGAATGGTCCTAATGCATGCAAATGAAATTATGTAGAACATGGAACAGTACAGCAAAGGAACAGGCCCTTCGGCCCACCATGTCTGTGCCGAACATGGTGCCAAGTTAAATTAATCCCTTCTGCCTGTACCTGATCCACATCCCTCCATTCCCTGCATATTCATGTGTCTGGCTAAAAGCCTCTTGAACGCCATTATCGTATCTGCTTCCGCCACCACCCCCGGCAGCCCGTTCCACGCACCTACCACTCTGCGTAAGAAAAAATTTTCCCCGCACATCCCCTTTAAAACTTACCCCCTCTCACCTTAAAGGTATGTACCCTCGTGTTTGACATTTCTACCCTGGAGAAAAGATTTTGTCTACCCTCCCTGTGCCTCTCATAATTTGATAAACTTATATCAGGTCAATGGGAAAAAAAATCAGCAGAAGGGCCCCTTTCTGTGCTGTTCAACTCTATGAGGAGGCCGATACACTTCTTCTTAAAGCCGACTTAGTCCTACTTAAGGTTCTGTGGCGTGCTCGCGACCTGACTTTTAAAATTCACTCTTCCATGAAAGAAACAACAAAGAGGTTTCTGGAGACGCAGTGTGGCATTTAACAAAATTAATAAGATGTTCACTATCCTTGGATCGTTCATTACTTGTCAGTTGTTTGCACATGAGTTACATAACCTTATATTGCATAATCCCGGAAGAAGCAACCTCCTGTGTTCAGGTAAAGGCTTAGAAGCTGCAGGCGTGAAATGAGGAACCTTTGAACCCTGCCTGAGGATTTAGTCATCAAGAGTTTAGATAGTGAAGCTGGGCAGGAGACTGTTTTTGTCCTCTGGCTGGGAGGAGACTGGTAAAGGCATGAAAGAAGCCAAAATGAGCTCTAAGGCAGACATTTCAGATACAAGTTTGAGGCAAACCCACACCAGCCCTAAATTCAAGTAAGTAATTCTGGGCAGTCTGGTGTTGCAGCACTAATGCTGCTGCCTCATGGCTCAAGCAATCCTGGTTCGAACCTGACCTCTGGTGCTGTCTATGTGGGGTTTCTACGTTCTCTTTGTGACCATGTCGGTTTCCCCCAGGTGCTCCAGTTTCCTCCCACATTAGTTGGTTAGTTGGTCACTGTAAATTGCCTCTACTGTGGGAGCGTGACAAAGAATCAAAAGGAAAGTTGATGGGCATGTTTGAGAGAGAATAAGCTGTGTGAAAATAAGGAGAGGAGAATGGAACTGATGCGACCATACTTCTGAGAGCTAGTATAGACCAATGGGCTGAATGGTCTCCTGCTGTGACTTGTTCAGTATAGAATGATAGGAGGATAACGATCAAGCAGCTTTTGGGAAAGGACAATAAGTGCAAACAAATTCCATGCCCTGCAGAAGAATAAATTTTTGAAAAAATTAATCAACAAACTACAAACCCTTTCTCTCTCCTCCTGATCTACCCAGTTCTCCCCGTACTTACCCCATCACCTTGTTTCTTTCCCCTCCCCCACCCAATCCATCTGCCTATCACCCACACACCCCTCCCACTGGGTTCCCTCCCCCCCACTGTTCCCATCTGCCCACCTCCCTCCCTCCCTCCCTCCCTCCCTCCCTTGATTCCATGCCCCATCTTCCTCTCCTATCAGATTCCAACATCTTCAGCCCTCGGTCACCTCCACCTCTCACCTCCCGGCCTCTGTCGCTCTTCCCACTCTCCCCTCCTCTTCCTGCTTATCACCCCTGCTGAGGTCCTCCAACATCTTGTTCGTTGCTACATATTCCAGCATCTGCAGTCTCTGCTGCACCTACAGAAAATGATACTGTGATGTAAATTTCAGAAGTATTTATTTTAGAAAAATACTGAAGTCTTCTTTTCCTAATTAAGACGATGGTGGAAGTCCTGCCTGGAGAGAAGTCCTGTCAGTATTCCCTAGTGGACATGGGATTACATCGTTAAATAGTGCAGAGGCATTAAACTGTTAAAGCACTCTATAGTTTATAAACATTCCCTATGTTTGCCTACTTTGTAAGAGAGAGTTGAGGTTTTGTGTGTACTGTGTGCTCTGTGTCATCTTCAATTAATCAACTCACCAATGCTTTTGGCCAGAGTCAGATTTAAACTGTCCAGTGTTCTGGAGTGTAGCAGTACTACAAGTCATGTCTGCCACCTCCCTTAGAGGCTGGGGAGTGAGGGGCCACCAATTATCACTGCTCAGCACCATTGTTGTGAGATTGGGAGCCACAGATTCCAGTTTGGGCACTCAAATTGGTAAATTGGTTTATTATTGTCACTTGTACTGAGGTACAGTGGAAAAACTTTGTTTTGCCTGCCATCCATACAGATCATTTGATCACATCAGTGCATTGAGATAGTACAGGGGAAAACAATAACAGAATGCAGAATTAAGTGTTACAGTTACAGAGAAAGTGCAGTGCAGGCAGATAATAAGGTGCGAGGTCACAATGAGGTAGATTGCGAGGTCAAGAGTCCATCTTATCGTACTGGGGAACCGTTCAATAGGCTTATAACAGTGGGATAGAAGCTGTCCTTGAGCCTGGTGGTACGTGTTTTCAGGCTTTTGTATCTTCTGCCCAATGGGAGGGGGGAGAAGAGAGAATGTCTGGGGTGGGTGGGGTCTTTGATTGTGTTGAAGTTGAAGATTAAGTTGAAGATCTGACTCTGCATAAGGGGCAAAGTTGTGTGGATCACAAGGTGGGCTATCTTGGCAACACCTCAGTATCACTGCAGTATCTGTGGTCAACATCTCCAGCCTCCATATTGCAGCGCTGCCAAAATAGAATTTCTGACATTGCATTCATTGTGTACACATCCCCATAAATCTTTACAAATCACCTTTTGAATTTAACTTTCTCAGTTCAGAAGCATGATAAGTGAAAATCAGAAAAAAACCTGCAAATTCTGGGAATCTAAGGTAAAAACAGAAAATGCTAGAAATAGCAGGTCAAGCATGATAGTCAATTTGACCCCTTTTCTTTCCTGTTGATCTATTATCGCATTGATTGTTAAAAATTATACAGCCTAGTGAAAACGTTGCAGAAAGCTATTACTAGTGTTTGAAGCAAGATCACGCAGAACTCTGAGTGTTATAGTTCCTCAGGAGCCTGTGAATGAATCCTTCCCAATTATTTATTATTTTACACAAACCGTATCTTCTGTGGTTTCTTGTTCCTCAATCTTTCACTGTGATCTCAAAAGGTTGCCATTCAGATTTCTATCTGTGATAAATTCGCTATGTTTTGTGTTTAAAACAAAAAAGTATCAGGGCGGTAAACTAAATCTGTGCTGATTGATAATTTGGCTCCTGTGCATCGTGTTCCCAGTAGTATAAAAATGAAGCGATATCACCCAGACACTGAAAGCTATAGGGCTTCTATACTACATGTATACTCCATGGTGGGGATAAATTGCAATGATACCTAGGAAGGGAAGGCTTCTCTTTATGTGGTATGTATCCCAACCTCAATCGATCCCAGAACAATTTACAATCATAAGATAAACATCAGGGAAATGGCCTGCTGACCACCAAATACCCAGTTCATTCTCCCCACATTCCCATCAACTTCCCCCAGATTCTACCCCTCACCCACACACTGGGGCAATTCACCTACCAACCCGCACGTCTTTGGGATGGGGGAGGAAACCAGAGCACTCTGCAGGAACCCACGTGACCACAGGGAGAATGTGTAAGCTCCACACAGACAGCACCTGAGGTTAAGATTGTACCTGGATGGATGGATGGTTCTCGGAGTGCAGTCACTGTTGCTTGCAGGAAAAGCAGTGGTCAGTTTGTGCATGGTTAGTTCCGAAAGCAACAGTTTGATGATGACCTGATTATTTGGGATAAGAATTGGCCTAGAAATTGGAGAGAACTCTCCCTGTTCTTCTTTGGATGTTTAGGTCAATCTTTTAGGGAGCTGACGAGGCCAGAGTGTAATATCCCATCTGAAGACTTCTGCTCTGACTTTGTTGCTTACTGAATCTGTGCCGGGCAGATACTTCTGCTATAGACAGGAGAACTGCCTGGTTTAGGTAAAAAAATAGAAGGCAGAAGTTTTATGAAACCAGTTTTGAACTCTTGATTGTGCTTGCAAAAAAGATTGCTGCAATTGTCATCCTGAGATTTTGTGGATGTTTAAAAGATGTGATGCTTGGATTGTAATTTTGAAACTGTTCATAATCAGAAGTCTCCTTTAAGAACCTACAGAGTTTTGAGTGAGTCATTGCAAAACAAATAATTAAGTGCAACTGCCCTAGCCACATCCATTCTTGTTATACTTGTTTTAAGTGTTGATGCTCTTCCAGTAATTGACTAGGAAAATTAATTGTGTAACCCTCTCCCCCGGTGAAGGGCTGTGATATTGTGCCTCTGGATATGGAGAGTGGTACCTCGCCCCTGCAAACATCAAGTAAACCAAAGTGTCTAATTTTTAAATAACTCCATCACTCAGTTCTTTGTTATTAATAAATATTTTATTCCAAATTGTCGTTGATTTATTATTTAGAAGGTATTTGATCCGAAAAAGCCCTGTCAGCATCTCCTCCCCCCAGCTTTCCTGTCTAAGACAGAGGAACAGTTAGCTGGTGAAGGAGTGTGGTATGCACTGGCAGACCATGCAGTGTATTTGTGTGGTCTATTTTCACCGTGTGCATTTTAATGTCTGTGTCTGAGGACAGTAGCAGGAACATTGTGATGTTTCAAATGCTGGCAGTGTTCAGAGTCTTAAATTAAAAGCATGTTGTACCTCTGGGAGACTCAGGAGTGGGTGGGTGGTGAGGAGGGGGAGGGAAGCTGAGGGCGAGAAGAGAATGATGGTGCAAACTTAATCGTATGGTCTTTCTGGTGTCTGGCTACAGATCCCATAACAGGAATTGTAATATATACATACATAGGGGTGTGTGTGTCTGTGTGAGGGAGAGAGAGAGAGAGAGACAGAGAGACGTTCTCTCTTTCTCTCTCTTTTCCCTCCCTTCCCCCTTCTCCCCGTCTCCCTGACTTGTACAAACTGAAGGAACCATTAAATGTTACACTTCAGCTGAAAAGTCAGACTGCAGTGCAATTTATTTGTTTACACTGCACACAGAATTTATATTTGTAAAGGACTGGTGCTTTATGCAGGGGACTGAATGTGTTATTTACTTCTGTTTTACAGAAAGGATTTTAACAATGACCTACAGTAACAAACAACTGCCCGTTTGCGTCAGTATTATATGTACTTTTTCCTTTACAGAATTCTCCTTCATAACACAGCATTTAGGGGCAGATGGCTTCAAGCTTAATGAGCATCTTTTTGAGGCAATTTTAAAAACAAATGGTACTGAAGCTGAAGGTAATGAAATCTTGATTTTTTTAAACAATATCTTTGTTAATGGACCTAGTTAATTATCACTGCATTGTTATGATGAGTGTCTAAAGGGATTATGCCATTAAAAGATTGTTGGTAGAATATGAGGGGGCAGGAGTGGAAAGGAAAATTTGGGCACTGTGATGTATGGATGAATGATAGATTTTCTGCATTTGTTGAGTGAGCCAGTGCTGGAAACCAATCTCAGATGTCACACTGATCAGCTTTAAATTAATGCTTTCCTTCCCAAGTTTTTTAAACCAAGCTCGTTTGTTTGTGTGTGTCTGTGTTGTGTGTGTGTGTGTGTGTGTGTGTGTGTGTGTGTGTGTGTGCGCGCGCGCTGTCTATCTGTGTTGTCTGTATATATATATGTGTGTGTGTGTGTGTGTGTGTGCGCGCATGCTGTGTGTATGCCTGTGTTGTCTGTCTGTGTTGTCCGCGTGTGTGTGTATTTTTTCTCAATTTTCCTTTGTTTTTGAGGACATCTCTGCCTCGCTCCCTTTATCCTGGAGGATGGGCGCGTAGGATATTTTCACAAATGCAGTTGCCAATTAATCTCCAAGCTCAGTAAAAATTGCTCCCTGCAAAAAAAAACTACTAGGCTTCTCTGCTCACTGGTATGTCATTTGTAAAGAAATAATAGTCGTGGAAGTGTCCATCAGCTGCTGTGGAGGATGGAGAGAGTTTGTGATCTGCCTGTAGCGGCACTGCACCGATTACTGTACAGAGACGATGCTCGTTCCGTGGCTCAGAATGTTGCAAGGCAGGGATTTTTTTTTACTTGCACAGCAGACAGATTGGGAGAAGGTAATTGCAAATGAAGCCAGGCCTGCATTCTGTGAAAATGTCTGCAATGTGTAGTGACAAGACTTACATAAGAGGCACCTACAGCATACAAGAGGGCAGCAAGAAATTACATAAAACCTTCAATAAATGGATAAATCAGGAGAAAAGCAAAGTAGCTGCAGCTGTAGGCTGCAATATTCCATCTCCTGGCTATAAACTGCCTCCGTTTCCTGCTAAAATTTTTCCCTGCAGCTTTTCAGTGTAATAATCTGAGAAAAGGTGAGTAACACCTTAAAATTTGCTTTATTTAATGTTATTCAAGCATCGCTTTATCCATGATGCATAATGCGCTGGTGTATATAGTATATTTGACCTGGAATATTTTTAAAGAATTAGCATTGCTGTACGTTAGAAACCTTTGTCTGAGGTGAGGGTTGATTTTTGCACTGAAGACAGCTATAGAAGTTGGAGTCTCTTCCACCACAAGAGACTTGAAAATGTAGACTAATCTGTTTCTGAAAGTCACTGCATTAACCCATTGAATGACAGATTCTTTTTGCAGCTTTGTAGGCACGCCAGCCTTTCCATCATGTTAACAGTAATTAGGTGATGGAAGCTCGGAAACTGCGTTTGTTTGCAGCAGTCGGTTAAAAATAATTACTGCTTTTTGCACTACTGGAGCAAAAGATGGGTCATTGTTTAGGAAACTTGGCCTTTGGTGCTCTGAAGATTTAGTTTTGATCCTCTAGGAATATGGAAGCATTTATGACAATAGATAAGTGCCATCAATCTAATTACACATTTTAAACCACTTGAGGAATTTATAGAAAAGTAAAAAGCATTTGATTTTACAGAGAGATCAGCAAAATGTTTTCCACACTGGAAGAATTTCGGAAAAGCAAGGGAAGATAATTTAAAAATTATTTGAATTTAGTTGAAACCAAGCTCTTGAACCATTTTTCTTTAAAATTTAATACCGCTGACTTGCTCATTATCCAGTGGCAGAGAGGTACCCTTTAAATCAGTTTTGAACAGAGTTGTCAGCAATTACTGTTCAAGCTTAACTCACTCCTCCCCACCTTAGGCTGCATTCTCTTTTGGTTTTAATATTTTTATAATTTGTCTACATCAGGCTTGGTTGTATTTGTATCTTCAGGCAGATTCTGGGTATTGTGTCAGATTTTACAAGCTGTTTTGACTCAATCACATCCTCAGCTCACTTTGACCTTTCCCACTCAACCCCTCCAATGCACACTTAGAAATGGCTGGAATTCAGCCATTTGGTGAATCTTTACAGCAACTTCCAGTTCATTCATCGTTAGACTTCATTTGGCCTTGACTTCCCCAGCTTTTTCTGTGTTTGTGACTGAAATCAACCAACTGTTAACACAAGATTACAATGCTTTGTGCCAAGGTTGCAGTCTGGAAAGGTTCAAATAACCATGGCAACCATCATTTCAGTACCCAATTGTTGCACTATTTATCCACTGAAGTTTGAAGAAATATTTAAATGCATTGGGAAGAAATTGAGAATCTGATATCTTAAAACAGTATTGCTACCTATTTGTGTCTTGCCTGGTCTATATTGCAGATGTATTAATGCTATTTGAATGATGTGTCTGTCAATATTGCTGTTGTATGACTGCTGTATGCAGCCCCTTACACCTCTATTATGATAATTACCCAGTGGTTATTGTTCATTGCAACTCCACGGATCACGTTTCCAGCCCCTCCATTTACCTCCTTGCAAGACTTGACCATGTTCTCAACCCACTTCGATCTTTTCTGTCAATCTCCCTCCCTTTTTGCGAAAATCTTTAAAAGTTCCCTGGAAGAGAAAAGGAAGCTGCATTTAGTTCTGGTGGCTACACTTAGTGATGCTACCGTGAATCTACATGGTATTTAATACTGGCCAATATTTATTCCTCAGCCAACATCACTAAAACAGTTCTAATGAAAAGTCCCAGACATTAACTGTTTCTCCTTCCACAGATGCTGCCTGAACTACTGAATGTTTCCAGCATTTTCTGCCGTTATTTCATTAAAACAGATAATCTGATCACCGTACTGTAGGAAAGATGTTACTAAACTGGAAAGGGTACACCAAAGATTTACTAGGATGTTGCCAGGGCTTGAGTTATAGGGAGAGGTTGGACACGCTAGGACCTTATCGCTTGGAGCTTAGGAGACTGAGAGGTGATCTTATAGAAGTGTATAAAATCATGAGGGGTATAGATAGGGTGAATGCACTCAGTCTTTTCCCCAGGGTTGGGGAATCAAGAACTAGAGGGCATAGGGTTATAGGGTTAAAGTGAGAGGGGAAAGATTTAATAGGAGCTTGAGGGGCAACTTTTTTACGCAAAGAGTGGTATGTATGTGGAATGAGCTGCCAGAGGAAGTGGTTGAGCCAGGTACAATAACAACTTTTAAAAGACAGTTGAACAGGTACATGGGTAGGACAGGTTTAGAAGGTTATGGGCCAAACCCTGGAAAATGGGACTAGCTTGGATGGGCATCTTGGTCGGCATGGACCAGGTGTGCTGTGTGACTGTATGACTCTATAATGACTATCACACTGCTACTTGTGGGAGCTTGCTGTGTGAAAATAAGTTACCGACCACCCTAAATTCCAATGACTCTCAAGAAGGTTAACACCCATCAGGACAAAGAAGTCCACTTGACTGGTACCCTATCCAACACCCTTAACATTCATTCCCTCCACCACCAGCACACAATGATTGATCTGTGTAGTGACTTGCATAGGCAACTCCAATACCTATGACAAGGGCTGCAGGAATTGGGGAACACCACTATCTGCAGATGCCTCTCCAAACCAAGCAATCCTCCACCACTGGATCTAAATCCTAGAACTCCCTACCCAATAACACTGTGGGAGTCACTTCGCCAGAAGTTCTGTAATGGTTCAAGAAGGCAACTTGCCAAATTAAGGATGAGTACTAAATGTTGGCATTTCTAAAGATGCCCAGATCCTGAAACAATGAATGAAGAGATAAATATTACCACATTTACTGCACATCTGAAGTGCGTGATTGGTTATAATGAACCTTAGGACGGCTTGAGATTGGGTAAAATGTTACTCTGTCCTCCTCCTCTACATTAGACCAAAGTAAACTCAATAACATAATTACATGTAGGAGTGATTTTAGTTCAGACATTTCAGTTATTGAAAATACAGTAATACAGTTCTCATTTCCTGTTCACCTCTGATGTTGCAATGTGCTGTTAAATCACAATAACTGCACTTCTCAAAACTGAATATTAACAACAATTTTAATGAAATGAAGCCTCCCATTGTGTTTTATGGATGTTATTGAACAAAATTTGGCACTGAGGCATATAGAGTTATAATGCAATACAACATGGATACAGGCCCTTCGGCCCAACCAGTCCATGCTAACCATGTTGTCTACCTCGCTAGTCCCTAGCTATAGGGAGATTAAAACTGATGAGCGAAAGCTTGGTCAAGGTGTTTGGTTATGAAAAGCATTCTAAAGGAGTGAGGAACAGTTGTGGGGTTTACTGGGGTTTCCAGTCCCAGTTCATGATTAAGCATCTATTTTGGGAAAGCAGCCAACATAATCAAGGACCCCCTCCCACCCCAGTCATTCCCTCTTCTCCCTCCTCCGATCGGGTAGAAGATAAAAAAGCTTGAGAACACGCACCACCTGGCTCAAGGACAGCTTCTATCCCGCTGTTATAAGGCTCTTGAATGGACCTCTCATACAATAAAGATAAACTCTTGATCTCCCAGTCTACCTTATCGTAGCCCTTGCACCTTATTGTCTACCTGCACTGCACTTTCTCTGTAACTGTAACACTATAATCTGCATTCTATCAATGTTTCCCTTTTGTACTATCTCAATGTACTTGAGTACGGCATGATCTGTGTGGACGGCACACAAACGAAAGCTTTTCACTGTATCGGTACAGGTGACAATAATTAACCAATTACCAATGTTTTAAATGATGGGACAGAAACAAGAGATCCAAGTGTGCTGGAGAGATTCTGGGGGGGTAGGGATGGAGATGGAAGCATAAAGAGACATCCAAGAGATAAAACCTATTTGCCACAATTTACTCAATGAGAGAAGATGCAAGACAATCAAATGCAAGTCGAGAACAGTGGCCTGGAGCTTGCAATCTTCCCAGGCAGTGTCTTAGAGGGGCTTTGCAGTGGGAGGGCAGTGTTGACACCAGCCTGCCTTGCAAGCTGCAGTTGTGCCTGAACCACAAGGTCCGGGTGGGACAACTGAAGGGCTGCAGCTTTTGTCCACGACGGTTTCGGGGACCGTGGGAGAGGGTGTGTGGGGAGAGAGAAGGGGAGGGTTATAGAACAGAAGGACTGGAACTGCACTCTGGTTGGAGACAGATAAGGAGGATTGCAGTTAAGGATTGGGGTAATAATGAGATGGGGGGGGAAGAAGGGATGGATCACGGGAAAGATCATGGAGAGGTGGAAGAATCAGGGTAATGGGGTTCATCTGTTGGCTATCGGGTGGTGATGGGGATGGTTGGTACATGTGGAGATGGGGAAATCTAAGAACATAGAACAATACAGCACATATGGACCCTTTAGAACTTTATGACCTTTATAACTTACCCCACAATCAATCTAACCCTTCCCTCCTACACAGCCCATAACCCTCCATTTTTCGTACATCCATGTGTCTATCCAAGAGTCTTTTAAATGTTCCTCTACCTCTGCCTCCACCCCGGCAGTGCGTTGCAGGCACCCACCGCTCTCTGTGTAACAAACCTACCTCTGACATCTCCCCTAAATTTTCCTCCACTCAACTTGAATTGGCTAGATAAAAGGTAAATAAGTGGGTTCAATCCAAAACTGGGAAGACATTTTTGTCTTTAATTCCCAGTCTGTTCCTGGAACAACTCAGTCCAAGTTGCCCTGCAGTGTTGAAAGTGGAGCTTTCTATGGGGAAATGGCATCATCATGTACACCCCCAATAGAAAGCTTCTGCCAGGGGACTTGCGCCCAAAAGTATCCACCTCCTTTTCTGGAGTAATACAAAATGACCTGGAATGTTATGTTATACTGCTTTAAGCTAGGGGAAAAAAAATCAGTTTTTATTTGGTTAATGTTGAGGAAAAGGACCATGTGATTTGAATTTCGAGGACAAAGTCGTTCCTGAATGGCATGAAACTGGCAGCAATACAGGTCCAACGAGACTGGAGGTCCCATGAATGGAGAGCATCGGCATTTTGTGGTTTAGAGACAGAAAATAATCAGAATCAGGTTTATTATCACTGACTCATGTCATGAAATTTGTTGTTTTGTGGCAGCAGTAAAGTGCAAGATATAAAAATTACTATAAGTTACAAAAATAAATAAATAGTGCATCAAGATGATTGGAATGCTCAAGGAATGGAGAACATGGAGGGTAGAGTTGATACTCTGGTGATACAAAGGTATGGTTAGACCACACCAAGACCACTGGGAGTGGTTCTGGTGGTAATAGCAACCATTTTCGGAGGAAGCCCAGCCCTTTGAGAAATTGGACTAGACATCTCCAGTGTACTTTGCCCTAGTGTGGTTGACATTTTTCTGCCGTCATTTATATGTGCGATGATCTGATTAAAGCCCCAGTGTTTATCTCTGTCTTACTAACAGAAATTGGAAGGATAATGTGCAACCTTTGCTTCTCATTTCTGGTAGAAAAACAAGGAAATCCTGCTGTGTTGGCAAGGAGACATAAACTAAAGGTCTCTGACTGGGATGTGGAAGTGAAGTGTTGCTGTCTGCATCTGACTGTCTGAGTTTCCATCATTGCCAGGTCTCAGACTTTCAAACCATGCACAGCACAGTTACACTGTGACTTCTGCTGGACTAATGACCCTGCACCTCACCAAGGTGTGGGAACACTTGTGGCACCAGCTTCGATCTGTGAGGGCAGTTATGGGGATGGGGTGGGGAGCTAAGGGGAGGTGGCCCCACACTGAAGGCATATGTTCCTCTCTCCACTGCATTCTCCCTCACCCCCATGACAATTTTCTACACTGCTCAGCTGCAGTGGAGAGGGTTTAAGGCTTTGATCTTCTTCCCGTGATTTGTAGCACAAAAATGCAGCAGCCACTATCTCGGAGGTCACTGCTGTTGGGACTTGCATTGGTTCACCCTCAAGGTAATGACCAGGATGTCAACGATGATAGTTTAAATGTAAATTTGCCCAATTTTGTGATTTAATTTTGGGTTCTAGCGCCAAACACAGCACCCATCCAGCATAGCATGAAATGTTGGAATCCAACTTCAAGAATGCAGAAACTGTATTTCCTTGGATTTAAATTGATAGTTAATGTGAAGAGCTCAGCCAGTCAGGCAGCAGCTGTGGAGAGAGAAACCAGTCGATGATTTGGGTCTGGGACCCTTCCTTACAACCTCAGGGTCCAGCTGTGAGGAAGTGTCCCAGACTCAAAACATTGACTGGGTTTCTCTCTCCACAGATGCTGCCCGACTGGCTGAGCTCTTCCAGCATTTCCGCTTTTGTTTCCAGTTCCAGCACCTGCAGTTTTGTTTGTTTTCCATGATCGCTAACGTGGTTGTAGATCGGAAAGCAAAGGCTAAGTCATGGGGCCTGAGAGCGACTTGATTGGGGTTTCTCAACAGGATGTTGGTGAACACAGGGTGATGGGTGAATGGGGCTTATTGCACATTAGGGCGTATGCTGCAGGGTGTTGGATGAGATTTGGTGTCTAGGTTGACAGAGAACTGGGAACAGAGCAAATTCAGAAGGAACAAAGACAAGGATGAAGGGTTCAGCAGCAAAAGGTCTGAAACTGTGGCAGATTAGGATAAATACGAATAATTGCAAGACGTGAAATTTTAAAATGTGATCTTTCTGTACAAGTGATTGCACAAATTGTCTCCTTCTACCAGTCAGTGTATAGTTTACCAGATTTACAACTCAGTAATTCCTTAACCGAGCAAAAACTGTAACCTTCTTCTTTCACTGCTGTGGCATGGAATAGAGAGGTGTGCTGATATACCACTGATGTGCCATTTCTCACTTCTGAGACCCACACAATGCAGCTGAAGGTCCTCACTCCTAGCTTTGGAATATTCTCCCGTGTCCTGTTGTGGCACTCTAACCAGTGTGCAGTCGGGTGACTGAGGACCCGTGTGTTCTAGTTACAGGCAGACTTCTCTTGGCACATTTTCACATTCTTACTATGTGCTGTGTTCAGTCTCTTGCATCTCATGTTTGTCAGTCACTTGCAACCAAGGCCTGGGGACCTTATCACAACTGAGTTTTGATGCAGTGAGGCAATCTGAAGGGTAATTCTCCCAATGCATCAACACCCTTTTGGCCACACCAGAATTTTGAGGCAGAAGTTGCTTTGGGACAAGTGTCAGTGAGCACTGGGGTCGGGTTGTATGTGTTATTATGGGAATTGGTCTTGAAGTTCAATCCATTTGTTCTTTGCAGCACTATGCAATTGAAAAATGCAATATTGAACATTTTTGGTTTATTTTGTGTCATTCCAGAAATTTTATTAAATGCTTCCAGCATCTAACGACTTTTGGAGCATTGTGGTGGAACTTAGTTCCTCCCAGGACAATTTAGTCCATAGTTGGTCAACCCTTTCCAGGACAACTCGGTTTAACTAAGCCTGCTCTGGATTGGGAATGTTGGTGAGGCAATTCCAATCCTTCAATGTGTCAACCCATGTACCATTCCACCAATTGCACCACTGACCCTCTGAGGCTGCAATGCCTGTTGTCTATGCCTCAGGTGTGGGTTCAACAGGTCGAAATCCCAGACATTGGAGCTGCTTCATTGGCCTTTGTCCCACTACTCTGCTGGGCAAGACTACTATAGTATCAACTCATGAATTCCCCAGTTACTGGGCCTATCCATTGGCTGAAGAATTTCCTTTTATGATGGTCTCAGCTAATGGAGCCTCTGGATAGTAATTGCTGCTTTGCTTAGTTTTGCTGTGTGCCAGTTACTACATTAAAGTGACAGCGTGATTGGAGAGAATGTTTAGAGAAAGAGAAGATCGGGAAGGGAACCAATAGCAGTTGACATTAGAAATGTTGGCAATCTTCTGGTGGAAGTGCTTATTCAATGTGTGAATGATCAGTAATGATAATCGGTGGGCCATGGAATATACCAGAGAGTTTGCTAAATGTTAGTGTTGGAAATGATGTCAAATTGTCTCCAGGTGGTCTCAGAGGTCGTTATGGATCTGGGATGTTGGAGTGACAGTAATTCCTACTGCCAGTTCAAATCTGGCTGGAACTACAAAGTAATCCAGGGCCTGGAGGATAGGGGATAATGGCTCCCTATCACTGACTTCAAACAATAATCTGCATACAGGTTATTGGCACAGAATCAATCAATAGGGTCTTGGATGGACACATGAAAGGGAATAATTCACCAGGCACTGGGGAAAGAGCAGTGGAATGGGACTGACAGGATTGTTCTTCCAGGAGCCAGCATGAACTCAATGGGCTGACTGGCCTCCAGAGCTGTAACAATTTTATCGCCCTATGATCTTACATGAAGGGCAGGAGGAGGAATTTGCTAAGGTTATCAGAATGGCTGTGCTGATAAAATTGAAGAATTATTCCTTTGGATCCTAACTAACTGGGTCTTCTACAGAACTTATTTCCCTTGATACCAAGAACCGACTTCTTTCAACTGAATCATGAACTTTTCCCCTTCACTGATGGTTTTCCATGCCTTGCAATGGTCATCTAAATCTATATATGGAGGAATAGTGCATCTTACTTGTCAAGCACACACACAGTGCTCAGACTTCTGATACAAAGCCCTGCTCTGCAAGCACGATGCAACAGTGCCTCTCTTCACATCCGAAATTCAGTCCAGTGACATCACTGGAGCTCGGATCTCTTCTGACACTGGGCTCCTTTGACTTAAATGGAGCTGAATTTTGGGAATGGAGTCCAACACATTCTTTGCCCAGTGACCTGCATCCCTGTCCCATTGCCTGATGGAGACACAAGAGACTGCAGACGTTGAATACGGAGATATGGAAATCCTAATGCAGGGTTTCTCCCTCCACAGCTGCTGCTCGACCCGCTGAGTTCCTCCAGCAGATTGTTTGTTGTTCCATTGTCTAATATCTTGATGCAGTTTGGCTAGAACTTCAATACAGTTAATCTAGAATTGATTTGTGCAGCTTTTTGAGATTTTATACTTCTACCTATTAAATCTGTCTATCATATGTGTTATTTTTCATTCCCAGGGATGTACTGAAAAAAAGGAGCGATGTCACAACTAAAGGTAAGGGCATTTCCCTTTTCTACACAAGTCTTGAGGCAATGTTAATTTTCTTGATTTAATTTTCCAGTGCCACATTGGGGTTTCTTAATATTGTTAAATAAATTGAAGCTCTTTGATTTTAATGCGCCAAATGACTTTAAATTGTAATTTGGAGCTCTGTACAGAACATTAAAAAAAATTGGCAAATTATGATACAACAATTTAAATTATTTTCTGTTATTTTAAATCACCTGATTCCTAGGAGTATCAGTAAAATAACTTATAATTCAACAACAAAGGTTTCATACGCCAGTTTACTCTTTGAACACTCTTGTATCGCCCTTGCTAACGAAAATTTTTCATAAGTTAACCTAATTATTAAACAATGCTTAGTCTGATTTGAGTGAGTTTATTTGATTTGCCATTTCAAAGTGTCTGAAATTAATGCTGACTATAGATGAGAAGTGTTTGAATACCAAAATTCAACTTAAGTTTTGGCAGGGGAAAGGCTGGAGTATCTGATTTGGGTTGTGCAGAGAGTCAGCGGAGAAACTGTTCATCTTGAAATGAATGACATTTTATGTGAAAAGGGAATTAAAAACTTTTTTTTTAAGAAAACGATCATACTTCAAACACCATCAGCAGCAGCAGTGGTCCGACTGCACATACTCATAAAGCTGTAGATCTAACTCCGCTCATTCCAGTTAAAGCATTTTTATTTTGATTTCACGCAAACCCACCTAGTAAGAAAGTTGGTCCTGGTTGTCGAGGGAATCTGTTACCATTGGACATGGCTGGACCCTTGCTCCGGAGTCTGTAACTGTGACATGTTCCTTTTAATTAGTTCAGTAAGCAATTCCAAGTCGCACAGTAACTTGTGTGGCAGCTATAAACAAACCCAACAGATTGGCAAGTGTTATCACCCTTTATGTGTATCAATATGATATAAACCACCCCCAGTTTCCTTATAAACATCATTTAGACTCTGTTTAATCAACACTTAACACCCCAGTAACTTAGTATGTAAATAGGGGCCTGGTGTAGTTCTAATCCAGGCCATAGCAGAAGGGCTGAGTGGTAGATATTCATCCTTTATTGTATGTGCCTCAGCTTCTGGATTTGCGTTGAAGTTGATGCAGCCAAATTCCAGAAACTGCATTTGATGGGCATTGCAGGAGAGGATGAGGTTCTTCCCTCTGGTTTTTGATCGCAGTCTTGTTCTGCGTTACCCATGATCAATAGAACTACTTTGGAAGTGTTAAAGTTTCCTTGCTTTGACCAAAAGTTTGGGGAATATCAGTCAGATATTCTTATAATCGTACACTAACCTCTGCTGAAAATATGTATGAACAGATGCTGGATTTTTCTCAGTCCCAATGATACATCATGTACACTTCTGCCTGAGAGCGTGGTCATTTGAACTTGGCTGTGGTTCCACCCATGTTTGAATATTTGTCTAAATAAACTCTCAGAAGTAAAACGGCCCCTTCTGACTTGTGTCCACTGGACTGTGTCACGATGTGACCCTCTGCTTTTAGGAGAGGAGAGGAAAATATGAAGATGAGGGAAGCAAACTCTTTAACCAGATGCTAAATATTTTCACATCTAACTCATTTTATTTGTTCAACACATTGCCCAAACTCCGTCCCATCTGAATGGCCAAGAAACTGAAAGTATAAATAAGTTCCAGTATTTCAGTGCTCACACAAGCTGTAGCTGCTGCTTTCAATAGCACTTATCATATCATGTTACACTTCATTTTTAAGTTTGAACTGTGCCTGTAATGCATAATGGCCCAGATAGATCAGATAACACTAGAAATAAATTGACGCAGAGAATGGTTTCAAAGCATGTCCATTTGAAGTAAATTTTAAAAATACATATATTAAGGAAATTCCCATCCAGTAAAGCAGGAATCTAAACTTAACATATTAAGGTTAAAGTGCCCTCTTTATCCCAAGTTAAAGGATGTAACGTTTAACTAAACTTTTCCATTCAGATTCCTTTCTCAAGGTGGCTGTCGATAGGTTTTGTGAATTCTTGTTCCATCACCACAATGATCCCTTCTCTGATGCCCCATCCATCCTTGGCAGTGACTTTAACAGTGAGGGCATGGAGCGGAGAGGTGTCCGCGCTGCTTCAGGCACTGAGGTTTAATTTGCACGCTGGCCTCATGGGCACCTACCTACCCACACGGCGCACTGAGACGTGCATTCTCCACATTACCACTTTTTGGGTGTGGTTCCTATTCCAAATGCACTACACAAATTCTCCCACTCTGTGGCTTCCATCTCCCAATGTTCCTGCATTTCTTTTTCCTTGTGGTATGTGGAAACAGTGGCATTGCTGTTTTTATGAGCTTCCTCAAGGTTCTGGGAAGACGATGATGCCGTGCCTTTGTGGCAATTTGTTTTTTTACAATTCCGTGGCTGGCGTGGGTGGCACTTTGGAAACACTGACACCGGGTGGGGTTTAAGTTTCAATGAAGCCCAGACTAGTGCCATCACAGATTGATAATACAGAGAAACACTGCATTTCCTTGGGATGGCAGACCCTGGGGATGGACTTCCAACTCACACTTCTGCCACGTTTTACTGGAAATGGAGCTTGCGGAGAATGCACACAAACACATCTTAACGTGCAGTCACTGGACGATATCAAATGATTTTCACAGTCCTAAGCTAAATTAATGTTTTATACTAAAGTATCATTTCCCTTGTTATAAGTTGTAGAATTAAATATTTTTGAATTACTCAGGTCTAAATATTCTAGATATGAGAAATATTGTTCATAATTTAATATTTAATTGTTCTAATTATAAAATAATCTATTTGCTATAAATGATCAAGGCAATTGCAAAGAATAAGATGGGTTGTCCTTCACTTCAGGTCTCCTTCACATATTTTTGGTCTGTTACCTAGTCCTTTGTGTCTTTGTCTCTTTAAATTTTTGTTTTAAAGCATAAAAGCTTAGATCCAGTGAAAGGTTTATGATTCTCCCATGTCTGTGTGTTGTATAAGATTCCTAAAATGACAGTTTTACATTCCCCAAATCTATCTTTTGTTCCATGATTCCTGTAGAGAAGAATTCTTAAAAATCTCTCACCTTGTTGGTTATGTCGGTTCATGGCTCAGTGGGTCTCTCTGTCTCACCAGTAAGTCAGAAGGTTCTGGTACAAGAGACAGGAGCTAAGAGTCCAGGCAGACGCTCCTGGTGTAGTACTGGAGGGGCACCATTTCCAATGAGATGTTAAAGCTGAGATGTGCAAGATCCCAAGGCTTTAATACAAATAAGTAGTTCCCTGATAAAGTCGTAGAGGTAGGGAGCATGGAAATAGGCCCTTCGGCCCAACTTATCCATGCTGACCAAGTTGCCTACCGAAGCTGGTCCCATTTGTCCATATTTGTGATTTTGCCTGTATCCCTATAAACCTTTCCTATCCGTTGAAATGCCTTTTACATGTTGTAGTTGTACCCACTTCTACCACTTCCTCTGGCAGCTCGTGCCCCATACACCACCCTCTGTGTGTGAAAATGTTGCCCCTCAGGTCCCTTTTAAATCTTTCCGCTCTCACTTTAACCCTTTAGTTTTGGACTCCCCTTACCCTGGGGAAATGACTTTGGTTATTCACTCTATCTACACCCCTCATGATTTTACAGACCTCTGTAAGGTCACCCCTTAGTCTCCGATGCTCCAGGGGCAAAAGTCCTAACCTATCCAGCCTCTTCTTATAACTCAAGCCCTCCAGTCCTGGTAACATCCTCGTGAATCTATTTTGCACCCTCTCCAGTTAAAGAAGCCAATATTTAACCCTTAATTAACATCACTAAAATCAGTTATCTGGTTCTTATCACAATGATGTTTGTGGAATCTTGCTGTGCACTTTCTGTGTCAGTGACTGCACTTGAAATGTTTCATTAGCTGTAAGGCACTGTGCAAGAGATGTTAAAGGAGCTGCAGATCTTTTTATTGGGTTTTGTGTTTTCTGGACCTTGCCTCTTGTTTCACAGGAAAGTGCTTGGCTTGATCCCCTAAATGGAGCACTTAGTTATGACACGTCCCTTTTTCTTTCTCCCTGTTTTACAGGTATAGAAAAGGTGAGAGAAAATCTGCTCAGGTGTCTGGACACTTGCAGCTGTCCCCTCTGTAGGTTAACCCTGGGTGGAATTTGTAGACAACATGGCAGGTTTCTCCAGGCCATTAACCTGGAATGAGTTGTAAAAAGATAGCAATTGAACCAATCCATGGGGCTGAATAAGGGCTTCAAATGCCTTCTGAAAGACAACAGTAGGATATAATGTGGAATGATTGTGGAAACAAATCCTGACTAGGAACTGTCTCTGGATGAAGAAAGAGGCAAAGAAAGACTTGCATTTGTATAGAACCTCTGGAAACTCCTGTATGATATCTAACAGTGCTTTACAGAGAGTGCCACCTTGGAAGTGTAGTTCCCATTGTCCAGCAGGGAAAGTAAGCCTGCTTGCAGACATATTTCCACAAACAGCCAGACAATTGGTTTTGGTGATGTTGATTGGGGAATGGATATTGTCCAGAATGCTGGAAACAACCCCACTCTGAGATGCTGAGAGACCTGGGTGTCTTAGTGCATGATTTATAAAAGGATCTTACGTAGGTAGTGCAAGTGGTTAGGAAAGCTAAATGTTTTTGTTTATTGTTGGAGCAATTGAAGACAAAGTGGGAGCTTATGCTTCACTTATAAATGGCATTGTTTATTCTATTGGTTTCCTTATTTAAGGAAGGATGTTAATGTGTTTGGAAGCAATTCAGAGAAGTTCTTATCTCCAAGAGGCTTATGAGAGAGTGTTGGATAGCCAAACGTCATTTCCATTGGCGTTCAGAAGAGTGACAAGGGATTTGATTGAAACTTAAAATTCTGAAGGGTCTTGACAGGATGTGGGGAGGATGTTTCTTTTGGGGGAGAACTAAGAGGTCACCATTTAAAGCAGAGATGAAGTGATTTTCAATCAGAGGGTCTTGAATATCTGGAACTCCCTTTCTCAAAGGACGGTGGAAGAACAGTCTTTGAAAATTTTTAAGGCAGAGCTAGGTGGATTCGTGATAAACAAAGTTGAAGGGTTACCATGGTAACAGAATACATAGTTGAGATTACAATCAGATCAGCCAGGACATTAAATGATGGAGCAGGATGGAGGAGCTGAGTGACCTCTGTTTGCTCCTAACTTCTATTGTCATAGGTTTACAAAACTGGCCTGGAATTTTTTTACATCCACCTTGGCTTAATGTCTCATCTGAAAGAAGGCAACTCTGACAGTGCAGTACTCCCTCAGTACTACACTGATGTACCAGCCTGGATTTTTGTGCTTAGGTCCCTGGGGTGGGACTTCTGACTGAGAGCAAGTGACCCACTGAGCTGTCAACCTTTGAGATAGTCCTGAAAACAGGCATCACTTAAACCGATTTCTATTCATAAAAAAGTGACTTCATATCACCTGTCCTTCCACTGCTTTGTGTTAGGAAACATTTATCACGTTTGTAGAAACTGGATGGTGAGGAGTGTAAAACAGAAGAGGTTGCTGGCGATTGTTTTCAGCTTTCCAAAGTGAAGGACCAAAAGAGTAGATTAAAATTGTATGGGGTTGGGGGGGGGGGGTGTTGGGGAGGGGAAGGGAAGGGGAGAGGAAAGACAATGGTGGAAACTAGTAGCTTCAGGGCAGCAATTGTTTTTCCCCCAAATTAGTCCTTGAGAAATTTAAAAGCAAAATCTGCAAATGCTGTCAAATAAAGCAGAAAATAATGGAAATCCTCAGCAATACAGGCAGCATCTGTGGGGAGAAACAGTTCGTCTTTCATGTCACTGACCTTCCATAAAGGCCAGGAAAGTTGGAAATCAAACATTTTTTTTATATTTGTGCAGAAGAGGCAGGGATGGGGAGACCACACAGACCGTCTGCAATGGATGCAGACCAAGAGAAACTGAATGGCGGTGGCTGGGAGAGGGCTTTGAAGGCTGGCTGATTGCAGCTGATCCATTTGGAGGAGGTACAGATAAGGAAAAATGATTGAGGGCAGAGAAAAAAAGCTCTGAAGCTGTGAGATATAAAACACTGCAGTTGCTGAAAATCTGAAATAAAAAAGAATGCTGAAAGAGAAAAAAAATGTCCAGCAGGTGAAAAGGCGTCAGCGGAGGGAGAAACAGAACTAACGATACAAGTTGATGACCTTTCATCAGATATAGCTACAGTGAACATCAGCTGGTATCGAGCTAGGTATCTGAACCTTTTGAATTCAATATTAAGCCTTGAGGTCTGTCCTGTGCCAAGTTGGAAGGCAAATTGCTGTTTCCTGAGTGTATTTTGGGTGTCGTTGGAACAAGAGGCCAGATTAAGGGTGAAGTGAAGCACAGGGTCCCCTTCATGGACTGTTCTGCAAAGTGGTCATCCAGTCAACATTTGTAGAACAGTGCCTCTGACCTCGATGTCTTTGGCTTCTTACTCTGTTCCGACAAATCCCAGTGGAATCACGAGCAACAGGATCTCATCTTCTGTCCAGACACATGACAGCCTTTGGGATTCAGCGTTTAGTTCAACAATATCAGATAACCAGTCATTCTCGTATCTGTGACATTAATCTGGGTTTCTCTCCCCACAAGTGCTGCCTGACCTGTCGGGTATTTTCAGTGTTATCTTTTATTTAAGATTTCCAGCAACTGAAGTGTTTTGTATCTTAGAGACCCAGCATCTTCTTTTCCCTCTTTCCTCGTTCATCCTGCTCATTTTTACACCTCCTGCAGATAAATCAACAGCAGTTAACCAGCCTTCCACACCCACTCTCAGGCACCACTCGGTCTCCCTTGGTCTCCACCCAGTGACAGACATTCCCTTTGTTCTCTTCATCCCTACCCTTTCTCTAAAACATAAGACATGTCCGTTTCTACCTTTTCCTCCCCATTTTTACTTACCTTTCTGTCCACAGTTAGAAGATGAGAAATAGGATCTGGTTAGTCAACCTGTCAAGCTGCACTGCTTCTCACTGAGATCCTCCACCACAAGTCCGCCATTCCCTCCAATCCCCTTGGTGTCCAAAAATACCTTAATCCAGCCTTGAATACAGTCAAGGAATGAGCTTCCACAGCTGTCTGGGATAGAGAATCCTGTCTGAGGATTCACACACCTTGAGTGAAGAAGTTTCTCCTCACCTCAGGCCAACCTGTTATCCTGAGACAATGTCACTAATTCTGGACTCAGCAGCCTCTCAACATCTACCCTCTTAATCCCCCTCAATATCCTCAAAAGACCTATTTCCCCCCTCCCCCCTTCTTCCTTCAGAACTCCAATGAGTATAGCCCATTCTCTCCATCCAAGGAACTCATTTAACAGATCTCACTTGCACTGTCTCTGCAACAAGTATCTCCCTTTGGCATGGAGGTGTATTAAATAGGCATGATTATTCACTTCGAGGTTAGAGCTACTGGCATTAAGCATCTTCGTGATGAGTGATGCCAAACCTTGATCCAGTACCTCATTTGAAAAGGGGTTCAAAACCAACCAGAAATCTGTGGGTAACCACAATCGTGCTGGGTTGAAGACTTTACTAGAGAAGGATTGCTGGGCTGAGATGCAGAAGCGAGACATGTGGGAGTGCTAGGTAAAGTTAAAGTATCTGTATCATTTGATGAAGGGTGTTGTATCCCCAAAACACAATAGTGTGGTGAATATAAAATACTCCAGTCAAAATATTAGGGGTCAGGAGTATCTTTTGTTGGCCATCTTATGTTCTCGAGAATAACTATGTTCCTTTTAGACAGAGCAGCCATGTGCCGTGCTGAACCTGAATCATTTCAGCTACCTCATCGCTTTCTGCTTCCATTTCCGTTCATCGTCTTATTTTTATTGCTGACTGATTTCAAATTCTGTCTGCAATTCAAGAAAGTTTCTTCATCTTCTGAATAGCTGCTGCTTTCTCTAAATAATGTTTAATAGAGGGGTGAGACCAAAGACATGAGTTAGAAATTCAGTTGTGTTTGCTGGTGTTAACTTGGGGCTCTCCAATTGGCACCAACCTTATCGAGTATCAGGGGTGGGGCGGCAGGGATTTTAGGAGAGGAGAGGACATCTGTTTAGAACCAGTGTTCAGAGACAAATTTCTTCCTCAGACACTTGACAGGAAAGGAAAGAGGCATGAGACTGATGGGATTGCTCTGCTCGAGGTCAGCATGGATCTGATGGGCCAAATGGCCACCTCCTATGTCATTATAATTATGGAAGGAACAAATAAAAGCAGGTCCAAAAACATGAGGGCAAAAAAATAAAGATGAACAAAAGCAAATGGCTAAAGTTGGAATTTACTTTTATGATGCATCATTTGCTCTCCTTCAAGAGAATGGGAAGTCTACCCCCACCCCCCCCTCGCTTTTTGCTGCTATCCGTAGATAGCGGCATAACTGTTGGTTTGAGGCTGAAAGTTCTACGTCGGCAAGTTTTCAGAACAAGAGCCCTGGGGAGTTTGTAGCACTGTGATAAAGAAGTTGTGGGCATTTAGAAATATCGGTGAGAACCTTGAAGCTGCCATGCAGGGGGTGTGATGGTTTTAAGAACAGTTCTCTGGCACACCTGTTTAAGTGAAGCTTTCACTGGTTCTATTGTCACTGACCACAGAAGAACCATTAAAGAAGTGGCAATCTGTTTTCAAAACTGTGCTTCCTCTACCCAGTCTTTGACTCGTTGTAATCTGCTCCCTGCTGGATCTGGCATAACCTCAGAACCTCTAACCTCCTTTGATAGGAACCCTTTAGGGTAACCATTGTTTGTGAAAGAGACTTGAAGTGAAGGGAAAAGGCATTGTAATGTTTCTTTGAATAATAGTCTCCTTAATACCTGACCTACATTTTCCTGTTTTAAGACCTCTGGTTGGCTAAGTCAACAGAAAACATTTGGGTAAATATTTGACGCAAGGTCACATTATACACTGCGTCACTGGAGAAAGTTACAGACCTTTAATGAGAATATTAATTTACTTTAAAATGTGAAACTTAAAGACATCCCTATTGGCAGAATCAAAAATAGACCCATGGTAAGAAATGGAGACAATCATTTGGAGAATAAGCATTGCTATGCCTGGAGTAGTTAACCTTCATACTTTATTTAAAATTGTTCTACTAAATTAAAGTTTTCATATAAATCTTAATCACATCAAATTAACACCAGGGGTTAGTTTGATATAGTAACTAAAATATTGGATCAAACATACTGCACTTTCTCCTAACCCTAATAAATTAATTAATTCCAAGATTTGAACCTTAAATTGAGTAGAACAACTGAATGCTTTATTTTAAAATGTAGCTATGTGCTCTTATCTTGGCTAATCTGACAAAATATTTTTTCCTTCCATGTTTATATGCCACTATAATCTACCACATTTCATAGTCTTCTGTGTAAACCTGTTTACATTTATAAATAGCAGGATCATATGTAGGCAGTTTAAAATAAATCAGCGTGGTTTTTATTTTTTTTAAATTTGTTTTAACTATAGGTGCTTCCATAAACTGTAGGAGTTCACAAACCAACACCTATTCCAATGCTGCTAACATTAACATTCAAAGAGTACTAAAGGAGAACACACACACCAGCCATAATAACAATGTCCGCTTCTAAGGAACCTTGTAATGGCTCTGAAGAAACTGAAGGTGTTCCTTCACCCAATGGGTCTCTAGAGGTAAAAGATGGTCAGTATTCAAATGCATACACTTATAATCAACCAGATACTGTGATTCAAATGGATTCAGTTGGTATTTGTGAGACTAGGAAAACACAAAGCTGTTTTAACAAGGAAAGCCTTAAGTCAGACATAAGGTCAGACCAGACCAGCATTGGTAAAGCAGAAAAAAATGAAGTTGCAAAAGAAACACTCCATAGAAGTTTTCCAAATGCTTCATTGGGAACTGGGAAAAGAAAGATTAACAACATTGTGGCATTGCTGAAAAACAAATGTGGCAATGGCAAAAATAATTTGTACCCTGTAGTAACTTTAAGAGATATCATGAAAGACTTAAATCTCTTGTCTAATGACATGCAGAATAATGGCATCAAACTCAGTTGTGATGCACTTAAAGTTGACTCCAACACCTTTCAAAGTAATGGAAGCAAAGTAGCAAAGAATGAAAAGACAGGATTACAGTATAGTTTCTTTTCTTCAGTTGTGCTTGCTAGCAGTGTTAGAAGCCCAGCGGAAAGCCTACATGTAACATCTAAAGCTCAGATGGCAAACAGAAGACAAGCAATGGATAGATCACAAAGGAAGGAGAGCACAGACCATTGTGAACGCAGACATGTTGAATTTGGCAAGTTTGATTCTGCCAATACAGGTTCCAAAATCGAAGCGCTGATCTCATCTGCGGTTCCTAACAACAATAGCTTCTTTGAAAATATGTCTTCGTTGTATAGTGTGCCAGAACATAGGCACCATGTAAACTGTGAAAGCTCCAAAGCTGGTATTCTGAAACACAACCAGAATGAGAGGGAATTAAACGCGGGACTCCTTCTAGCCGAGACAACGTGTAAAAAGTACGCTCTGAGAAAAAAGACAATGGTCCAGTATAATCGAGAAAGTAGCCTGGAACAACTTGAGTTTGAAAAGTACTGCAAGAGTGTTTCTATTCCTTCAGTATCAACAGTAGGTTGTCAAGATTATGGAGCTGTCTCTCGGTTGCCACTTAAAAGGACAATTTTCAATAAAAATCCAAAATATAAATGCAAAGGAAGTCGGAAGATGTTAGTTAAGATAACAAAAATCAATATTCAGAAGTACCTGATACAAACTGAGAGAAAGACAAAAATGTGCCAAAAGCTTCTAACACACAACAATCTGAGTTCAGGAGTCAAGATGCAGTACATCACAATGCCAGAACAAAACATGGCTGCGGTCCCAACGATGAAGAAAGGTCGGAGAAACAAGATGACGATGCTGCCTACGGGTGATGTCCCTGTAGTCATTAAAAGAAAAAGAGGGAGGCCACGGAAAGTGCTACCTGAAGGCAGCATTGAACCTACCAATCACGTGAAAAGAAAGCCCAGGCACCACAAACTTTCTCCCCCACAGCCGACATACATTGCTGGATCCAATGACAGCACTACAGACTATGCAGATGTTTTGTCCAAATTGGCCTTTTTAACCAAACAGAGTTTGATCTTGGGCAGATGCTCACCGCCCAGATGTTGGTCTCCCAGTGACCCTGGATCCTTTCAGAGATCAGCCTCCATGCACCAAGATATGTCGCAGTTTTACCGAACGTTAGCAGGCACACGGAGGAGGGGTGGTAAAGCAGGCTGTTCACGAGGACGGCAAGTTGGGCAATTTGCAGAGTCATCTTCTACCTTTAGCGATTTCTTCGAGGGTATTGGAAAGAGAAAACGGATATTCTTAGGTGAAACCAAATTGTATGCAAGAAAATGCAAGTGGGGTACAGAAATGAAAGAGAAACCAGTCCAAAGACGGAAACCATACAAGCGAGCAATTCCGTTCCCAGAGCACAGCATTTTTCAGAACATGAATGCTGAGAATTCCGAATGGGCCAGACAAAATGAGAATTGTTGGGCCACAGGCCAAGGTTACCCTTCAAAGCAAATCAGGAATGGATTGTACCCTTCCTACCCAGGAATGTCAACGCAATCATTTCCCAATGCCATTTGGGATTCGAGGTCCATGTCGAGGAATGGATATTTAATGGGTCGGCTTTCCTCTAACCAAAGCAATGTTGCTCAGCAAAGTCCTGGTTGCATTGCTGGTTACTTCCGTTCACTTCTCGATTCAGATGATTCTTCAGATTTGATGGACTTGTCATTTTCACAGGCTGGGCAAGAATCATGTAATATAACTGGAGGCTTTGGAGTCAGTAGTTCAACGCCACCGTCAAGGCACTTAACACATTTCCAAGAAGGTTTTGAGAAAACCAACTCCCCTAATTGTGCTAGCACCCAGCAGCATGCAAACCAAACAGGACAGACTTACCCACAGATGATCCCAGATAATTCCGATAGTGTTGATTACGGCTCCTCGTATCATTCTTCTGAGACAGAAACTTTCCAAAGAGTCGCTCCTCAGCCAGCCCTCTCTAGGCAGAGTGGCCTCTCGTGTCAGCAGACTCCAGATAACTATGGCCATTATGGTAATTACAGAATGAAAACTCAAAGTTTCAGTAATTCGGATACACTGCAGCAACCTAGAGAGCTTTCTGGTCTGGACTTTCTAGGCACCAGAGATTGTACATTTGGCTATGACACAAGCAATAATACTTCTTCTCAATCCACCTCTGCTGATGCATTCAATCAACATGCAGTTGGTTCAAAGCTACACTTTAATACCGCTTCTCCATTTAATTCTTTCAGACCAGACCCCCGCAGTCCAATGTCCTTACAAGCATCCTTAACTTCTGAGAGTCAATCAGATGCAGCCTGTTCTATGGACCACCCATCTCAGAAATACTTTAATTCACCACAATTATCGACTGATACCAGGATGGCATTCTTTAGAGGACTTCAACTGAGTGGTAAATCCGGTTTTAATCTATGTGATGGGAATATGGCACATTTTAATCACCATTACACTCCAGTATTAGATTATAACAGCTTGAATGAATCAAAGGACATTTTGGATATCTCAAACTATACACCTCAGAAGGCCAAGCTAAGGTCGTTTCCAGAGACGCTCACGGAATCATCATCTCACTTTAACACGGCTTTTGGGAATTCTGAAGGCGGTGGGAACATTTGCAGCAATATAGCAAGTGAGGAAAAGTCTAGTCTCTCCAGCCTGGAGAAGTTAATGATGGACTGGGATGAAACCATACCCGTTGAAAGAGCTGGACCAAAAGTGGGTTCCAAACGTCTGTGGAACCATCACGTACCTTTCCCCAGTGATTCCAGAGTCCTGTACGGAAGGCGGAAGCGGGTTGATATGTCCAGCCCTCCTCACTTGCTTTTTCCTGCATCTCCCCCATTCTTTCCCAGGAAGACGTCAGCACCCAGACAGATGAGGAACGTCAGAAGCCCGTCTACTTCAAATAAAAAAGAACAGTCTGTCCGTAAATCAAAGCTATTACAGAAAATTCCAGGAGCAAGCCCTGCGTTCTCTGAAAGTCCAGACTGTGGTTTAGACTATGGCTATGGCGGAGATAGCACTCTGCCTTCAACTCTCTCAAATGTCCAAAATTTCCAAGTTCCAAAAAGCGATCAGAAAGAATATTGTAGCTTATATTCTCCAGGCTGCACCCGACCAATGCCTGATGAAAGTTTTCCAGCAAGATTCGCTGGTAATGATATTCAAGAAACTGTTTCCATGTATTCAGACCTAAAGCAATCTGCAGTGGAAGCAGAACAGCTCTCTGTTCAGACACTGCAGCACTCAATCAGCCAAGACCATGAAAGACTCCTGCCCGATAACCGAGAGCTTTATCCATTGCATACCCCAGGGTATGCAGGCAGTTTGGAGTCAACTGAAGGAAAGAAACATCCAACTTTTTATGACACATTAGAAAACAGCACCGATGTTTCTCAGAGCACTGCAGCAGCCAACCAAGATTTGTTAGCTTCACATCTCCAGTTTGATGCTGATAATGCAGCTGTTTTGGAAACAAATGCTGGGTATTTGCAGAATTCTGCTCCTTACAGCTCACTGGATGAGAACAAAAAAGAAGCTGAACTGTCTTTGTTTGGGATTCAGAGAAGAGATAATATATCCACTTCCAGACCCCAAATAATCCCTCTAAACACAGTAGCACAAATTGAGAAACAAGCACAGAAGCTTGCTATGGATTACGGCGGTTCCCCTTATGCCAGTGCTACAATAACCACGGCAAACACCTCGCCAGCATCAAGTGATTCTTCTATACATGTGGACAGTAACTACACCGACAAACAAGGGAATCGTAGACCGACACCGATGGGCTTACTACTGGACCAAAATCAGGATGAGCTGTACGCAGGAAACGCTTCACAGTGATGTCTGATGACTTTGCAAGAAAATCAGTGCAATTAGGTAAGACTGTGCTGTTAATTGATCTCCTCCAGCTAGAGTTAGTGATAACCGAAATGTCCTCATTATGAAGTGCAACATTTGTTGTTGGGTTCCGCACCGTATGATGTGATGTATTGTCAGCCAACATTTATCGTTTGATGCAAAACATTAGAAATGCTCAAGAACTGTTTTTTTTATATATATTACAATTCTGGATAATGTGTGAATGCTGTGATTATAGTCTAATATATTTGGCTACGTTAATGGGTAAGAGGAATATGCATTTGGGGCTCTGTGTCTTTCTTTGTCAATATTTTTATTAATTTCAAATAAGTACAAAATGCATGAAACAAAGGAAAAAAAGATGTTACAAAATAGATTATATTGAGTCACACAAGAAATCACAATGCTTCATATTGATAAACAAAAAAAAATCAATTGATATTGATGAGTTGGAATAATCTTATTATAAAAGAAAATCTAACCCCACTACCAAAACCAAAGCTGTTTAGTAACATCCTAAAGGCATAGTGGTATCGGCCAATATCTGTACATTTAGCACCAAATCAGTGGTTTTGAAAGTAATTCAAAAAAGGTCCCCATAATATTTGAAAGTTCAGAATAGATCCATGGGGGCTTTGTGTCAAAGACCTTTTTAAGTTTGAGCAGCTATCACCCACCTCCCCAGCCCCACATCTCCAACAGAAAATAAACCAACCATCTTCAATTGTTTGTCTTCTATGTCTATTGAAGGAGATGAAGGCTGTGCCTCACATTGACAAACAGCTCTGTGCTTTGGATATTTAAATGACATGATGACTTCTGACCAAGTTAACAAGTTGTGTTCCCGATGAAGGGTCTCGACCTGAAATGTCGACTGTTTATTTCCCTCCGTAGATGCTGCCTGACCTGCTGAGTTCCTCCAGCACTTTGTGTGTGTGTTGCTCCAGATTCCAGCATCTGTAGAATCTCTTGTGTCTCTGTTCAAGTTGTGTTCCATGCTGCCTACAAAGCCATTCCCAGTTACTGTTGTGGTCATGTTTTACCAGCTGAGTGCTGTGTCCTGCTTTACTTTTGGATTGAAGTTCCAAGTCAGATCAGAGCAGTTGTTTTCCTGTCCTCAAACCCATGAGAAGCTGCTCCCCCAACTTTTCGGGAAAACAAAATTAAAGAGAGGGAAGAAAACCACACGGGGAAAGATGGCATGACATAGAGAGGGCATGGAGGGGATTTACAAGGAAGTTGCCAGGGCTGGTGAATTAGAGTTATGGAGCAAATCTGTCTGGGCTGGGGCGGTTTTCTTTGAAAGAGGAGAGGTTGAGAAGAGATATATAAAATTATGGGAGGATGAGGTGGGAGTAAAGGTGGATGGACACAGTCTTTTTCCCAGGGTAAGGGGAGTCTAAAACTAGAGGGCACAGGTTTAAGGTGAGAGGACCTGAGGGGCAAGTTTTTTCACACAGAGGGTGGTGGGTATGTGGAATATACCCACATAGACGTGGGTATATGGGGATGTACCCATACCTATACCCATATATGGGCTGCCAGATGAAGTGGTAGAGGCAGGTACAATTAAATTTTTAAAGACATTTGGACAGGTACATGGATAAGAAAGGTTCTGAGGGATATGGGCCAAGCACAGGAAACTGGGACTATGTCAGGAAGGCATCTTGGTCAACATGGACTGAAGAGACTGTTTCCTTGCTGTATAACTCTATGACACCGAGGGCTGATTTCTGTTATCAGGGAGACCATTAACAGAGGTGAAAGACAGAAGGATCAGAGGGGAGGTTGAGGAAAAATAATTTCGCGAGAAGGGTCGTGGGGGTCTGGTTCTCGGTTCCTGTAAGGGCAGTGGAGGCAGAAATCCTCAGTGCTTTCAGGAAGTGCCTCAAGGACTAGTTGAAGAACCATAACCAAGGCCACAGACCGAGCACTCGGAGCTGAGGATAGGCTGGGAGGATTCTTTTGGCTGGCATGGAAATTGAATGGCCTCTTGCTGCACCTTGTGATTCTATCCCAGAAACTCAGCTTGACTGGGAGTGTGTGTTTGTGATTCTGACGAGCATTAATTTCACCTCAACGTTGGGTTGTTGGCTGTGACACTGCAAGCAAACCAGCCCCTGGCTTCAAGCCCTTTAACCATCCCATCTATTCCCACCCAGTCAAGATCCTGACCCGCCCTGGCAACCTTTCAGTTGGAGGATTAGTTAATGAAATGAAATGAGATATTTGGGGAACTCCCATTTCAGGTTTCCATGGACTAATGAACAATTGTAGATTAGAGAAGCGGAGGATTTTTACAATGCAGCACAAGGATCTGCCAAAGAATTCCCAGGTTCCAGTGGATTTTCAGTAATGATAACAACACAAACAAACTGCTGGAGGAGCTCGGCGGGTCAGACAGCATCTGTGGAGGGAAAGGGATGGTCGATGTTTCGGGTCAAGGATGCAAGGTCTCGACTCAAAACATCGACCATCCCTTTCCCTCCACAGATGCTGCCCGACCCACTGAGTTCCTCCAGCAGTTTGTTGTTGCTCCAGATTCCAGCATCTGCAGCCTCTGTCTCTCTGTTGTGATAGCAGCACTTGTCCAATGAGCTGCAGTATATTGTTTGGTAGGATGATTAGCCACTGTACACTGCGTGACAGAAGAATCAGGAGGGAGTTGGAGTCATACAGCACAGAAACAGGCCCTTCGGCCCAACTAACCCATGCTGACCAAGATGCCCCATCCAAGCTAGTCCCATTTGCCGGTGTTTGGCCTATAACCTTCTAAACCTTTCCAATCCATGTACCTGTTCAACTGTTCGAAAGGCACGGTAGCGTAGCGGTTAGCGTAACGCTTTACAGCGCCAGTGACCCTGGTTCAATTCCCACCGCTGTCTGTAAGGAGTTTGTATGTTCTCCCCGTGTCTGCGTGGGTTTCCTCCGGGTGCTCCGGTTTCCTCCCACATTCCAAAGATGTAAATGTTAGGAAGTTGTGGGCATGTTATGTTGGCACTGGAAGCGTGGCGACACTTGCGGGCTGCCCCCAGAACACTCTACACAAAAGATGCATTTCACTGTGTTTCGATGTACATGTGACTAATAAAGAAATCTTGTCTTATCTTTTAAAAATTATTATTTGTACCTGCCTCAACCACTTCCCCTGGCAGCTCGTTCCACATACCACTCATTGTGTAAAACAGTTGCCTCTCAGGGTCCTATTAAATCTCTCCCCTCTCACCTTAAACCTATGCCTCGAGTCCTTGATTCCCCAACCCTGGGAAAAAAAACTGAGTGGATTCACCCTATCTATACCCCTCATGATTTTATACACCTCCAAGGAGTTGATGGGTATGTCAGAGAGAACAGGTTACAGGGAAATAACTGAGGGAATTCTACTGACAGAGTTGCTCTGAGAGCCAGCATAGACTCGATGAGCAGAGTGGCCTCCATCTGTGTCCTTGAGAAATAGTGAGGAATTCACCATCCCGTTTGTCATGGAGCCAGCCTATGGGCACTGTGACCACACACCTCATCCACACGTAGCTCTTTGTTTAGTGCAGTCGACCAGACGTCTGTGATTGTGTGTAAAGGGAAGTAGTCTGTAGAAGGGTGTTGCCTGCATGGGAGTTCTCCCTCACCACACCCACTCCGGTCTGTGTGTGATCATTAACTCTCCCGGTACGGCTGGCACAGGACAAGTCTGGGCCAAGGGAATGTCGGGCGCTGAGAAGATCGGGGAGCAGAAATTCACGGTGCTTGAGGTGACCGAGTAATAGTGCAGTCTGTGGGCATCGCATTCCCCTTCTGACATTTCGCTCAAAGTCTGAAATAAAAGCAGCAAACCCTGAAGCCCTTGGACACAGCGGGCGGTAACGGTGGGGAGGGAGCGCTGCTGGGCTGGGTCAGAGAGACTGGTAGTCAGTGAGCCTGTTCTTTCACATACATTCATGTTTTTAATTAAGAGCAGTTCAGTTATGTTTTAAATAGCTTAACATTTCATAATTTTTAACTTTTCTCTTAAAAATATTGTTTCTAAATTTTGGTGATCACCGGAGACAGGTGGAAGTAGAGGACAGGCCTCGACAGGGCCATCACGGTGGTCTTTGGGCAGCACCTTGGGTTCTGCTGCCTGAGGGGTCCTGGTGGCTTGGAGCCCACCACACCCCACAGATACTGCAGTGTGGAGGCCCTGCTTATTGAGGGCTGCCTGGCTCGGGAGTTAGGGAGGGGATTCCGCGAAACAGGCTACTTCCCAGCGATGACCCCTCATCAGATTCTGGAAAAAAGCTAAAGATGTGGCTGATCTCAAGGAAAGAAAGAGATGAGTAGGAGAAGGAAGAGCACAGGGGAAGGCCATGATAGGAGGGAGGTCCTCTCCTGGGTTTTGTGCTCCCAGATAAATTG
Source organism: Pristis pectinata (assembly GCF_009764475.1). NCBI lineage: Eukaryota > Metazoa > Chordata > Chondrichthyes > Rhinopristiformes > Pristidae > Pristis > Pristis pectinata. The sequence goes on from NC_067426.1 coordinate 2,979,145, forward strand.
TCACTCATTCCCACTTTTCTGTTCCCAACAATTTCACCTCACTTTCCATGGCACAAGTTATGTAAATGAGCAGAGTTGCTAATGATCCTGATGCTGTGCACTGACGGCAAGCGCACTGAAGTTTAAACCCAGACCTGAAGTTTCTGCATACAGATTGTGATCTGATAACTCTTCCAAAACATGAAGATAACCTTGATTATATCGAGTCATTTTCCAATACGTAGACATCACTGGAAAATACTGTTCATTCTTCATTGCCCTTGTGAAAGTGGGTGTGAGATGTCTTTAACTTCTGGTGAGGACACTCCTGGTGAGGGCTTTCCTCCTGTTAAGGGCACACTCCTGGTGAGGGCACTCTTATTCCGGGGACAACTCCCCGCACAACCAGTGACTATTAGAACCCTTCCCCACCTCCCCTACACCACATCTTCTGTCCAGCCACCTTCATCTCGTCTGGTGATCAGCTTTCTTCTTATTGAATAGGACAGCAGCCACAAGGGGCCAAATGGCCTAATCCTGCCTCCACTTACGTTCTTACGTCTGAGACTACAGCAGCCCACCTCTCTCATCACCCTGCTCTCCATCACGTGGCTGGCTAGTGGTGAAGATGTCAGTGCATGATGGCAGGGAGACCAGGTGATGAATAAGGGGGCCATCCTGGCTGTGTCCTCCTGCATTCACTTTGCCGATAACAGCCGCACTGTGAATAAGCCTCATGGTCTTAGTCCTACCACGTCACAGCTCCACACCTTCACTGCCAAAGCTCCTGGGACACAATCGCATTCACCCCTTTGTTCTGGGTGAGACGCCAGGCCTCTTTTCACTGCTGCTCGACTCCTGAACCAGGTCTTGTGCTAGCCACAGAGTTGAGGGCTTCAGATGGAGAGGGAGGGACAGGGATGGAGCGGAGAGGGAGGTGTTGGGCTGTCTTGGGGTGGGGTTTGTTTGCTTCTCGAAATGGTGAGCGATTTCAGAGGAATGTGGGTGAGCCGGTACGTGACAAAGTGTAGTTGTGGGCACCGTGAGTAACTCGGAAAGCCAACAGAACATTATCATTTGCTAAAAAACAAACCACCGGAGGAACTCAGCAGGTCAGGCAGCATCTGTGGAAGCAGAGGGGTAGTTGAAGTTTCGGGTGGGGGAGGGAAAGAAACTGGGTTAGAGGGGGCTAGGATTGGGGTTTGGAAAGGAGGGTGTGTGCAAGAGAATCTGGGTGGATCAGGAGGAGAGAGAAAGGAATAGAAGGGATGCAGTTTATCTGAAATTGGGGAATTCAATGCTCGAGCCGTGGGTTTGTAGACTACCCAGGAATATGAGGTGCTGTTCCAATTGGTTCCATCTGCCTGTCACCCACACACACCTCCCACTGGGTCCCATGTCCTCTCCCCCCACTGCCCACCACCCGTCCCTTGTGGTTCCACTCACCACCTTCCTTCGTCATCAGGTTCCACCATCGGCAGCCCTTTGTCACCTCCACCTCTCACCTCCCAGCCTGTGTCACCACCTCCAACCCTCCCTCCCCAGCCTGGCTCCATCAACCCCTCCTCCCCTGGATCCACCTATCGCTGGCCAGCTCCTGCCTCACCCCTCCTCCTCATCTCTTTACACTGGCTACCTCCCCTCTACACTCTCAGTCCTGATGGAGGCTCTCAACCCAAAACGTCAACCGACCCTCTGCCTCTAGAGTTGCTGCCTGACCAGCTGCGTTCCACCAGCAGTTTGTTTTTAGCCCCAGATTCCAGCATCTGCAGTCTCTTGTGTCTCTAGATCATATTCTGAGAGGGATTGAATACAAAAGTAAGGAGGTTATGCCTGAGTTATATAGGGCATTGGCTCTGGTTTTCTCTCTTCATTATTACACCCTGACCTGCTGGACAAGCCTCACAGCCCTGCCACATGGAGTCATCGCGTTATACAGCACAGAACAGGCCCTTTGGCCCAACTTGTTCATGCTAACGAACATGTCTATACAAGCGAGCCCCATTTTCCTGTGTTTGGCCCATATCCCTTTAAACTTTTCCTACCCTGGTCACCTCACTACAGGAAGGATGTCGAGGCTTGAGAAAGGGTGCAGAGGAGGTTTACCAGGATGCTGCCTGGATTAGAGGGCATGTGCTATCAGGAGAGGCTGGACAAACTTGGGCTCTTTTCTCTGGAGCGGCAGAGGCTGAGAGGAGATCTGTTGGAAGTGTATAAAATTATGAGGGGCATAGATAGGGTGGACAAGCAATATCTTTTTCCCATTATTGAGCGATCCAATACCAGAGGGCATGCACTTAAGGTGAGAGGGGGTAGGTTCAGAACAGACGTGAGGGGTACGTTTTTTACTGAGAGACTGGTGGATGCCTGGAATATGTTGCCTGATAGGGTGGTACATGCAAATTCATTGGGGGCTCTTAAGAGGGTCTTGGATGGGCACATGAATGAGAGGAAAATGGAGGGATATGGGCTTTCTGCAGATAGAAAGGACTAGCTATGTCGGCACAACATTGTGGGCTGAAGGGCCTGTTCTGTGCCATAACGTTCTATGTTCTTTATCCATGTACTTATCCAAATGTCTTTTAAACATTGTAATTGTATCCGCCTCTCTCAGTTCCTCCTCTGGCAGCTCATTCCATATACGCACCACCCTCTGGGTGAAAGTTTCCCTTTAGGTCCCTTTTAACTCTCTCCCCTCTCACCTTAAACCTGTGCCCTCTAGTTTTAGATTCCCCAACCCTGGGAAAAAAACTGTGACCGTCCACCTTATCTATGGCCCTCATGATTTTATACATCTTTATCTGGAGTACCTTGCACAGTATTGGTCTCCTTACTTAAGGAAGAATATTGAGTACATGGAGGGTTTACTGGACTAATAACTGGACTGGGTGGCTTGTCATATAGCCATCAGCACAGAAACAGGACCTTTGACTCACCGTGACTGTGCCAACCATCAAGTACCCATCTATACTAATCCTATTTACCAGCTCTTGATCTGTATTCTTCCGTGTCTTGTTAATTCAATTGCTTCTCCAGATTCTGCTTAAATGTTGTGAGAGTCTCTGCTTCCAGCATCCCCTCAGGCAGTGCAATCCAGACTGCAGCACCCTCTGGGGAGGGGGACCAAATGTTTCTGAGGTTTCCTTTGGAACCTCTTACCCCTCACCTTAAACCTATCCCTCTGGTCTTAGATACCTCTGCCCTGGGGAAAGTTTTCTTTCTATTCATGCTTTTATATATTTCTGTTAGGTTCCCCCTCTCAGCCCCCTCTGCTCCAGGGAGAACAGACCCAGCCTTTCCAGTCTCTCCTCAGAACTCAAACACTCCATCCCAGGCAATGTCCTGGTGAATCTCCTCTGCACCCTCTCCAGTGCAGTCACCTCCTTCCTATGGTGCGCTGACCAGAACTGCAAGAATACTCGAGCTGTGGACAAACCAATGTCTTTGAAAGTTGTGGCCCTCCATTACCTCCCTGCTCTTGTACTCTACACCCCTGCTAACGAAGGTCAGCTACCCATATGCTTTCTTCACCACTCGATGTACCTGTGCTGCCACCTTCAGGGACCTTTGGACTTAGTGTGTGTTATGCGTAAAGGTTGGAAAGCCGAAGCTTGTAGCCTTTGGAGGTTAGAAGGCTGGCAGGCATTTGGTTGAAATGTTTAAGATCCTGAGCAACAGTTGGAGATCCTTTGTCAGAACTGGAGAAAAGAAATTTAAAAAGTCTGGTTTTAAATTGCCGAGGAGGTGGCAGGAAGGGTGAATAGGACAAAGGGAATATCTGCTGTAGGTGAGGCTGGAGTTGTCATGGAGATCAGTCAGATGTGTTAATGGGACAGTCAGAGTTTTTTTTTGGATGTGTTTGTGTTGCTAGTGGCAGGGCTGTGGGGCTTGTCCAGCAGGTCAGGGTGTATTAATGAAGAGAAAAGTCCTGATCCAAAGTCCCAGATGGATTGACATTCTGAAGAAGTGACCAATTCTGACGCGGACAGGGAAAGTCATTTACTGAAGCCGAACAGTTCAATATCAAGTTTGGAAGTCCACAGCGTGTCAAGGTGAGGTGTTGGGCCTCATGGAAGTGATTCAGTGCCTCTAAAGGGTTTTGAATTGACGCTGAAGAATAATTTGTAGGGGAATGGGACTGATGCAGTGGGAGCCTGTTTTGACTCAATGGATGAATGGCCTCCCATACCATAACAATTCTGATTCTAGGTAAACACTTTTGTTGCTGCAGTTCCTCACTGTGTCCCACCACAACAAGACCCCCTCTCACCATCCTCCTGATCACGAGCTGGGTATTGTATTTATTGAGCAGTTTATAACACGTCTGTAAAATACTATGGGAAGGTAGCACAAAGTGAGAGGACTGCTTGAAAACAAAAGTGATCCTGAGCTGAACTGAAAGAAACAGAGTACAACGGCAAGAGTGTTGCACTAAATGTTCATAACTCATTGGGGAGGCTTCATTAACATAAGAAGTGGGAGCAGGATTCAACCATATGGCCACTTGAGCTTGCTCCATCATTCTCTGTTATCAAGGCTTATCTGATCTTGGCCTCAGCTCCACTTCCTGCCTGTTCCCATTAACCCTTGGCTCCCCTTTTGAACAAATTTATTCAGTGATACAACCTCCACAATGGGATCAAGAATTCCAAAGCTTTATGCCTTTCTGAGAGAAATTTCACCCAATCTCCATTTTAAACGGTTGACCCATTATTGAGAAGCTATGTCCCCAACAATCTGTCAGCATCTACCCTGCCAAATCACCTCAGAATCTTTTATGTTTCAATAAGATCATCTCTCATTCCTCTAAACCGCGGTAAGTGTAGGTCCAACCTGCTCAACCTTTTATCAGTTTCTTCCCCTCGCTATCAGATTTCTGACAGTCTATGAACCCATGAACACTACCTCGTTACCCCTCTTTTGCACTATTTATTTACTTCTGAAACTTATAGTAATTTTTACGTCCTGCACTGCACTGCTGCCGCAAAACAAATTTCACAACATATGTCAGGGATAATAAACCTGATTCTGATTCTTTCCTCATCAGACACCTCCTGCATCCGAGCGTCAGCCTTGGAATTCATAGCAGTTGCCTCACATAAAGTAGCTTTGATTTGACCCCAGAGAAAATCTCAACAAAGGATTTTCTGGTACTTGGGAGTTACACAGCAGCTGCGAAACTTAAATTTGGACAATTAGATAATTAATTAAATCTGGAATTAAATGAGAAAACTTGTAACTGTAATGGTACTCATGAAACTAACAGATTGTTGTACAAACCTGTGTATTGCCCTTCAGAGAAGGAAATTTGCCCTGATTTCCAAGCCTGGACTATATGTGACTTCAGACCACCAACCTGGTGGGCTGTTAACTGATGTTAACTTAACGTTTGGGGGACTTAGGGATGGGTTATGAATGGAGGCTTAGTTAATGAATAAAAGTTTGAGGGATGTGGTGGACTTTCCGATGGGCTAGTGGAAGTGACATTGCACAGGTGGCAGAGAATGCTGGACAAAGTTTCGAGCAACATCCACAAAATTCTGGAGGAACTCAGCGGGTCTGACAGCATCTATGGAGGGAAATAAACAGTCGACGGTTCAAGCTGAGACCTTTCATCAGGACTGGGAAGAAAGAGGGCAGAAGCCAGAATAAAAGAGGGAGGAGCATAGGCTGGCAGGTGAGAGGTGAGTCCAAGTGAGAGGAGAAGGTAGGTTGGTGGAGGAGGGCTGGAGTGGGAATGATGTGAGAAGCTGGGTGGTGATGGGTGGAAGTGACAAGGGCTGAAGAAGATGGAATCTGATAGGAGAGGACAGTAGACCATGGAATAAAGGGAAGGAGGTGGGGAACCAGAGGGAGGAAGGTGTGGGTGAGGGGCAGGTAGTGAGGGCAGGGGAGGGAAAAGAGAAGGGATAAATGGGCTGGGGGATAAGGCAAAACAAAGGGGGGAGGAACAGATGGGAGTGGTTGAAACACACGTTGATGCTGGAGGAACTCAGCAGGCCAGGCAGCATCCGTGGAGAAAAGCAGGTGGTCAACGTTTCAGGTCAGGACCCTTCTTTGGGACTGAAGGTAGGTAAAGGGGAAGCCCAATATATAGGAAGGAAAAGCAGAGCAGCGATAGGTGGACAAAAGAGGGGAGGTGGGGTGGGCATAGGGTGGTGATAGGTAGATGCAGGTAAGAGATAGTGATGGGCAGGTGCGGGGGAGGAGGGGAGAGCAGATCCACCGGGGGATGGGTCACAGGTAAAGAAGGGAAAAGGGGGATAGGAAAAAGAGAGAGAGGCTAGGAAAGGGAAGAAAATAATAGGCATGGTTTGGGGGGTGGGGGTGGTGGGGGGGGTGGGGATTACTTAAAGTGGAGAATTCAATGTTCATGCCATTAGGCTGCAAGGTTCCGAGATGGAAAATGAGCTGCTGTTCCTCCAGTTTGCGCTTGGACTTCTCCTGGCAGTGGAGGAGGCCGAGGACTGACATATCTGTGATAGTGTTGGGGGGCGGGGGGGGTGGTGGGGGGGGAGTTGAAGTGACTGGCAACGGGGAGATGCAGTTCGTGGTTATGGACAGAGCGCAGGTGTTCTGCAAAACGGTCACCTGGCCTGCGATTGGTCTCACCAATGTACAGGAGGCCACACTTGGAGCACCGAATGCAGTGGATGATATTAAGGGAGCTGCAGGTGAATCTCAGTCTCACCTGAAAGGACTGTTTGGGTCCCCTGGATGGTGTAGGGGCAGGTGTTGCACCTATGGCGGGGACAGTGGAAAGTTCTCGGGGTGGGGGTGGGATGGGTGGGGAGGGAGGAGTGAACTAGGGAGTCGCGGTGAGACCGGTCCCTGCGAAAGGCAGAAAGGGGTGAGGAGGGGAAGATCTGCTCGGTTGTGGGGTCCTGTTGGAGAAGGCGGAAGTGGCGGAGAATGATGTGCTGGATACGTAGGCTGGTGGGATAAAACGTGAGGACAAGGGGGACCCTATCCCTTTTGGGTCTGGGAGGGGTGGGGGTGAGAGCAGAGGTGCGAGAAATGGCAGAGATGTGGGTATGAGCTCTCTCAAACACAGTAGATGGGTAGCCATGGTTAGTAAAGAAGTTGGACATCTCGGATGTCCTGGAGTGGAAAGCCTCATCATGGGAGCAGATGCGGCGGAGGCGGAGAAATTGAGAGAAAGGGATAGTGTCCTTGCAAGAGACAAGGTGGGAGGAGCTGTAGTCGAGGTAGCTGTGGGCGTCCGTGGGTTTGTAGAAGATGTCGATGGATAAGGAATCTCCTGAGATGGAGACGGAAAGATTGAGGAAGGAGGGAAAATTAGTGGCGAAATTTATGAAACTGTCGAGTTCCACAAGGGTACAAGAGGTGGCACCAATGCAGTCGTCGATATAGCAGAGAAAGAGCTGAGGAATGGGGCTGGAGTAGGCTTGGAACAGAGACTATTCAACATAGCCAACGAAGCGGCAGGCATAGCTGGGGCCCATGCGAGTGCCCATGGCTACTCCCTTGGTCTGTAGAAAGTGAGAGGAATCGGAAGTGAAGTTGTTTAGGGTGAGGACAAGTTCAGCCAGGCAGAGGAGAGTGTTAGTGGAAGGGGACTGGTTCTGTCTCTGGTCAAGAAAGAAGCGGAGGGCGGTGAGGCTGTCATGATGGGGAATGGAGGTATATAGGGACTGGATGTCCATGGTGAAGATGAGGTTGTGCATGTCGGAGAACTTAAAGCTATGGAAGAGTTGGAGAGCGTGTAATGTGTCACGGATGTAGGTGGGAAGGGATTGGACCAGGGGGACAGGATAGTGTCCAGGTACGAGGATACGAGCTCAGTGGGGCAAGAGCATGCGGAGACAATAGGTCTGCCCGGACAGTCCTTCTTGGGGATTTTGGGGAGGAGGTAGAATCGGGCAGTCCTAGGTTGTGGGACTGTCATGTTGGTAGCTGTGGAGGGGAGATCTCCCAATGTGATGAGGTCAGTGATGGTGCGGGAGATAATGTCCTGGTGGTCCTCGGTGGGGTTATGGTTCAGGGATAGGTAGGAGGAAGTGTCCCAGAGTTGATGGCTGCCCTCTGCAAGGTAGAGGTCAGTGCCAGACTACCACAGCACCACCTTTGTTGGCTGGTTTGATGACAATGTCAGGGTTGGTGCGGAGGTAGTGGGGGGCAGAGCGTTCAGAAGGGGTGAGGTTGGAGTGGGTGAGGGGGGCAGAAAAGTCAAGACAGCTGATGCCGTGCCCACAGTCAGCTATGAATAGGTCCGGGGAAGGTAACAGGCCCGGTGGGGGAGTCCAGGTGGAAGAAGAGGGCTAGAGGAGGGAGAACGGGTCATCGGAAGGGTTTTCTCCACGGATGTTGCCTGGCCTGCTGAGTTCCTCCAGCATCGTAGTGTTTTTCATTTGGCTACTCCAGCATCTGCAGTCCTTTGTTTCTCTGGATGGGAGTGGTTATTGGAAGATAGAGAAATCGATGTTGATGCCATCATGTTGGAGACTACCAAGATGGAATATGAAGTGTCGTTGAGGAAATCCAACGAGATGGAGAGGTGTTGGATCAAAGTAGTTACAACCTCAATCCCGCAAAGTGGGTCCGTACCTAAATGCCACATATTGTGTGCACTGAAAGAGCCCAAGTGTGCAGTGGACCTTCAGTGAGAACAGAGGCTCATCTCTCTGGAGAGGCTGAGGAAGCTGATGCTCCAGGTACAACACCCGGCATCTGAACCTCATAGCCACTATTCAGCAGTAACAGTGAGACTTCTCAGAGAGAAACATGAGCCAGCCTGCAGTAAGCTGAGTGGGGATGATAGCTGTTGGGTTCAGCAAGTGTCCCACTCCATTCCCTTGTACCAAAAACCTTGTGTATTCCTGAAGTTACACAGCAAACTTCAAGGAACTCCAAGTGACTCTCACTCCAGTTAACCCTGTATCAGAGCAATCGTGGTGGAAAGACATCTGACTAGAGTCTTAGTCGCACAACACGAAAACAGGCCCTTCGGCCCAACTCATCCATGCCGACCAAGATGCCGACCTAAGCTCGTCCCATTTGCCTGCGTTTGACCCACATCCCTCCAAACCTTTCCTATCCGTGTACCTGTCCAACTGTCTTTTAAAAGTTGTTTTTATACCTGTCTCAACCACTTCCTCTGGCAGCTCCTTCCATATACTGACTAACCTCTGGGTGAAAAAGTTGCCCCTCAGGTTCTTACTAAATCTCTTCCTTCTCACCTTAAACCCATACCGTCTAGTTCTTGATTCCCCAACCCTGGGGAAAAGACTGTGTGCATTCACCCTATCTATGCCCCTCATGATTTTATACACCTCTATAAGAACACTGCTCAGTCTCCCATGCTCCAAGGAATAAAGTCCCAGCCGATCCAACCTCTCCCAATAGTTCAATCCCTCTAGTTCTGGCAACATCCTCGTAAATCTTTAAAACACTCTTTCCAGCTTAATGGCATCTTTCCTATCGCAGGGCGACCAAAACTGAACACAATATTCCAAATGCAGCCTCACCAATGTCTTATACAACTGCGACAGAACATCCCAACTTCTATACTCGGTACCCTGAGTGATGAAGGCCAATGTGACAAGCGCCTTCCTCACCACCCTGTCCGCCTGTGATGCCACTTTCAGTGAATGATGTACTTTGTACTCCTTGCTCCCTCTGTTCTTGCCCCACTTGTTTTTGGCTGGGACAACCTCCTATTGCAAAACCCTACAGATTAGCATCAAAGTGTCTGTTGTTTGTTAACTAATTTACAGTAGGAGAGCTTCACCTTCAAGGTCAGCTTTCGATGCCCATCCCTAAGTGCCATTGAGAAGGTGGGAATGAGCCTGTATCGGGAACCAGTCCTCCTGGGGAAGGTGCTCCCACAGTGCTGTTGGGCAGGGAGTTCCAGGATTTAGACCCAGTGATGATGAAGGAAGCCAGGGTGGTGTGTGAACGGGAAAAAGCCAAAGAATGGCTGTAAAGTCGAGGAAGCCAGCAGCAGTACTTTGGATAAGGAGTCCCATTGTGAGCTGGGGCAACGAAGCAGGCATGAGGGAGTGTGAATTTAGGGGGAAGATTGCTCATTTTTTGTTAGGTAAGTGACCAGTTTATCCAAGACTGTTAACAACAAAATCCCACCTTATTCATCTCTATCTTTCACACAAATAACTTTTAATTCCTCATTCACCGGAAATAGCACTAATTTCCCTCTGAATTCATTCCTTTAGCTGAGAGTTTGAGGTGTAGATATGTTAATTATTAGAGCAGAGTTGAGGACTGGAAGTGCGGTGGGAATCTGAAGCTCGCTGCATGAAGGCAGAAGCACTCACCAGGGTAGCTGACGAGCGCTGGACCCGAAGAGGTGGGGAGTAGGATTAGCCGAAGTAGCTCCTTTCCTGGTGCTTTGCTCAGGACGGCAGAATGACTCTTTGCCATCAATGTCTTTGATTCTCTGAATTTCTGTGGACTCTTCTTCAGCTCCAACAAGGTTGAAGATTTCTATTCAAGACAGAAATCTCAACCTCCCCCTTTTCTCCCTCACCTTTGTTTTCTCTTGCAGACTGTCCCCTCATTCTGGTAACCTTCTCCCCTTCATTTGCAATCACACTCCTGCCATCCCTGCCTCCCCTGTTTTCCCATTTAATCCTGAAACTCCTTCCGCTGAAGTACAACTGCTGCTCTCTTCACCTCATTCCATGGCCATTTGCTGCCCCTTATTCCTCCCACATCCCAGCATTGCTCCCAAATGCTGCCGCAAAGCGATTCTCGTTATCACATGTCGCAGGTAGAAGCTCCCGTTCTAATGACAACTCCCACAACCTCCACATTCCACTTGGATCTTCATTCAGGAAGAGACACGGCTGTTGAGACAGCAGAACATTACAGCACAGGACAGGCCCTTCGGCCCCTGATATTGTGCTGACCTTTTAACCTACTCTAAGATCAATCTAACCTTTCCCTCCCACATACCGCTCCATTTTTCCATCACCTATGTGCCTATCTAAGAGTCTCTTAAATGTCCCTAATGTATCTGCCTCTACCAACACCCCTGACAGTGTGTTCCACGTATCCACCACTCTCTATGTAAAAACAACTTACATCTGACATCCCCCCCCCCCCCACCGTACTTTCCTCCAATCACCTAAAAGTTATGCCCCCTCGTGTTAGCCATTGTCGCCCTGGGAAAAAGTCTCTGACTGTCCACTCGATCTATGCCTCTTATCATCTTGTACACCTCTATCAAGTCACCTCTCATCCTCCTTCTCTCCACTCATAAGACATGCTCTCCAATCCAGGCAGCATCCTGGTAAATCTCCTCTGCACCCTCTCTAAAGCTTCCACATCCTTCCTATAATGAGGCGACCAGAGCTGAACACAATATTCTAAGTGCGGTCTAACCAGGGTTTTATAGAGCCGCAACATTACCTCGTGGCTCTTAAACTCAATCCCCTGACTAGTGAAGGCCAACACACCATACGCTTTCTTAATAACCCTATCAACTTGCGTGGCAACTTTGAGGGATCTATGGACTTGGACCCTAAGATCCCTCTGTTTCTCTACACTGCTAAGAATTCTATCATTAACCTTGTATTCTGCCTTCAACCTCCCAAAGTGAATCACTTCACACTGTTCTGGGTTGAACTCCATCTGCCACTTCTCAGCCCAGCTCTGCATCCTATCAATGTCCCATTGTAACCTTCGACAACCTTCTACACTATCCACAGCACCACCAACCTTTGCGTCATCTGCAAACTTACTAACTGTGCAGCAGTCTCCTAGATCGCAGACACCTCCTCAGATACCTATCCCACCTTCGACGGCAGTGTGGACAGAAACGGGAGGGGAATGCATATAAACTACAACATGCAGCCATAGGAGGTGCCGCACAGATCCTACTGAACAAATCCATTTCTCAGGTGCTGCCTGTCGTCCTTCTGTACAGCAAATTATCTGTTTTGCACATAAACTATGCTGCAAATAACCATAGTTACTTGGCAAATCAGCTGGTAGTTTCTGGTTTATCAACTTATTCAGTATAGTGTCAAGTTTCAAAATTCAGATTTCTGAGCAATTATTTCCATTTCTGTGGGCTCGTGTCTCTCTCAGTGTGCCTGATGTTGGGGGTTCCTGCACATTGTTGCCCTCTTGACTTTCCTTGCCAGCTTTCTACTTCTCGTTCGAGTTTCTGCTGATCCACCTGTCCACGTAGAGTATTACCCACACTGGGAGCCTTGTGCAGCCGCACTGGGAGAGTTTTCAAGCTCCCTGTACCCACCACGAGCAGGTCCAGTATCTGAAGCATTGTTCACTGCAGAATGTGGCCGTTAGTATTCATGGAAGCTTTACTCTTTCAGCATTAAAGTGCGAGGGAGGTAACTTCCTCTCTTCAAAGACATTTGTTTCATTTGATTTCTTTTCACCTAAAGCACCATGTGCATCACTGGGGAGCTTGTCTTAACGTTCAGTATTTCCTGGTGGTCACCAATCTGTTCATGGAAAAATGTAATGTACTATTTACTTCCCAAACGGTCCTTAAATGGCTCCAGTCATGGTCAATGATGTCCCTTGCTCTGCAGGCAGCAAACACGAGTAAATCTGCTCGTCTTGAAATTATTTCAAGAAATTATTTCAGTGGCTGCAACTGGAGCAGGGAGTAGTGTGAGAAAGTAGGCAGGCAGAGAGGGATAAGTCTGCCTGAGCTGGTGGGGTGTGGTGTGTGTGTGGGAGGGGTGTGACCCTGTGTGTGTGTGTGTGGGAGGGGTGTGACCCTACATGTGTGTGTGGGAGGGGTGTGACCCTGTGTGTGTGTGTGTGTGTGTGTGTGTGTGTGTGGGAGGGGTGTGACCCTACGTGTGTGTGTGTGGGTGGGGTGGGGTGGGGGGGGGGGTAGGGTTGTGACCCTACGTGTGAGGTGGGGGGGGGGGGGGTAGGTGTGACCCTAGGTGAAATTTTGACAGTGCAGAGATTTTGAGAGTGCAGAGTTTGCATGTTCCTGCCAGGATTAAAGGCAAAGTTAACAAGCATAGGGAACCTTGGTTTTTCAAGGGATATTGGAGATCTGATTAAGAAAAAGAGAGAGGTGTATAGCAAGTATAGGCAACTAGGAATAAATGAGGTACTTGAAGAGTATAGAAAAAGTAAGAACATACTAAAAATGGAAATCAGAAAGGCAAAAAAAAGACATGAGGTTGCTTTGGCAGATAATGTGAAGGTAAACCCAAAGGGTTTCTACAAGTATATTAAAAGGATAGTAAGGGACAAAATTGGTCCCCTAGAAGATCAGAGTGGTCATCTATGTGTGGAGCCTCAGGAGATGGGGGAGATCTTAAACAGTTTTTTTGCATCAGTATTTACTCAGGAAACTGGCAGATATGGAAGGAAGGGAAACAAGCAGTAGTGTCATGGAACATATAGAGATTAAAGAGGAGGAGGTGCTTGCTGCTTTATAGTGAATAAAGGTAGATAAATCCCCTGGGCCTGATAAGATATTTCCTTAGACATTGAGAGAGACTAGTGTAGAAATTGCAGGGGCCCTGGCAGATATACTTAAAACGTCCTTAGCCACGGGTGCGGTGCTGGAGGACTGGAGGGTAGCTCATGTTGTTCCGTTGTATAAAAAAGGATCTAAAAGTAAACCAGGTAATTACAGGCCAGTGAGCCTGACATCAGTTGTAGGTAAATTATTGGAAGGTGTTCTGAGAGATCGGATATCCAAGTATTTGGACAGCCAAGGGCTGATTAAGGATAGTCAGCATGGCTTTGTGCGTAGTAGATAGTGTTTAACGAATCTTGTAGAGTTTTTTGAGGAGGTTACCAAGAAAGTAGATGATGGAAAGGCTGTGGATGTTGTCTACATGGACTTTAGTAAGGCCTTTGACAAGGTCCCACATGGGAGGTTAGTTCAGAAGGTTCAGACACTAGGTATCCATGGAAAGGTTGTAAACTGGATTAGAAATTGGCTGAGTGGGAGAAGACAGAGAGTGGTAGTGGACGATTGTTTCTCAGACTGGAGGCCTGTGACTAGTGGTGTGCCTCAGGGATCTGTGCTGGGGCCATTGTTATTTGTTGTCTATATCAATGATCTAGATGATAATGTGGTAAATTGGATCAGCAAGTTTGCTAATGATACTAAGATTGGAGGTGTAGTGGACAGCGAGGAAGGCTTTCAAAGGTTGCAGAGGGATCTGAACCAACTGGAAGAATGGGCCAGAAAATGGCAGATAGAATTTAATGCAGACAAGTGTGAGGTGTTGCATTTTGGAAGGACAAGTCAAGGTAGGACATAAACAGTAAATGGTAGGGCACTAAGGAGTGCAGAGGAACAAAAGGGGTCTAGGAGTTCAGATACATAATTCCCTGAAAGTGGCATCACAGGTAGACAGGTTTGTAAAGAAGGCTTTTGGCATCTTGGCATTCATAGATCAAAGTACTGAGTATAGGAGTTGGGATGTTCTGGTGAGGTTGTATAAGACATTGGTGAGGCCAAATTTGGAGTATTGTGTGCAGTTCTGTTCACCTAGCTTGGAAGGATATTTGTAAGATTGTAAGAGTGCAGAGGAGATTTACTAGAATGTTGCCGGGTCTTCAGGAGTTGAGTTACAGGGAAAGATTGGACAGGTTAGGACTTTATTCCTTGGAGCGGAGAAGAATGAGGGGAGATTTGATAGAGGTTTACAAAATTATGAGGGGTATAGACAGAGTTAATGCGAGTAGGCTCTTTCCACCTAGATTAGGAGAGATAAGTACGAGAGGATATGGCTTTAGGGTGAAAGGGGAAAACTTTAAGGGGAACATTAGGGGGAACTTCTTCACTCACAGAGCGGTGGGAGTGTGGAACGGGCTGCCATCTGATGTAGTAAATGCGGGCTCACTCTTGAGTTTTAAGAATAAATTGGATAGATACATGGACGGGAGACGTCTGGAGGGTTATGGACTGGGTACAGGTAAGTGGGACTAGGGGAATAACGTTTCGGCACAGACTGAAAGGGCCAAATGGCCTGTTTTCTGTGCTGTAGTGTTCTATGGTTCTAGGTGTGTGTGTGGGAGGGGCGTGACCCTACATGTGTGTGTGTGCGTGTGCGCGTGAGTCCGTGCGTAAGGGAGCAGGGTAACTGTGTGTGTGGAGAAACAAAGGACTGTAGAGGCTGGAATCGAGATGAAAAACACGATGATGCTGGAGGAACTCAGCAGGCCAGGCAGCATCCATGGAGAAAAGCAGGCGGTCAACGTTTCAGGTCAGGACCCTTCTTCAGTAACATTTCACAGAACACCTGCACTCTGTCCATAATCGTGACCTGCATCTCCCCGTTGCCGGTCACTTCAACTCCCCCTCCCACACTATCACTGATATGTCAGTCCTCGGCCTCCTCCACTGCCAGGAGAATTCAAAGCGCAAACTGGAGGAACAGCTCCTCATTTTCCATCTTGGAACCTTGCAGCCTAACGGCATGAACATTGAATTCTCCCACTCTAAGTAAATCCCACCTACTTCCCCACAACCCACACCCCCCCCCCCCCACCACCACGCTTCTTTTCTTCTTCCCTTTCCTAGCCTATCTTTTTTTTTCCTACTCCGCTTTTTTACTCCTTACCTTTGACCCGTCCCCCGGTGGATCTGCTCTCCCCTCCTCCCCCGCACCTGCCCATCACTATCTCTTACCTGCATCTACCTATCACCACCCTGTGCCCACCCCACCTCCCCTCTTTTGTCCACCTATCACTGCTCTGCTTTTCCCTCCTATACATTGGGCTTCCCCTTTTCCTATCATCAGTCCTGAAGAAGGATCCTGACCCAAAACGTTGACCGCCTGCTTTTCTCCACGGATGCTGCCTGGCCTGCTGAGTTCCACCAGCATCATTGTGTTTTTCATCTAGATTCCAGCATCTGCAGTCCTTTGTTTCTCTTGTCTCTGCAGCTTGTTCCATATACCCACCACCCTCTGTGTGAAAGCGTTGCCCCTCAGGCTCCTATTCAATCTCACCCTAAACCTATGCCCGCTAGTTTTTGATTCCCCAACCCTGGGGAAAAGACTGTGCTTTTAGATAATGTTTTTAACTCTGTGTGTGTGTGTGTGTGTGTATGTGTGTGTGTGTGTGTGTGTGTGTATGGAGGGGTGATAACTGTGTGTGTGTGGGAACAGGGTAACTGTGTGTGTGTGGGAGCAGGGTAATTGTGTGTGTGTGTGTGTGTGGGAGCAGGGTAACTGTGTGTGTGGGAGCAGGGTAATTGTGTGTGTGTGTGTGGGAGCAAGTGTGTGTGTGTGGGAGCAGGATAACCCTATGTGTTTTGGAGCAAGGGTTGTCTGTGATAAGTCTGACAAATAGTCTTAATAGGAATCCTGTTAATTTTTTGAAGTATTTAAGGTTGAAGCTTATTAAAATCAGAATTGATGAAGTTATATATCAAAGATAAAAATGATTAAATCAGTAAATAACTACATCATTTATTAAAAGTAATAGTATTACCACCTGTTATTCCCTCGTAACACAGCAAGAAGTCGCTCAAATAAAGTAGCTGATTGTGGTTTGATGAGGTATCGTATGGTTATTAAAATGCTTAATTGATCAAGGAGGGCTGATCGTATGATTTTACAATGGTAATGAAATGTTGTGTGTGTGTGTGTGTGTGTGTGTGTGTGTGTGTGTGTGTGGTATAAAGCCAGTTAATAGAAAAGTTTCTGTTCTAAAAATATTGTCTTCATTGATGGAAAACTGAAATTACTTTGAAGAAACTCAGATCCAGCACCATCGACACAACGCGGTCTGGGCATCTGGTGACTGGAGTTGGGTGCTGATTGTAGACAACTGAGTCAGTGTGCGTGAAGACTCGGGATCGGGCTGTGCATCTTTCTTGTAACTGCTACTGATGTTTTATTAAGGATTTATTCAAAGTGCACAAATGTTAATTCAGACACAAAGCACACATAGTTTGTGCATTGTGACAACATTTCCAAGACAATTGGAACAGAATCTCAGTGTCAGAAAGCGCTATGTGTTGTTCACATTCATATTCTTTCATTTTCCTTTGCAGGAACATAGAACCAACACAGCACAGGAAGTGATTTATATTGTGTCTATGCTGGCTTTTTGTGGAGCAATCCTAGCCATCCCTTTCGTATGGAATGAGACAGGAGCAGGAGTGGGCCACTCGGTTCTCAAGCCTGCTCCAGGATTCCATAGGACCGGGGCTGTTCTGATCTTGTTCTTCACTCCACTTTCCTGCCAGCTTTCCTGCTCTTCACTCCCTAACCCCCTTCCCCCACCCTAGTCCCCCACCCTTTGCCACAGCACTGAAGATTATCTTCCCTCGTGTCCATCCACTTCCCATTTGAAAATCCTGCTTGAAACTCCCCAACAGCTATTGAGGTGTGGATCATCAATCCACCACAGCCCCCACGTTTTGTGCCTGTCACTTTGAATCGGTGATCTGTGGTCCTTGAGTCAGTTACTAATGGCTACAGTTTCCCTCTGTGAATCGGCTAAATATCGTGATCTTGTATGGTAATCAAAAAGCAAAAAAAAACTGCAGATACAAGATATCTGAAATCTCTTCTGATGAACATGAGAACGAGGAGCAGGAGTCGGCTATCTGGCCCTTCAAACCTGATAAGATCAATAATATTGTGGCTGATCTGGCCGTGGACTCAGATCCACCTACCTGCCTTTTCCCCACAACCCTTAATTCCCCCACTATGCAAAAATCTATCTAACTGCGTTTTAAGTGCTAACTGTGAAATACCATCATCCTGAAGTATTAACATTGTCTCTTCACAGATGCTGCCTGACCTGCTGAGTACTTAAACCATTTTCTGTTTTCATTCGTGATCTTAACCACCCCTTTCAAATCTCCTCTCAACCTACATCGTTCCAAGGAAAACAACCACTGCTTCTCCAACCTCACCCTGCAGCTGAAATCTCACATCCCTGCAACCATGCCAGCAAACCTTTCTCTTGTGATATCACCACAAGGAAATGTGCACTTGCTTTTAATGTTTTGCTTGTGTTCTGATATCTGTCACTTCCAGCTCCTTCAGTGTATTTTAATTTCAGCTGACGCACCTATTTCAGAGCCTGCATAGAAGAAACTCTTCACCCAATGATAATTAGACATGCCATCATTTTCTCTTTGCTTGAGTGAATTTTTTTTCCACTCTCCAGTGCCAAAAACAACTTAATCAGAATTTCCAGAGTGTTTGAATCAATTACATCGCAATTTCAGTTTTGCACCATGTTATGTGTTGCTGATTCTTAAACTTGGGCATTTGGGTTACACTGCCACTGATGCTGGCTGTGAGGTTGGGTTTTACAGAGCTCGTGGTATATTTTTAGAACCATGTAAATGTTTTTGGAAAGTTACTGTGTTGAAGTGATTGTAAGTTATCATGTTTAATCTTGGTGGGAGGTGTGGGTGTGTAATGGGAGAGAAATCAGCCCACTATGAATAAATAAAAGTTATGTGAGAGCTGACTTGTAACTTGAACCTTAAAGCAGTTCCAGACCATTTGACCAATTCACCTTTACATAGATTTTGTTTTTAAAAATAGCAGGGCAGTTGTTTTTAATATTAATTCTGTCAATGTCTTTAAATTCGTCATTGTTATAGTGGCATGCAGGGTTCGCGGTGCACAGTTTTTGTATACCATGTTATTACTGATGGTACCTCGTGTGATACAGTAAAATTGTTCATTTTTCAGGATGATCGGTTCAAGGGTTTTGTGGAGCAATTAGGAACGCACATTATCTGCATGAATTCATTGGAGGGTTTGTGGTGAACTGACTAATTCAGGAAAACTGGATTTCGGCTTTAAAGAGAAATATGAAATGAGCATCTGCAGAGACAATCACAGTGAACTGTGGGGAGCTGAGCAAAGGACATAGACATTAGACTTGCACTTTGAGACTGCAGTCGAGAAGCTGTTGCTACATTCACGTTTGAAAAAATACATAAAACTGGCTGCAAAAATGCTGACTCTTCTTTCGTACACAATCCATCTTTTAGACAGCAACAAGAATGAGGTACTTGGATGCACTTGTTCAGCTGGTAGGTATAATGTTTGTACAGTGTAAATATAATTTCTGATTTTGTGATCTTTCAGTTTAACGCTTTCAGAACAGTGTGGTTCCTCTTTGGAAACTTAAAAGTACACAACATGTATTCCATTTAAGATACTGTAAAATTGCCATGCACTTATTTGCTGAAATCCATTCCCTGTTGTCTCTGGACACTATTTTTATCATGAAATATCAGTGAGCTTGCTGCCTCTAATTTGAAATACCATTTTAAAAAAAGAGCATTGTACATAACCTGGCTAGCGGATGGAAAAGAAAAGGAAATGCACCGTACATTTTTTTGATGACAGCAGTGGCAAAATTAGGGATAATTAAGGGAAAGAATCGCACTAATTCTTCACTCATTTTCCTTCAGATTACAAGGAGCGCACAAGAAGCATGGTACTGATCTGCCATAGTGTGTGTATTTTGGCAGCTCAATAATTGCTTGGGAGGCAGCAAAGATTGCTGAAATTGCAATGCTGTCAACAGCTCTTGATCCTTTTTTTGTCACCTCATTATGCAGTGACAATACATGTTGTCTTATTATAAATACATATGTTTTTTTTAAAACCGAAATGTACAGTTTTTATAAACAGTATTTAACCAAGGACAGAGTAGACGTGTCACCAGGGCACCAGCAGTTTATGTTCTTGTACAAATGTATCTGTAAATTCTTTATATCGATATAGCGAGTGCTTCAAATATGCACTGAAATGTTTGCCTGGAGAATGACAGAAATGGTTATAACGTATTTAATGTATATAATGTTTTATTTAAGATGTGTTTTTATTGTACTCTGTACCTACCTGTAGTGATTGTTGTGAGGTTGCAAGGTTGATTTCTAGCACATTTTTTTGCCTTCATGCAGTGTGCACCCAAAGATATATCTTTGTAAAACAATTTCGTATGGACTTTTTATTTGTAAGATGCAGTATTATATGATGAATTTCGGAGTACAGATGAAAATAAGCTCAGGGTGTCATTTCTGTTGACTGCCTGATTTGATCTGTTTATTGAGTGGTTCCTGTGAAATATGAACATTTTTAACCATTTTTTAAACAAATCGTCTTCACATTATGTGTTCTTGAAGTTGTACTCAGTGCCTGCCTGTGTGTGTAGTTCAGTCCACATAAAATACAGACCAGCATTGCCGTAGATGAATTTTTCTGCTTGCTTCACCCCTTCCCTTATCTTTGCAAGATTTGCACTTCTGCTTGCATACTCGATAAATATCATCCACAGGCAGATTGCTGTTGGCGGTATCCAGGTTACAAACCAAATTTCCCTCCAGATATAGGAGCAGCACTTCTGGTTCAGAATCAGATTTATTATCACTGACTTAGATGACGTGAAATTTGTTGTTTTGCAGCAGCAGTATGGTGCAAAGACATAAAATTACTATAAATTACAAAAATAAATAACTAGTGCAAAAAAAAGAAATAATGAGGTAGTGTTCATGGACCATTCAGAACTCTGATGGCAGAGGGGAAGAAGCTGTTCCTGAATCATTGAGTGTGGGTCTTCAGGCTCCTGTACCTCCTGCCTGATGGTAGTAATGAGAAGTGGGCATGCCCCGGATGGTGAAGGTCCTTAGTGATAGTAGTTTATTTATATTAAAGCTATCAAATAAACAAAGTAAGGCGTGCACAATCACTGCTCTCACCGAGCACTTCAAGTAGTCTTCAGCACTTCACCACAGGAGCTGACAAGGCCACGTTAGCTCAGTTCAGAGCATGACCATCAGTTGTAGAAACTTGCCCATTGCCACCTCCATCTCCAATTCTAAACAAGTTCACGAGACCCTGAATTCCAGACAGTGATGTTTCCCAGATGTTGAATGATTTCTTTCACAGCTTCACTCTGTGGACAGCTCAGGATCACTTCTCCCCCGAGGGACCTCAGCTTTGTGGGTTGGTGGCACCATTGTTAGAAATCAGAAGTTCTGTGACCCCAAGCCCTGCCTTGACAGAGATACGGATGCTAGGTACCTTTGTGAGTGATTTATTACTGATCTCTGCTTCACTGGAAATTAATTCTTCCTGATCATAAGAGTGGGAAAGTACATTGCAACAGACAAGATGCTGGAGGAACTCAGCGAGTCAGGCTGCATCTATGGAGGGAAATGCACAGTCGACATTTCTGGATGAAGGGTCTCATCCCAAAATGTCAGTTGTCTGTTTCCCTCCACAGATGCTGCCTGAACCACTGAGTTCCTCCAGCATCTTGTGTGTTGCTCCAGATTCCAGCATCTGCAGTCTCTCCTGTCTCCTGGGAAGGTATGGTATTGGTCTTATTGTTTTAGTAATACAACGGGAAACGTTAATCTTTCCCAAGGCAATGATGCATTGGCATGGAGGTATTGTACTGTGGCATTCTCCAGACATGGACTGATCCTCTTCCGAATGATTGGAGGTTTCTCAGCAGTAGGACACAGGCATGATGCTATTGTCTTCAGTTCAGGCAGGACTGTGATTTTGATGCCCAGTAAGTAGTATCACCAGCAGATAAAAAAGGAATCGAAATCAGTCATTTACCATCTGAGTCTATTTGAGGATGAGAATCTTGAGCCACACAATTACAAACCAGTCAGTACATAACTAGGTGCAAGACTTGGTCAATGGCTGCTTCCTTAGCTTTCAACCAGAACATCATAGGTTCGAGCCCACTCCATCATTCAGTCTGGGGATGCAGTGTTTTAAACGGGAGTGCTAAATTGTTTGAGATGCCGTCTTATTAAACAGAGACCCTGTCTGTAAACTAAGATGGCCTTTAAGTTCCCTGCCGTATTATTTGACGAAAACAGGCCATTTCTCTGCGTCCTGATCAATATTAGTTTCTCGGTCAACTTCTGAAAGTGATTATATGGCAATTTATTTCATTTTCATTTGGATGCTACATTTCCCTACATTACAGCAGTGACCACAATCGCTTTAACTTACTGAGGTTGTGAAAATCATTTTAAAGTAGACAGTGCTTCCTAGATAAAATAATGGAACTCATTCTAAAAATTCGGTTGAAGTAATGTGGATAATCTGGAGTTAAGAAAAGTCACAACAAAACTTCAATGACTTTTAAGATATTAAAAATAATGCAGACAATAACTCCCTCCAAAGTTGCCTTTCCAAATCTTTTGGGCCAAGGTCCACTGGAAGGACTTTTAATTCAATTAAAGTTTATTGGGAAATTGTGATGGATATGAGCAACCATGCTATCAGTTTCCATTTGTATAACTCCTTTTCTTAGAAAAAACATGCCCCAAAAAAAAGTGAACCAGGCACTTGGGAGAGGTGTGTCAGACTGAGGGAAGTGTGGGGTGATGAAACACAGGATCAGTGCTTCGACTCCTGTTTCTTATCTGCATTCATGAACTGAATATCGTAACCAGTGGTAAGCCTGTAAGACTTGTTGAAGAAACTAAGTACATGGAGCATTGGCCAAGGAGGATGCAATCAGACAAGAAGGATGCAATCAGAATACTTAACTAAGAACTTGAAACAGACACTTGCATTTGGGCAAACAATGACAATCAATATTGATGAATGTGAAAGTATTCACATTGAGTGTAAAAATATTTGCAGTTTCAATACACTTTCTACCATAAATAATGTGCAAAATAATTGTTTCCTCCCTTTTAAATTGGCACCAGTTTCAACTCCTGAGCTATTTTTACGCTTTCATTTGATTCCACCCCACCTACTGCCAAAATACTATGGGTCTCTGGAATAGATTTGCTTGAAGTTGTGACCTTGTTGAATGATGGTTGCACCCAAGAGTGTTGTGGGATGGAGGAAGGAGAGGGGAGTAATGCAAATTCCTGCTGGACTTGATGTCAAGTGTAAAACAATCAAGTCAAGTCAAATCTTATAAGTGCTTCCATTGTATTATATATTGTGATAATATTTCAGCATTTCTTTTCAATAAGCATTTCTCCAAGGCCAAGACTCCAATTTAGACAATTGATTTATTTTTATTAAATAATAATTACCATACAGATTTGAGAAATTGCTAATCCTTTTACAGATTTTTCCAAAGATTTCACTGGCATCACTCGTAAAGATTAAAGGCAAGAATTATTCTGATAAATCTGTCCAAGGTTCAAGGAATCAAACATTGTTATTTCAAACCCCTTCCCCAACTTCAAAGTTTTGGGAAATAACTTTGATCAATTAAATGGTTATCAATTCAAACCATTTCAAGTATTTGTTAAAAGTTGTGAAATTTCGGATTTGTTGAATATTGTGTTGGGTCTTTATGATCAGGAAATATCTTGATCATAAATTGAAGAGATTGGCTTTGTGGCTATCGGTGTAATGACGTGTTTTTCTAATTTTCATTCTGCAACTGGAGTCATAAATTTAAGTTTTATGTCTAGTTAAGGAAAATTGAATGGTGTTGCCTTGTTCACAATATGATGTAGTTCTGTTAAGTTCTGTCATTGTTTAGTAGCATAGTGCACGTGCTTTGAAGTGCATCTCTTCAAACTTTGGTGCTTACCATTTTATTTTAGCAGTGCCACTCACTATATGCGGATTCACAGAAGTAAAGATTGGGCTCGCAGTTTCCATCAGCAGTGATGCTGAATTTAACACACCACTCCACACTCAGTGAGAACATTATGGCAGAGGGTAATGAGGCTGTTGAGGGTGAGGGTAAAAAAACCAATATTTTTGTCAATATGGTCCTTTACCCCACCCTTGCTTTGGACACTCAAAGACCACCAGCCCCAGAGTACTGAGGAAGAAACAGCAACAGCAGTAGGCCATTCCACCCCTCAAGTCTGTACTGCCATTTAATGAGATCATGTCCGACCTGTGATCTAACTCCTTAAATCTGCTTTTCTCCCCATACATTAACAAACTGAGTCCCAGCTTTAAATTTGACTATTGACCGAGCATCAGTTGTTGTTTACGCAAAGGAGCTCCAAATTTATACCACTCTCTGACTATAGACTTCTTTCTTTAATCCACTCCTTAAAAAACTTGACTCGAGCTGTTAACTCTGTCCTCTAGTTCTAAAATATCCAACTAGTGAAAATAGTTTTTTTCTCTAGCTTATCAGCTCCCCTTAATACATACCTTCAATTAAATCACCCCTTAACCTTCTAAAATTCAAGGATTATAATCCTACTCATTTAACCTTAGGAGTCCCAGCATCAATATGGTTGTGTATTCCAAGACCTGGAACTATTTCTATGGCTATGTCCTGACCTCTGTGACTCTTAGCTTCAGTTGGGCCCGTATCATCCTGAACAAAGTCTCGGGTGAAATCTCTCAAACCTCATTCTCCAGAGCTTTTCTTCATATAAATCCATTTGTTTATGGGATGTGGGCATCATCAGCAAGGCTGCCACTTACTGGCCATCCCTAATTGTCCCCTGAACTGAATGGTTCAAGGACCATTTCAGAGGACAGTCGAGAATCAATTGCCATTGGTGGGTCTGGAATCGCAAATAGGCCATAGTGAGTAAGCACAGCAGATCTCCTCGTCTGAAAGGAATTAGTGAACCAGATAGTTTTCCTCAACAATCCACCAGTTTAATGTTCATTGCTATTGCTGGCATTTTAGTCCAGATTTATTTAGTTGCCTGGATTTTCTGTGGCAAGAATCGAACATGTGCCTCCAGATCAATAATCAGTGCCACTAGGGATCAATCCAGTAACTTCACCTCGCCCTCAGATGGTTGGGCCTGCCCTCATCTCCAGCCTAAGTTAAACCTACCCTTGTGACTCGATTCCATGCCAAACACTGTAACAGTTGGGAGAATCCATGAATTGTCACAAAGCCTCTTGTCACCTCGGTTAGTAGTCCATACCCGTTTATACAATGTATGTCACCTTCTTGCATAAAATGGTGCATGGAATGAAGGTATTAAGTAGCACTGCCTTTGATGTTAAAAATGAATTGCCATCTGTGGGTCTTGAAGCCTCTCTGAACAAATTCTTCCATTGATGTTCCAAGACTCGATCCATTCCGGCTCCTAGCAATAAGATGCATTGAAACTGAAGAACACAGAGGGATCATTAAGCTTTAAGGATATTTCCCCTTTGAAATTCAAGACAGTGAAGCCTTGAAGATTTCACTAGTCAACTTGGTTACGTCTGCTGTGGATCTGTTACAGAGTCTTCCTTCATGCATTTAGATATATCGTTGTTTCACCAAGGAGGTCAATGTGGTGTGCTCCCCATATCCTCCTGTGGAAGTCAAGGTATGTCATTTCCAAAAATATGCTGCCACATTCTCTTTGTATAAACAGACTGATTAACTGGTAGAAACCGGGTAAAAGGTGTTGCACAAGCTAAACACAGACTATTAAAATTAGTTTTTCCGATGATACTTGGGTGTCAAGCGAAGACCATGTTGCAAAATCACGCTTGTTATTGATGGGAGAAAATTCAAAGGAAACGGATGTGGAGGAATCTGAGGCTTAAAAACATAAGGTTTCCAAATCTTTGTTTCTCAGCTGTCTCCATCTGATAGCAATCTCAATGGTTGAATCCGAGGTTAAAGTTTATTCAGAAATTGTGAATATTTCTACAGAAGGATGATTTTGCAGAGTAAGCATATGTGTGGGGGTGAGAGTTTCTAAAGATTTATTTATTTGGATCATCACAAATTCACTTTCACATTGGTGCACAGAAATGAACAATGTAATTGCCAAATGGCATTTTTGGGACTGACAAAATGCCATAAGTGATCAGTAAACAAATAAAGTTAACGTCTGATTGTTCACTTCTCCTCTTTGGCTGTTGGGGAGAGACAGAAGTGTTCTTGATGATTGATTTTTAGTGTAAAATATGACCATGTGGCACCGTATGGCCAGGAGAGGTATGTGTCACACACTCTGCTCTGCCATAACTGCTTGTGCTTTGACAATCAAATTAAAAACAGAACAAGGACAATAAGATGTCTTCAGTCAAACTCTTGGTTAATCTTACCGTCACCCAAATGTACTTTGTGTCTATTATTTCTTCCTTGCCAATAAACAAATATTCTGTGAATGTTTTGCCTTTTGTATGTTGCGGGCCCAACTGAAAACGCCTGACCCACAAAGCTGTCTCCAGCAAAAGAAACCTAACAGGCAGAGTCCTGCAGCAGCCAACAGATTCCAGTGTTTCACCAATTTCAGCACCAGAGGATTACAGTAAATCTTGGCTTGTGTTTTTGACTACCCTTTGCATCAATGTTTCATTGTCTTGCTAATAAGGTAATGATAGAAGGTTCCATGTGAAACATCAAACTCTGTCATGCTGAATGACAGATGTTTTTTAGAGCTTGTACATAATTTGTGTTATAAAATAGAACCTGAGTATCTTTGATGTGCATTAGAATGATTGGAAAAAGGGCAGATGTCACTTTGTGTCCTTTGATTTTAAGGCTCTGGGTTTGAACCATCCCAGTGTGGGGGCCATCATCACCAATGATTAATAACTGGAAGAGTCTGGAGTTATTTCAGATTTTAGTTGATTCATTTTGTGTCATAAGAAATGGGAGCCAGGGTTCACCATACAAGCCTGCTCTCTTGTTCAATATGAGCAAGACTGATCTGATCTTGGATTCAGCTCCAATCTCCTCCCTGATCCTCATAATCTTTGATTCCCTGTTAACCAAAAATTAGTATCTCCACCTTGACTTGGCCTCCATGGCTCTCTGGGGGAGAAAATTCCAAAGATTCACGACACTGAGAGAAAAATGGGCGACCCCTTCTTCTGAACCTCTGCCCCTTGGTTCTAGTTTCCCCCAACATAGGTAACATCCTTGCACCAGTTTGATCCACATCAATACCTTTTATGTTTCAAAGAATCTCCTTTTATTTTCTCTCATCTCCAAGTTAGGTTTCCTTAATGTTTACTAATGCCGCATAATTGAAATGAACTTGCCCTCTCTAGTATTTACGGTACCATCGCCTTCTCCTGTTACGAT
Source organism: Pristis pectinata (assembly GCF_009764475.1). Classification (NCBI taxonomy): domain Eukaryota; kingdom Metazoa; phylum Chordata; class Chondrichthyes; order Rhinopristiformes; family Pristidae; genus Pristis; species Pristis pectinata. The sequence goes on from NC_067426.1 coordinate 3,006,061, forward strand.
GCAGAAAGGGTTAAAACCAGCTTAACTTTTTGCTTTTGTAATACTGTTGTGCCAGTTAGTCCACTGACTGCCCACAGGTGAAAATAAGCCTGCTACTCAAATACAAACATCATATTTGTTGAAAAATGCTTTTGAATTATGTTTCTTACTGAATTTAAAAGACAATTGTTTATTGATCAATTAGTTCCCTTTATTATTTTGGAACTGTATAATAGCCTGTACTTGCACATCAGTCTGAATGGAGCCCAAGGCCAGAGAGTTGAACCAGACACCCACTTTATTTGCGAGCATAAAACACACACTCTTAGCTTAGCATTGCAGTTGTGAACTATTATTTCCTATTACAAGCCTGTAATAGTTGTGGTAAATGCATATATTTTGTTACAGTTTCCATTTGCTTGCTCTTTCATTGTCTATTAAACATGTTTAGCTGTTAAACCTGGGGCAAATTCCAAAGTAGTGTTGTATTCCAGCCTAATGGAGAACAGAAGGAACTTGTGAACACACAGGGTAAAATATTCTGGGCAAGACATTTATGATTAGTCAAACATGCTATTAATTTTACCTGGCTGCACAGGGAAATGAAAGCCTTTCTGAAAACAAGGATGCATATGTCTGAAACGCAGCAGCCAAAACATATCTGGAATACAAAACAATGCTTTCCTCCATAGATAGGGGAACAGCAATTTGTTACACTGCTTCATTAAACAGCAAAATTTGAGGTAGAATATTCAAGGTGTGATGAACATCTTGGCACTGAGTCATAAGATCATCAATTTATCCCAGACATTTGTGCTGCCCAATCAGAATTCACTTAGCCTATAATTAGATATCACCATTGAAGATCGTACAGGACTGAAGTTTCTCATTAGGAAGTCGATTAGTAAGTCTAACAGGGGAGATGGGACTAGCTCACTGGGCAACACAGTCAGCGTGGACCAGTTGAGCCGAAGGGCCTGTTTCCATGCTGTATGACTCTATGACTCTCAGTGGAAGTGATCATAAATTCTGAACCACGCACCACAGATTTAATGGTTAGCAGATTTTTGAGGTTTACCCTGCGCTGTGTCAATGTACTCATCAGGAAGGCTGTTACAATTGGAGCAAAACTGATGGTTATTCCAAAGGTAGATACGCACAGTGAAATGTTTGGAGAATACCGCTTGGTCCAATACTTGGACGGAGTTGATCTCCAGGAGCTGCAGGAAAATGCACGTGCAATCAAAAGCAAAGCTGGAATCCTTGGAAAGCCAAGTGTTCCTTCTGTCTGCTCGCTCTGGGCTAAGGGAGAATGCCTCCACAAAAAACTGCAGATTCTGCTACAGAAACACAAACTGCTGGAAATATTCAATAGTATCTGTGGAGAGGAACAGAGTTAACATCTCAAAACATAAGAACATGAATAAACTCAGAAGGCCATTCAGCCCTTCATGAGTGATCTGCCACTGATCTTTTACCTCACTGCCACTCTCACCCATTGGTTCTGTTAATATCTAAAAGCTAATCGATCTCTGACTTATATAACGTGAAATTTGTTGTTTTGCGGAAGCATACTCAACTGATCATCTTCAACAACTGACCATTCACAGCCTTCCTGGGCAGAAAATTCCAAAGATTCACCTCTGGGTGAATAAATGTTTCCCCATCTCTGTCCCGAATGTTCCACCCTTTACTTTGCGACAGTGACCCATGGTTCTAGACACCCCATGCAGGGACATCGGTTCTGCCTCCATTCTATCAATCCTTCCTGGCAGTTTTGTACTTTTCAATGTGATCACCTCTCATTCTTCTAAGCTCAAGAGCGTATAGACCTATTTTACTTAATCTCTCTCTTCTTTCAATAAACATGCCATGCAGGAATCAATCTGGTGAACTCTGACTGCACTCCTCCTACTGCAAGTTTATAGTTGCATAGATAGAGAGACGAGGTCTGTACACAATGCACCATGATGCGATTTCACCAGTGCCCAATGTAATTGGAGCAGGATGTCTCTATTCTTGTACTCTCATTTTCTTGCAAGGTATGCCATTTGCCTTTCTAATTGCTTGCTGTACCTCCTGTTAACTTTCAGTGTTCTGTGTAGGAGGACACTTAGGTCTCTCTGAACACCAAGAGCTTTCAATCTTTTTTTCTGAAAAGTGAATTCACATTTTTCTGCATAACATTCCATCTGCCATGTTCTTGCCATTCACTTAGCCTCTCTATAGCTTCCTAAAGCCTCCCTATATCCTCCTCACACCGTACAATGCACTTGGCTTAGTATCATCTGCAGACGTGGACAGAATCCTTGATTCTCCAAAATCATTGATACACATTACAAACAGCTAGGGCCCAAGCACTGATGCATGTGGTACCTCCTAGTCACACATTCTCAACCAAAATACGAACAGTTTATTCATACTGTTTTCTGTTTGTTAACCAGATTTCATTCCATGCCAGTACATTAACCCCAATCCTGAGCACTTTAATTTTGTTGAATAATCTTTTGTGCTGCAGTTTCTGGAAGGATTTCAGAAAGTACAAATAACACCATGTCAGTTAGCTCTCCATTATCTATTCTGCCAGTTACACCTTGAAAAATTTGTCAAACATGACCTAATTTTCATAAGTTCACATTGACCCTGCCCATTACTAAGTGTCCAGCTACCCATTAATAATAGATTCCAGCATTTTCCTTTTTACTGATGTCTATAGTTCCCTATTTTCTCTCTCCATCCTTCCTTAAATAGTGCAATTAAATTTGCTACCGTCCAATCTGTGGGAATCTCTGGAACTTTGGAAGAACTCACCTAGTCTGTCCATTATCTTCAGAATCTCCAGTCACTGAGTCCTGGGAATTTATCATCCTCTGACCTTTAGGTTCTTCTAATCTAACTACTAACTTGCACTAATTCCTTTGTGCTCCTCAACCATCCTAGACCTGCAGCCCTCCGTTATTTCTGAGAGGATTCTGTGAAGATAGACATAGGATATTTAATGAATTTCCCTGCCATTTCCTTATTCCCCATTATAATCCTCGTGTCTCACTGTGTGTGGAACCCATATTAATCTTAACTAATCATTTCTTTCCTGTATATCTACCATACCTCTTACAATTTGTTTTTATGTTTTGCACTGGCTTACTCCTTTACTTTCACTTATCAATTCTGATCCTGAATTCTGAACTCTTCCCAATTGTCAGGCTTCACAGAGACACAAGAGACTGCAGATGCTGGAATCTGGTGCAACACACAAAGCACTGGAGGAACTCAGCGGGTCAGGCAGCATCTGTGGAGGGAAACGGACAGTCGACGTTTCAGGTCGAGACCCTTAACCTGAAACATTTGTGTTGTCTCAGGCCTCACTGCTCTTTTTAGCACATCACGGACCTTTTGATTTAATACTATCTTTAATTTCTCTTGTTATCCACACTGGATCACTTTTTTTCCTGTTGGGTTCTTTAAAGAAATATATATTTGTAAACTATGTGTTAATTCTGTAGAAGTTAGCCATTGCTTGTTTAGTGCCAGACTTTTAAAAGTAATTTCTCAATCTACCATAAGCAAAACACACCTCATGCCTTTGTAGTTTGCTTCTTAAGACCCTGCTTTCAGATTGAACTAAATCACTCAATTTTTATATAAAATTCTATCATAGCATGATCACTGTTTCCTAAAGTCTCCTTAACCACCAGATCATTAATTAACCCTTTCTCATACTAGACGTAAAAGAGCCTGTTTCTTCAGTAGTTTCTCAACATACTGATGCAGGGAACCATCTCTTAGACACTCCATAAATTCATCCTCATTACAAGATCACAAGATCACAAGACAAGGGAGCAGAAGCAGGCCATTCGGCCCATCGAGTCTGCTCCAAGGAAAAGGGAAAATAGAAATGGGGTGGGAAAAAAAACCTATTCTAATCCCATTTTCCAGCCTTATCCCCATATCCCTTGATACCCTGACTATTTAGATATCTGTCTATCTCCTCCTTGAACACCCCCACTGATCTGGCCTCCACTGCTGTGCGTGGCAAGGAGTTCCACAATTTCACCACCCTCTGGGTAAAGAAATTTCTCCTCATCTCTGTCTTGAAACTGTACCCTCTAATTCTAAGATTGTGCCCTCTGGTCCTGGACACGCCCACCAAGGGAAACAGCCTAGCCACATCTACTCTATCCTTTCCTGTCAACATTTTAAATGTTGCTACGAGGTCCCCTCTCATCCTTCTGTACTCCAGTAAGTACAGTCCAAGAGCCGACAAACGCTCATCATACATAAGCCCTTTCATTCCCGGAATCATTCTCATAAATCTCCTCTGAACCCTCTCCAACGTCAGCACATCCTTCCTAAGATGTGGGGCCCAAAACTGCGCACAGTATTCCAAATGAGGCCTCACTAGTGCCCCGTAGAGCCTCATCAAACACTTCCTTACTTTCATACACTATACCTCTTGAGATGAATGCCAACATAGCATTCGCTTTCTTAACCACCGATCCAACCTGGTGGTTAACTTTTAAGGTATCTTGTACGAGTACCCCCAAGTCCCTTTGTACTACCGTACTTTCAATCTTCTCTCCTTCTAGATAATAATCTACCCGCTTATTTCTGCTTCCAAAGTGTACAACTGCACATTTCTCAACATTGAATCTCATCTGCCATTTCCTTGCCCATTCTCCTAAACCGTCTAGGTCCCTCTGCATCCTTTCTATTTCCTCTATGCTCCCTACTCCTCCACTTATCTTGGTGTCATCCGCAAACTTAGCCACACAACCATTTATTCCATCATCCAAATCATTGATGTACAAGGTAAAAAGGAGCGGCCCCAACACCGACCCCTGCGGCACACCACTAGTAACCGGTAACCAACCAGAACGAGATCCTTTTATTTCCACCCTTTGCTTCCTGCCAACCAGCCAATGCTCCACCCATTCTGCTATCCTGCCCATAATTCCATGACCTCTCATCTTATTAATCAGTCTCTTGTGAGGCACCTTATCGAAGGCCTTTTGAAAGTCTTAAATACACAATGTCTACCGCCTCTCCCTTATCCACCCTACCTGTGGTTTCTTCAAAAAACTCCAATAGGTTGGTCAGACAGGACCTCCCCTTCACAAAACCATGTTGACTAGGTCCAATCTTGCCTTGCGCCTCTAGGTATTCGGTAACCTCCTCCTTGAGGATAGATTCCAATAATTTTCCCACCACTGACGTCAGACTAATAGGTCTGTAATTTCCTTTGTGCTGCCTCCCACCTTTCTTATACAACGGAACTACATTCGCTACCCACATGTAAAATCCCCTTGAGTATTGTCTTACCGTTGTTACAAGCACCTCTGATTTCCTGGTTTGTACCATGCCCTTCATTATCATTGGTGCCTGGGGGTCTTGAGACAACTCCCTCCAAGATTTCCTGGTCCTTGCTGTTTCTTAGCTACACCCAAAATGATCCTGCTTCTTGCCTTCCTGAGCTGGGAGCCACCTTCCCCACTGCCTCTATCCAGCTTTCTTTTCCATTTTGCTTATCACTTGTAAAAGTGAGCAGTCCCGGTTTGAAACCAGGTTTCTGTATAGCTGCACTGTACTTATTCATTTCTACTTGTGTCATTAGTTCACCCAGCTTCACACAAAAACTACAAGCATTCAGACAACGAGTCTTCAATTTTGTCCTTTTACTGTTCTCTTGCTGCTCTGATGGTAAGTGGTGATTTACTTTACATTTGTATGTTTTGTCCCTTCCTCACAGACTGGTTATCATTCCCCGTTTTGCTACCCTGCATTATCAGCTTATTCTTCAACTTTTTAAATTACCAGAACCACCCACCCCCTCCACCCCCAATTTAGTTAAAAGCCTTACCTACAGTCCTCATCACTCGATTTGCTAGGTCACTGGTCCCCACAGGAACAGTTCTCTCACTCCCAGTACTGTGGGCAGTTCTGAGTGAATTGAAACCCATTTAAGATAGTAAGATATTTATTTATTGGTCACGTGTACATCGAAACACACAGTGAAATGCGTCTTACTGAGAATGTGCTGGGGGTAGCCTGCAAGTGTCGCCGCTCTTCCGGCGCCAACATAGCATGCCCACAGCTCCTAACCTGTACATCTTTGGAATGTGGGAGGAAACCGGAGCACCCGGAGGAAACCCACACAGACACGGGGGGAACGTACAAACTCCTTACAGACAGCAATGGGAATTGAACCCGGGTTGCTGGCGCTGTAATAGTGTTATGCTAACTGCTACACTACCGTGCCGGTCACTTTGAAACCTAGTTTCTGTAAAGCTGCATCGTATTTATTCATTTCTATTTCTCCCACATCACCCTCTGAGCCTGGTGTTCAATACTCTGATCTTACCCACCCAGTGGGTTGTGGATCAGTGAGTAATTTGTGGTATGACTTTTTTTAATATGCACCCTATTCCTTCAACAGTAGCTCGTCCTTTGACCTTTTCCATGTCATTGGTTCCCACTGGGAGCATGGCAACTGGATCGTTCCCCTCCCACTCCGAGGTCACCTCCTACCCTACAACGAGGAGGCAACGCAGACTTTAGCGTTTACGCTGACAGCTGTAGGTAGTGGTGTCTCTGTCCCGTTTTCCACTACTGCTGTACTCCTCCACCCCTCCAACACCAGTGGCTCCCTGTACCGCAATGTTGTTTGCTCATCCACCCTGGAGTCTCTGCTCTCATCCACTCGGGTTTTGAGAACCACATACCTGCTGAGCTAAGGCTCCAGCTACATAGAGTCATAGAGTCAGGCCGCGTGGAAGCATGCCATTCGGCCCACTGTGACCACACCGAACAGTGAATACCCTTCTATATAATTTTACCAAAATAACTTTATTCATAATAAAAGACAAACTATATACAATAATAAAACAGTGCAAACCTTTACAATTGTGTACAGATCAATCATTAGTGTTACTTTTTATAAAAACCACAGCACCGATGCTACTCGTGTGGCTCCCTGGGGTGATACCCCAATCCCATATTTACAATATTTAAGGGTCTTCCTCGCCTGATCCCGCCCCTCCCTCTCCTGTGGCAGAAGAACCCTAAACTGTCGTCCTTCCCCACCGAGCCCTTGCATTGGCTGCACCCAGCTTCAGTGCGTCCCTCAGCACGTGCTCCTGCAGCCTGGAATGTGCCAGCCGGCAGCATTCCCCTACGGACATCTCACAGTGCTGGGAGACCAACAAGTTTTGGGCAGCCCAAAGGGCGTCTTTCACTGAGTTGATGACCTTCCAGCAGCAGTTGATGTCCGTCTCTGTGTGTGTCTCCGGGAACAGCCCGTAGATCAGAGAATCCTCTGTTATGCAGCTGCTGGGGATGAATCGTGACAAGGACCCTTGCATCTCTTGCCACACCCTCCTCGCAAACCCACAGCCCGCAAAGAGGTGGGCGACCGTCTCGTCCCCAGAGCACTCCTCCCGGGGGCAGCGCGCGCTGAGAGTGAGGTTCCGACCATACAGGAAGGATCTGACTGGGAGGGCCCATCTCATCGCCAGCCAAGCGAGGTCTTGGTGCTTGTTGGTGAGTTCTGGCGATGAGACATTCTGCCAGATGGTCTGGACAGTCTGCTCAGGGAACCACCCCACAGTATCCATCAAGTCCTTCTCCTGCAGTGTCTGCAGGATGTTCTGTGCTGACCACTGCCTGATGGACTTGTGGTCAAAGGTGTTGGTCTGGAAGAACTTTTCTACGAAGGACAGGTAGCACGGCAGCGTCCAGCTGACTGGGGCGTTGCACGGCAACGGGGCCAGGCCCATCCTTCACAACACCAGGGACAGGTAGAACCTCGGTATGTAGTGACACTTGGTGCCACGTACTCTGGTTCCACGCACAGCCTGATGCAGCCACAGATGAAAGTGGTCATCAGGATGAGGACGACATTGGGGACCCCTTTACCCCCATTGTCCAGGGGCTTGTGCATGGTGACCCATCAGACCTGCTCCATCTTGGATCCCCAGATGAACCAAAAGACGGCACTGGTGATTTCCAAGCCGGAGGAGCGGGGAACAGGCCACACCTGCGCCAAGTACAGCAGCCCTGAGAGCACCTCACACCTGATGACCAAGTTCTTCCCAGTTATCGATAGGGAGTGCCGTTCCCACAGTCCCAGTTTCTGCTTCACCTTCCCAATCCGCTCCTGCCAATTTTAGTTGCACGCCCCAGCCCTTCTGAACCAGATCCCCAGCACCTTCAGATAGTCAGGCCTGACGGTGAAGGGGGCGTTGGATCGGTCGGGTCAGTTGCTGAAAAGCATGGCCTTGCTCTTCGTGCGGTTAACTCTGGCCCCTGATGCCAACTCAAACTGGTTGCAGATGCTGATCAATCTGCCGATTGACCTCGGGTCCGAGCAGAAGACGGCGACGTCGTCCATGTACAGGGAGGTTTTCACCTGGGTGCCCCCACTGCCTGGTAACGTCACCCCTCTGATGCTCTCGTCCTTCCTGATGGATTCGGCAAAGGGTTCTATACAGCACACAAACAAGACAGGGGAGAGAGGGCAGCCCTGCCTGACTCCAGACTTGATGGGGAAGCTGTCTGTTTCCCACCCATTGATTTGGACTGCGCTACGGATGTCTGTGTTGAGCAGCTGGATCTTCTATATTTCTCCCACCTTCCAGCAACTGGCCCATAGCCACCTATGTCTCGCACGGCAGGTGCGGTAGTGTATCGGTTAGCATAACGCTATTACAGCGCCAGTGACCCGGGTTCAATTCCAGCCACTGTCCGTAAGGAGTTTGTACGTTCTCCCCGTGTCTGTGTGGGTTTCCTCCGGGTGCTCCGGTTTCCTCCCACATTCCAAAGACGTACGGGTTAGGAAGTTGTGGGCGTGCTACGTTGGCGCCGGAAGCACGGCAACACTTGCGGGCTGCCCCCAGAACACTTTACGCAAAAGATGCATTTCACTGTGTGTTTCAATGTACACGTGACTAATAAAGATCTTATCTTAATTCAAGTGCTCATTTAGACACTTCTAAAATGCTCTCAGTGACTATGCTTCCACCAGACTCTCAGCCAGGCACTCAAAGTCAAAGTCGAGTTTATTGTCATCTGCACAAGTCCATGTGTGCACAGGTGCAATGAAAAACTTACTTGCAGCAGCATCACAGGCACATAGCATCAGATAAGCAGCATTCACAAGAAAGGCATAAATTGAACATAAATTATACGCAATTTTTACAAGAAAGAACACAATTAGAAAATAAAACAAAGTCCATTTTAGTGCAAGGTGATCAAAGTGGTCATAGTGTTGCTAAACTGCTGTGATTAGGGTTGTGCTGGTTGGTTTAAGAACTGAATGGTTGAACGGAAGTCACCACCCTCTGGGTGAAGGTTCCCCTCCAATCCTCTGGATCTTTTACCCCTTATCCTAAATCTATGTCCTCTAGTTTCATCTACCTCAGATATGGGGAAAAGTTTCCTGCAGTCTATCCTTTCAGTACCACTCATAATTTTATATACCTCAATCATGTCCCCTGTTAACCTCCTCTGCCTAAGGGAAAACCTAGCCCTCCAGTCTCTCCTCCTAACTAAATCACTGCACCCTGGTGAATCTCTCTGCACCCTCTCCACCACTACCCTTCTCCACTACCCTCTGGATCACCAGACTCAACTCTCACATCACCAAACCCTTGTATCCTTTTTGACTGACCAATTCTACAATACTTAGTCTTGCTGGTGTGACTTCCTCTTGTATCTAGATAACTTTCCCCCCTCCCTGACGCATCACATTGTCTGACTCCAGCTCATCAGCTCTGAATCAAAGTTCCTCAAGTTGCAGAAACTTACAGGAGAACTGTGCTGAAATATCATCAACCTGAAACATTAATTCTGTTTAGTTCTCCATGGATGCTGCTTTGCATGCTGAGTACTTCCAGCATTTTCTGGTTTTATAGTAAGGGGGGGATTGGTTTTAATTTTCCTAAATAGAGAACATCAGTATTGCTCTGTGTACAACAAGGAGTAGCAGCGTGCAAATCTCCAGATCCATCCTAAATGTTGTACAATGATTCATGGCCACTGTTACCTTGACGACCTGACAATTCAGTCATTGCCCCACTGAAAGGTTGGTGATGTAGCTGCCATTATGGAGGTGCAGCCATCTTACATGCAATGGGTTTGAGGTTCAGTTTTGAGAAGGGATCTCTGCACATCCTGGCTGGTTGTGATGTTCTGTGGAGAGTTCTCTGCCTTGTTGTCCAGCTTCTTCAAAAGCCTGTCATGTCCACTGCTCATTCTTTCACTTATGTTTTTCAAAAGGTAAAAGAAAATTACATTTATATAACACCTTTCACAAGCTCAAGATATCCCAAAGTGCTTTGAGCCAATCAAATTTGATTGAAGTGTAGACTTCATTTTAATGTAGGAAAAGCAGAAGCCACTTTGTGCACAGCAAGCTCCCATGAACAGGAATTTGATACTAACCATTTTAGTAAGGTTAAGTGAGGTATAAATGTTGTCCAGGACACTAGACATAACTCTTGTGTTACTGGAGAGAGTTTTGAACTCACATCTTTGCATGTAAAATCTGTATTTATGCATCCACAAGCAAGAAAAAGACCTTCAACAGAAGTGACACCACTACAAGGAGAAAGCTGTAATTTAGAACAACCCTGGAAATTACCAAGTAAACACAGATAGAAACTGTCAGCAAACAACTTGATGGGAGTTCCTTTAAATCACAGGAGAGAAAGGGTAGGGGTGAGGAGAGGGGAGAGCATTCTTCCTACTGTTGAACATGAGGTAAGCCCATGCAGGTTCCAGAGACTAATAGAGCACGGAAACAGGCCCTTCAGCCCAATTTATCCGTGCCGACCAAGACACCCATCTAAGCCAGTTCTGTCTGCCCACGTTTGGCCCATATCCCTCTAGACCTTTCCTATCCACGTATCTTTCCAAGTGTCTTTTAAATGTTGTTAATGTACCTGCCTCAACCACTTCTTCTGGCTGCTCGTTCCATATACTGACCACCCTCTATGTGAAGAAGTTGCCTCTCAGATTCCTATTAAATCTCTCCCCTCTCACCTTAAACCTATGCCCTCTAATTCTTGATTTACCAACCCTCAGAAAAAGACTGTGTGCATTCACCCTATCTATGCCCCTCATGATTTTATACACCTCTATAAGATCACCCCTCATCCTCCTACACTCCAATGAATAAAGTCCTAGCCTGCCCAACCTCTCTCTATAACTCAGTCCGTCGAGTTGAACCAAGATAGGAGTATGACACCGTGGCGTGCTGATGGATGTTAAGGTTTGCCAGGGTGTTGGTTACGATCACGCTGACAACCTTATTAATGTGGAGGATGCCACGTTATTTGAATGAATGTCATTTAGGCTTCAGTGTGTCACCTGCAACACTCAACCAATCCGAAGCTCCTTCTAGATGTTTATTAGCCTCCATTAATATATGCAGTGGTGACATCTATTGGTTGGTAAAAGTGCTACATCTCAAAATGACAGACCTGCATTGACTGAAATGCTTCGAGGGACATGGGCCAAATGTGGGCAAGATGGGACCAGCTTAGATGGGAATCTTGGTCAGCATGGACCAGTTGGGCCGAAGGGCCTGTTTCCGTGCATTGTGGCTTTATGACTATGAGTGGACCAACGTGGATGCAGATATCCTAAGTGAAATCACACTTCACATTTGCATTGGACAGCTCAACACTGCAGGTAGTGCTGCTGCCTCAGTATTCCAGCGAGCCTGGTTCGATCCCTACTTCCGGGGCTGTCTGTGTATGTTCTCCCGGTGGATAATCCTGTTTCTTTCCATATCCCAGAGACAAGCCGGTTGACAGGTAAATTGGCTATTGTAACTTGACCTTGGTATAGGTGGGTGGTAGAAGAATTGGGTGGAGATGAGTTAAAGGAGAAGAGGTCAAGGGAAATAAGTGGACAAACAGGATTGATGGGATTGATCTGAGAACCAGCATAGGCTTGATGAACTTATTGGCCTCCTCCCCTGCAATAAAAAAATGTGAAATTTCTTGTACTCCACAGTTGAACTGTGGTTTCTGTCTTTCTGCATTATATGTGGATACCTCAGCATCTCTTCCAATAGGAATCAAATCACTGGACTCTCTCGATGCACTTTAGTTTATCCGCAGGAAAGAATCTACTTGGTTTTCCTTCTACAGCTTCTAATTACTAAAAAGAATTTATACAAGGTTACCAAGGGAACTACTTCTGCTGGTGGTAATCCAGGACTGGGGGACAGAGGCTAAAAAACTTGAGTTGAGTTCATGAGTGAAGGTAGGAAATGATTCTACACAAAGAATGGTGGAGCTCTCTTCCACATTAGCAATGGATGTTTGGCCAGTGATTCATTTTAAATCTGAGATGATGGATTTTTGACAACCAGTTATTAAGTCATACGGAGCAAAGGCAAGAATATGGACTTAGGACACATCGTTCATTATCTTATTGAATGGGGGGATGTGCTCAAGGAACTGAGAGGTAGATCATCTTCCTGTATTCCTAAGGTTTATGGCCCTTCAATACTGTACTGAAGTCTGATCTGCTGTATATGTTGATCACTGGGAGGAGAAACTTCCATTAATAGTGGGAAACCCTTCAATCCTAATATCAATCCTGGATAAGATCTAGCACATGGAATAATTGATTTTGACCAACTTGAGTTCTTTGATCTAACAGAAATGGCTGCTGAGAGTGGAGCAGTTGAACCATAAATGGATTTTCAAGAAGCATTTGATGAAATTCCAAACAACAGATTCCTCAGCAAACATGAAGCCCATGAGAATGGAGAGACCTTGGATGCAGAGAGACCAGGCTGGAGAAGGAACAGATTGGGTCTTCTCCACACTAGAATCACGTGTATTGTTGTTCTCCTGGAACTACTGTCGGTACCACTGCACTTGTAGAAGCCATAAAACAAAATCATGACTTGATGAAACTAATCTTGGCTGCCACTAAGAATCATCAAGAATTTTGTACCTGTTTGGTAAGGGCAAAGATTGAGGCTCCTTCACCAATGCCCCCCATTCCCTGAGACACAGTTGCAGCCTCCAGTTCCTCACCACTAATCAGACCTGGACTATTGCCAAATCTGAGAGGTGTGACTGCCTCAAGCATGATTCTTCCCAGGATCACTTGTCTTTTCAATGCCCTGCAATGCCGGAACCTCTTGACTCCAGCTCAATGACTCTGAACTGAAGTTTCAAGAAGTGCCAACACTTGCTGCAAATGTAACTGTCCACAGCCTGAATGCTCTCCTTAAAGCCCTTTATCCTTCACTTGAGGCACTCTTGCTGCCTTGCTGTCCCTGGCTGATCTTGTTTTATTATGAGTTCATGTTTATTGGGTAGAAACTCATTTTGTTATATGTACAAAGTGCATGATGCTATAAAATATGCATTAAAAGCTATTCTATTGACTTCAATAGGACCAAATTATCTCAGGATAAGGGGAAAAGTATTTGGAACTGAGGTGAAAAGACAATTTTTCACTCAGGTTTTGAATCTTTGCAACTCTACCCCAGAGGGCTATGCAAGTTCAACAGGGACTTACAGTCAGTGAAGTACAGTTGCTGCGGTAAAACAGAAAACACGGCAGCCAAGTTGTGCACAGAAAGCTCCCACAAAGTCAAAGTCGAGTTGATTGTCATATGCACAGGTACATGTATGGATAGGTACAATGAAAAACTTGGACACACAAGAGATTCTGCAGATGCTGAAATCTGGAGCAACACACACAAAATGCTGGAGGAACTCAGCAGGTCAGGCAACATCTATGGAGAGAAATAAACAGTCAACGTTTCGGGTCGAGACCTTCATCAGGACTCGTAACGATTTCTCTCCATAGATGCTACCTGACCTGCTGAGTTCCTCCAGCATTTTGTGTATGTTACAGTGAAAAACTTACTTGCAGCAGCATCAAGGCACATAGCATCAGATAAACAGCATTCATAAGAAAGCATAAACTAAACATAAATTAACACATTTTTTACAAGAAAGAACACAATTAGAACAAAAAAAAGTCAATTTTAGTGCAAAGTGATCAAAGTGGTCATGGTGTTGCTCAGCTGTAGTGATTAGGGTTGTGCCAGTTTGTTCAAGAACTGAATGGTTGAAGGGAAGTAGCTGTTCTTGAACCTGGTGGTGTGGGACTTCAGGCTTCTGTACCTCCTGCCCGATGGTAGCTGCGAGAAGATGGCACGGCCCGGATGGTGGGGACCTTTGATGACGGATGTTGCCTTCTTGAGGCAGCACCTCCTGTAGATACAACAGATAGACGTGTGATAATGATCAGAGGAGTTTTGTGATCCAGGGGAAGAAATAGGCTGGTACTTTGGATTGTGGGATATTTAACATCTATCGAAGGAAGCCAACCAGGTTTTTCCTTAATGTCTTACCTAAGAGGGTGGTGCCTCCAACAATGCTGTTCTGCACTATTAGAGGGGAACTAGATGTTTTTGCTCAAGTCTCCAAGTGAGACATCATTAGAATCATAGAGTAGTACAGCACAGAAAGAGGCTCTTTGGTGCACATCATCCATGCTGACCATGATGCCTATCCACACTAACCTCATGTGCCCGCATTGGGTCCGTCTTTGGCTCATGTCCCACCAAACCTTTTCAATCCATGTTCTTCTCTATACAAGATGATAAGAGGCATAGATCGAGTGGACAGTCAGAGACTTTTTCCCAGGGCGACAATGGCTAACATGAGGGGGCATAATTTTAAGGTGATTGGAGGAAGGTGTAAGGGGGATGTCAGGTGTAAGTTTTTTTTACACAGAGAGTGGTGGGTGTGTGGAATGCACTGCCGGCAGAGGTTGTGGGGGCAGATACATTAGGGACATTTAAGAGACTCTTAGATAGACACATGAATGATAGAGAAATAGAGGGCTATGTGGGAGGGAAGGAGTAGATAGATCTTAGAGCAGGATAAGATGTCGGCACAACATTGTGGGCCGAAGGGCCTGTACTGTGCTGTAGTGTTCTATGTTCTATGTTCTCTAAAACGCTGTAATTGTACCTGCTTCTACAGCTTCCTCTGGCAGCTCGTTCCATATGCCCACCACCCTCTGTGTGAAAACTTTCCCCTCAAGTCCCCTTTAAATTCTTCCCCCTTACCTTAAATCTATGCCCTCTAGTTTTAGACTCCCCTACCCTGGGAAAAGACAGTGACCATCCCCCTTATCTATGCCCCTCATGATTTTATAAACCTCTATAAGGTCACCCTTCAGCCTCCTTCGCTCCAGGGAAACAAGTCCCACCATGACCAGCGTCTCCTTATAACTCAAGCCCTCCAGTCCCAGAGCCATCCTTGTGAAACCTTTTTGCACCTCTTCCAGCTTACTGACATCCTTCCTATTGCTGGGCGACCGGAACTGCGCAAAATACTCCAAGTGTGGTCTCACCAACATCTTGTACGGCTGTAACCTGACCTTCCAACCCATCCAATGACCTCCTTCTGTTCCTAAGTTGCTGCTTCACCCTTAATTTATATACAGACTCACAACCTTATTTTAATTTTAATAATTCAGTGCAATGCAGCCTGCTTAAAGGAACCAATTTGGTCAGGGAAACTTTAATTCCTCCCAAACCCGTAATTTCCACTGCCCCTCTGCCTTTTACCAGCACTTCAATTAAAGGTTGTGTAATGCAATGCTGATTGGTTGAATATTACATCTTACTGCAGCTGCATTATATAGAAGTACAGGGAGTAAAGTGACCTCTGATGCTGCCTGACATGAGAATACAGTGAATTCAGTTCTGCACCGTCAAGGAAATCAGCCACAAGGCTTAGCAATGAGCCCTGCAGTCTCCTGTATGATGCTGCCTCAAAACAAAAAGCATCCACAAAGTCTGCATGGAATAAATCAGATCTGACAGATCCCTTTCTTTCTAATGAATGTGCTCCCTGTCTTGCACTACTCTCTCTTTTCATCTCTTGTTTATCTCACTGATTTTTTCTCTCCTTTTTTTCTTACGTGTGTGTGTGTGTGTGTGTGAGCATGTGTATATGTATGTATGCATGAATGTTCCTGTGTAAAAATATTAACTTCCATGGGGTTGATTAGTTTTACCAATGAAATAACATAGTAATTTTTGTGAAATAGATAATATCCCTGGTTCTTTCAAACTGAAACAGGATTTCCATCTGTGGTTCAATAGATACCATCTTGTCTCTGAGTCAGGAAATTGTGGGTTCAAACCCCATTCCAACAGCTCCAATGAAATTGTCAGCTGAAGTTGCAGTGGGGTGCTGCATTGTCAGACGTCCCACCTTTTAGATGAGATTTGAAAGTGAGGATGTGTCTGTTCTCCCTGATAGACAGAAGCTTCAATGGGCACTATTCCTAGGAAGAACAGAGGTGTTCTCTCTGGTGTCCTGGAGTTGATATCCTCCAATCACCACCAGAGTGGAGGCTTGTGATCACATTTGTGGAGCCTGCAGTGTGTAAGTTGCCTGTTCCATATCCTACAGTGACCATCTCAAAGTACTTTGTGCCTTGGTAATAGACTCAAATGACTGAATGGTCTCCTACTCGTGTACAGCAGGATTGAAGGTCTGAAAGGCCTCCTCTTATTCCTGTGCAACAGGCTTGTGGGACTAAATGATCTACTTGATTAGTGTAAACGGGCAAAAAGGTCGGCATGGACATGGTGGGCTGAAGGGCCTGTTTCTTTGCTACACATCTTTATGACTCTACCTCCCCATTCCAGTACAGCAGTTTTAATGGGCTGAATGGCCTTTTTCTGTTCCTACGCAACAGGCTCAAGAGTCTAAGTGTTGTCCTCCTGTCCCTGTATGTGGGGAAAGCTCAAAAGTGACACATCTTGGAGTGGGGAAGGGGAGGCCCTGCTTAACTTAAGGTGCCAGTGTGTTTTATGAGCTGTCATTGGTGGGCTGTAGAAACGTGGATGACATTATACACTTGAATTTGAAGAAGGTTTCTGATAAGGCTGCACATCAGCAATGTATGACTGACAGGAAAAGTCGCTGATTATTAATAGATAGATAAATCTCAGGAACTAGAAAGTTGTGCTTCGACGTTTTTAAATGGACAGCCAGGCACATCATTCCATGGACTACATTACCTCACTAAAGTCAGAAATCATTCTTTTGGCCTATTCTCAAAGCAGCATTGAATATCTGTGTTGACTATGTGAATCAATCTGCAGACCAACGTTAAGTGTTGTTGTCTCAGCTTAGTTGTTGGACAAGCAGATGCAGTACTGTTGCTCTAGCCTCTTCAGACAAGTCAAGTTGGTCTAGATTTCTTTCCAGCAGCATTACATTTTTTTGGACCATGCATACTATATTCGACAGTCAGAGACTTTTTCCCAGTGTGACAATGGCTAACATGAGGGGGCATCATTTTAAGGTGATTGGAGGAAGGTATAAAGGGGATGTCAGGGGTAAGTTTTTTTACACAGAGAGTGGTGGGTTCATGGAACACACTGCCAGCAGAGGTGGTGGGGGCAGACACATTAGGGACATTTAAGAGACTCTTAGATAGACACATGAATGATAGAGAAATAGAGGGCTATGTGGGAGGGATGGGTTAGATAGATCTTAGAGCAGGATAAAATGTCTGCACAACATTGTGGGCCGAAGGGCCTGTACTGTGCTGTAGTGTTCTATGTTGTATATTGAATGCAAACATAAAGGATTAAAAATGTTCAAATAAAGCAGTGTCTTTTATCCTGCTATCTCAGGAGATAGGGGGTTGTGAGTTCCTTATCTTAGAGCGGATTGTTTGGTTTGAAATGACATTCAACACACTTTAAGAAACACACCAGGATCCCAGAGGGGGCTCAGAAGAGACTTACTATTCCAGTGATGCGAGATTTTGGCTCCAGGGTTAGACTGGAGAAGCTGGGGTTATTTTCCTTGGGGCAATCAGAAGAGATTTGATAAAGGTGAACAGAATCAGCACCGGATTAGACAGGGTAACTAGATGGAAGCTGGTCCCACCAGTGGATGGTTGAAGGGCCAAGGATCACGAATTTCAGCAAAATATACGAGAGTGTTGTGAGGAAAAGCTTTGACTCTGAAAGCAGTGATAATCTGCCATTAAGCTGGAAAGTGTGCTGGAAAAGTTTACAAGGATGTTGCCAGGACTCGAGGGACTGAGTTACAGAGAGAGGTTGAGCAGGCTAGGACTTTATTCATTAGAGCACAGGAGACTGAAGGGTGACCTTATCGAGGTGTATGAAATCATGAAGGGCATAGATAGGGTGAATTATCACAGTCTTTTTCCCAGGGTTGGGGAATCAAGAACTAGAGGGTGTAGGTTTAAGGTGAGAGGGGAGAGATTTAATAAGAAACTGAGGAGTAACTTTTTCACCCAGAGGGTGGTCCATATATGGAACGAGCTGCCAGAGGCAGGTACATTAACAACATTTACAAGGTACGTGGACAGGAAAGGTTTAGAGGGATATGGACCAAACGCAGGCAAATGGGACTGGCTTAGATGGGAATCTTGGTTGGCATGGACCAGTTGGGCCGAAGAGCCTGTTCCCATGCTGCATGAATCTCTGGCTCTGGAACCCTCTGCCCACAGGGACGGTGGAAGTAGGATCAATGAGGACATTGGATAACTTGATGGGTCCTGGGGAAAGAAGGCGGGGTGGGACTGATGGGATAGTTCCATTAGGAGCTGGTGTAGGCTGAATGGCCTCGTTTTATGTCTTAACAATTCTAAGCAGTGAATTTGGTTTTAAAAAGAAGCCACCCTTTTGGGTGGTTTCTTTCTAAAACCAAATTCACTGCTTCGGGCCATTTTCATTTCGACAATAAATGTGCTGCATTCTGAAGGCCTTTTTTGACGGATTTCAACGTCCTTTCTGCTGTGGTGCCTCTGGTGATAGGGAAGAAAACAAGTTGAATTCTTCTACAGGAAGAAAAGAAGATGCACCTGGGACAGGTCTGAGAAAGATAAGTACCAATGATGTTTTTCATTTGACTCCACAGTTCATTTAAGGTAGTTTCACTTGAGGACGAATGATGATATCCTTTTAAAAGAGATAGCTCTACCTCAGTACTTTTTATTGCACCACCCAGTGCACCAGGTGAAAACGCAGATGGAAAATGTTTGATTAAAAATCATTGCATGCAAAAAGAAAATATAATAAAACCCCAAAAAAGTTAATAAAACATTTTCAAAAAGAAATCAATGTTATACTTGTTAAACTTACATCCAAATATTAAGATCTTCCAATAAAAATATAGCAGTGCATCTAAACCATTCAAAATATATCTTTCCAGTTCTGGTCAACAACTTAGGAAAGCTGTAAAGGTTTTAGTAAGGGTGTAGAAGAGATTTAATGGTATGATTCCAGGGATGAGGGAGTTCGGTTGCACATGGGTGGACTGGAGAAGCTGATATTGTTTGTGGAGGCGAAGAGGGTCATAAAGGATCGAGGTCGAAGAGATGGAAAGAAACTGTTCGCATTAGCAGAGGGGGTCAAGAACCAGAGGACATAGTATTCAGGTGAATGGTCAAAAAAACAGAAGTGAAGTGAGGAAATTTTGTTCACACAGCAAGCGGTTAGGATCTGGTGTGCGCTGCCGCTTGGCTGGGAATGCAGAAAGATTCAGTATGGAATTGGACAAGTGTCGGAAAGGGAAACACTTGCAGGGCTATGGAGGGAGGGCAGGGGAGGAAGTGGGTGAGGGAGGTACAACAGTATCACTTAAGAAGCATTTGGATAGGTACATGGAGGGGCGGGGCTTAGAGCGATGTGGGCCGAATGCAGGAACTTGGGACTAGTTGGGTGGGCACCGTGGTCTGCATGGACTGGTTGGGCCGAAGGGCCTGTATCCGTGCTGCATTGCTCTATAATTTTATGAGTGGGACCATTGGATTGCACAAAGTTAATGGGCCTAATCGCCTCCTCCCAAGCTGTAATCTTTTTATGATCCTTCTTCAAATATCGTGTAATCTTGTTGAACCTCATGCCCTGCTATTCAAAGTTTGGAACTAATTGAATGTTTTACCTTTTATCAGTTTGACTGTCTTGCAGTCTATGGGTACCATTTGTATGTTTAATTCAGGGAATGCCTTTACAGTAATTTATCTTGAATATTATTTTCATGGACAAACTCAACATTCATTAAATTTAATTTATTGAATTTGAAGCTAAACGTGACTTTTCCAGACATGAAATGGTAAAATAATCAACCACAAAGCTAAACCTACTGAAGCCTGAAAAATTGTTTCATTACTTAATAGATTAACTATTAAACTTTTGCTTGATTTAAGTATTTCTTCACCAGACTAAGAATGTCCACCTGCTGTGAGCATCTGAAGCTCTCAGTTGCCAGCCATTTTAATTCCCCTCCCCATTCCCACACCGAGGTATCTGTCCCTTGCCTCCTCCACTGCCAGGGTGACGCCGGACTCAAACTAGAGGAACAGCAGCTGGTTTCACCTCTGGGCAGTCTACAACCTGACAGCAGGAATATTGAATTCTCCAATTTCAGGTAACCTGCTCCCCCTCTGTCCCTTTCCTCTCTCCTCCTGATCCACCCAGTTCCTCCCACACCCACCCCAGCCCCCCCCCCCATCACCCTGCTTCTTTCCCCTCCTCCACCCAATCCATTTGCCCGTCACCCACACACTCCCCCCACTGGGTCCCCTCCCCTTACTGTTCCCATCTGCCCTCCCCACCTCCCTTTTTGGTTCTATGCACCTTTCTTTCCTATCGGATTCCACCATCTGCCTTTGTCGCCTCCACCTCCCACCTCCCAGCCTCTGGCGCTACCTCCACCCTCCCCTCCTCCGTCTGCCTACCACCCCTCCTCACCTGGATCCACCTATCGCCTGCCAGCTCTTGCTCCACCCCTTCCCCTCGGCTCTTTACACCGGCTTTCTCTCTTCTTTCAGTCCAGATGAAGGGTCTCAACCCAAAACGTCAACTGTCCATCTACCTCCACGGACGCTGCTCGACCCACTGAGTTCCTCCAGCAGATTGTTTGTTGCTCCAGTTTCCAGCATCTGCAGTCTCTTGTGTCTGTAAGAATGTTTTCTCTTCCATTTATAGCAATAATTATTTCCTTTGAGTATTCTGCCTCACAACAGAGATGAGTGTATTTAAAGTTGCTTTTGTCCACATTGCAACTGCCATCAATAAAACAGTTTACAAACAAAATAGAGAAAACTCCAATATATTAGACTTCTGTGCCTCTTAATAAATGATCCATTGGCTGAATATTAAATATCAGAGCATTTAATTGACCATTTTTACTTGGACTGTTATATCTTTTGTCAGGATAATTAACAGTTAACTGGTTAGACTACAAATGGAATTGCTGCTGCAAGCAAGTGTTTCATTGCACTTGTGCAGACATGTACTTGTGCATATGGCAATAAACTCGACTTTGATTTTGACTTTTGACTTTGGAGTTTTGCATCACATTCTAGGGAGGATGTCAAGGTCCTGGGAGCAGAATGCAGAAGAGATTTACGACAATGATTGCAGGAATGAGGCATTTTAGCTATAAGGTTAGGCTGAAGAAGCTGGGGTTATTTCGCTTAAAACAAAATCATCTGAGAGAGATTCGATGGATCTGCACAAGATAGTATGGGTTTAGACAGGAGAGAGAGAAGCAAGCTGTTTTCCCAAGAAGATGGTTTGAGGATCAGATTCAAACTGAAAGACAAAAGTGTCCTTCTGTCTGTTCTGATTTAAATCCATCTGCATGACCTTCTAGTCCCTTCTCTCTCGTGTACTTTCCGACTCCTCCTCAAATTCATTGGTATTACCTGCCTTCTCTGTGGCCATGAACTTTACAGTTTCAAAATTCTTTGGGTAAAGAAGTTCCTTCTGAAATCGTTACTAGATTTCTTAGTGACTCTTGTGTTAAAGGTCTCCTTATAAATTCATCCACTCTGTCAAAACAATTTTGTACTTTCAGAGGCCTCTGTTGGGTCACCTGCAGCCAATTTTCTGATGATATTCTTTGCACTTTGTCCAGTGCCACGGTATACCATCAGAAATATGGCAGCTGAGACTGTATGCAGTAGTCATAAGTGTCGGCATAGTGTCTCCACTTTTCATTCCATCTTTAGAAATAAACCCTGGTGCTTAGCTTCCATGTTTTATGGCTTTGCTAACCTGCGGTGCAACTTTTAGGTTGTGCTGTACGAATTCTGGAATTTCTTTCATTTATTACTAAAGTATACTTTATTCATAAAATGCACAGTTAGGTAATAAGGTTCATTGCTTTCCCTTCATTCACACCATTTGCTTACGTTTACTTACTGTACAATATTCTATTCATCCCATTAATATGTACCTCTTGTGTTTATCCAGGTTTATTTACCAATTTGGAGACAGAGGAGACTGCAGATGCTGGAATCTGGAGCAACACACAAAGCGCTGGAGGAACTCAGCGGGTCGGGCAGCATCTATGGAGGGAAATGGACAGTCCACGTTTCGGGTCGAGACCCTTATTTGCCACTTACTTGCTCAGGTTTATTAATATCCTCCTGTAACTTGCTGAAGTTCCCCTCAGCCCTGATTAGATATCATCTGCAAAGTTAGAAATTGTGCTTTTGATTCTGGAATCTAAACCATGAACTTAAGTTGTGAACAGCAGTGATCCTAGCACCGCTCGACACTACACACCTTTCCCCACTGTGAACAACTGCCCCAAACTCCACTCTGCTTTCTGTCCTGAAACCATCTGCTAATCCATTCTACGCATCTCCTGAATCCACGTTGTCTGACATTCATTAGTTTATTATAGGATGCTGAATGAAAGGCCTTTTGAAAATCTGTATAACTTGCATCACCTTCTCTCTCTCTCTCTAACCCCTTCTGAAAGATCATTAAGGATTGTCAAGCAAGATCTTCCTTTTTGAAACCCATACTGACTACTCATTGTCATACTTTCAATTTCTAGATGTTCTTTTATTCACTCCTTTAGCAAGGGTTCCATTATTTCTTCCTCCTACTAGTGTTAAGCTGACGAGTTTACAATTCCTTCGGAATGTTTTATCGCCTTTCTTAAATACAGGTTTTACATTAGCTGTCTCCAGTCATTTGCCACTGCACCTCTTTGTAATGAATTATTAAGTCTCTGTAATAATGTCTCTACTATCTCCTCACTAGGTTATTTTCAAATGCACGGATTCAATCCACCTGAACTATGGGACCTACTCTGAGTTTGATTAGTTAGTTAATATATCTTCCTTTTCTATTTTAAATGCACCTATCTTTTTGCTCATCTCATCATCCAATGTTTTGGTGACCCATCCTATCTCCTTGGTGAATGCTAAAGAAAAATAATGACTGAATATTTCCCCCATCTCCCGATCGCAACCTACAGTGTTGATCTGTATAAGGTCCAACTCCCATCCCATCTCCCCACCATCGAGTACATCTTCAAGAGGCAGTGCCTCAGGAAGGCGGCATCCATCACTAAGGACTCTTACCACCTGGGATATGCCCTCTTCTTTTTACTACCATCGGGGAGGAGGTACAGGAGCCTGAAGACCCACACTCAACGATTCAGGAACAGCTTCTTCCCCTCCGCCATCAGATTTCTGAACGGTCCATGAACCCACGAACACGACCTCATTATTCCTTTTTTTGCATTATTTATTTATTTTATAACTTACAGTAATTTTATGTCTTGCACTGTACTGCTGCCGCAAAACTACACATTTCATGACACATGTCAGTGATGATAAGTCTGATTCTGATTCTGATTCAAACTCTCCAAAAAATGAAGCGGGTCTGCTGTTCTAAAGCAGTGAGACTGGTCGATATGTTCCCTGATAATTCTGTGAAAGGCGTAACCTGAACTACGTTGGGACCGTGTCCAGGCAAATGCCAGAAATAAAGCTGGAGACCAGAGAAACAAAGGTCTGCAGATGCTGGAATCTAGATGAAAAACACGATGATGCTGGAGGAACTCAGCAGGTCAGGCAGCATCTGTGGAGAAAAGCAGGCGGTCAATGATTTGGGTCAGGACCCTTCTTCAGGGCTCTGGAGACTAATTGGAGGGGGAAGGGGGAGGGATCCAGTGATGGGATGTTTAATAAATCAAAAAGAAATAAGAGAGTGGAGACACAGGATAGTGAATGGGAGAATGGCAATCAAAGTTTGACAGGAAGGGGCAAGAAAGTATAAGGAAGAGTGTGCAATAGTAATTGAATCTGGAGTAAATAAGAAATGTAAAAAAAAAGCTTAAGGTTCTTTATTGAAATGCACAAACAAGGTAGATGAATTGACAGCACAAGTAACAACACACGAGTATCATCAGATAGCTACGACAGAGATGGGGATGGTCAGGACTGGGTGCTCAGTATTCCAGGTTATTAAATGAAAGTTTGTTAATCAGAGTGGTGCTAAGTCATAATATGGATAGTGATGTGGAACCGGTTTGGGTAGAAATATTGATTAGCAGGGGAAAGAAAACATGGGGATGAGTAGTTGATGGGTCCCCAAAGTGTGGCTTCTCGATAAGGCAAGGCGTAAATGCATAAATGTCAAAGGCATGAAAGGAATTGGATGAACCAAACTAGTAAGGGCATCGTAGAAGAAGAGTTTCTGGAGTGTATCAGGATGCAGTACATTACAGAACCTCCCCAGGAACAGGTTGTGTTAGATTTGTCCATGTGTCATGAGAAAGGATTAATAAGAGATCTCATGGTTAAGGATTCCCTAGGAAGTAATGACCACAAATCCAGATGCAGTTTGTTGGTGAACATCACAGGTTCAAAACCAGTGTCTTCAACTTAAATAAGGGCAATTACAATGGCAGGTGGAGTTGTCTATTGTGGATGGGGTAAATGAGCTAAGAGACAGATCAGTAGATGAGCAGTGACTTATGTTTAAACAACTAGTTCATAAGTTCAGCAGAAATTTATCCCAATTATAAAGAGAGAAAGACAAACCACCTGCGAGTAATAAAGGTGGTCGAGGATAACGTTAAGTTGAAAAATAGGCCATACAAAGGACCAAAGGTTGGTGCTAGTCCAGAGGATTGGCATATTTCAGGAACAAACAGCAAGAGACGAAAGAGAGAAAGCTTGCATGTAGTATCAAAACAAACGGTAAGAGTTTTTGTGGCTACATGAAAAGGAAACAGCGATCTAGGCGGGTGGGGACTTCTGGATAATGAGTCTGGGCAATTAATATCAGGAAATAAGGAAATGGCAGAAACGTTAAACTAATTTTTTGTATCGGCCTTTATGGTGGAGGACGCTGCAAGCACCCTATTGGTAACAGATGGACTTGTTTCCAATAGCATAAAAGAACTTGTAAAAATCCTAATTATGAGGGACAGGGTATCACAAAAACTCACACAGTTGAAAGTAGACAAGTCACCAAGACCCGACGGCCGGCACTCAAGGGTTTTAAGGAAATTGGCTGCAGAGATAGTGGACCAATTAGTTGCAGTTTTTCCAAAATTCACTGAATTCCAGGATGGTGCAGTAGATTGGAAAAGAGCAAAAGTGACTCCCTTGTTCAAGGGTAGAAGACAACATGTGGGAAACTATAGGCCAGTTAGTTTAACATTCATTGTTGGAAAAATGCTAGAGTCAATAATCAAAGAAGAAATAGCAAATCATTTGGGAAAGCTTATTCTAATCAAATTAAGTCAACACAATTTCATGAAATGCAAATCATGTCTGACAACTTTGCTTGAGTTTTTTGATAATCTAACAAGCAGAGTAGATAGAGAGGAACATGCCGATGTCATGTGTTTGGACTTCCAAAAGGCACTTGATAAGGTACCACATCAAATGTTGATGCACAAGTTATATTACTGGAGGAAGTGTGTTAACATGGACTGAACATTGGTTAACACATAGAAAACAGAGAGTTTAACTAAATGGGTTCTTTTCAGGATGGAGTGGTGTGACGGTGGGTTACTCCAGAGATCAGCTCTCGGCCCTCAGTTATTCACTGTTTACATTATGACCTAGAGGTGGAAGCAGGATGTAAGATATCCAAGCTTGCCAATGATATAAAAATAGGCGGAGGGGCAAGTTGTGACTCTGCAATGGGTATAGATAGATTAAGTGAGTTGTCAAAAACTTGGTAAATGAAGTTTAAGCCTGGGATGCATGAGGTCCGTGAATCACTTCAGTAAATGAATCAAAAGATAGACCATTATCTAAATGGAAAAAGATTGCAGATGTGTGAAGTACAGAGGAATCTAGGGATCTTGTCCTAGTCTGACCAATCTGACTGAATTCTTTGAAGAGGGAACAAAGTGTATCAATGAGGCCAGGGCTGTAGAACTTTAGGAAAACCTTTGACAAGGTGCCAAATGGGAGACTGGTTCAAAAGGTTAGGGGCTGTGGGATCCAGGCAAGTTGGTAAACTGGATCCAAAATTGACGTGGCAATAGGAGACACAAAGTGATGGTAGAGGATTGTTTTTGCAACAGGATGTCTGTGACTAGTGGTGTTCCGCAGCGATCAGTGCTGGGCCCTTGCTGTTTGTAACAGATGTGAATGACTTGGATATGGATAAGATCAGATGAGATAAGATAAGATATCTTTATTAGTCACTTGTACATCGAAGCACATAGTGAAATGCATCTTTTGTGTAGAGTGTTCTGTGGGCAGCCCGCAAGCATCGCCACACTTCCGGCGCCAACATAGCACACCCACAACTTCCTAACCCGTACGTCTTTTGCAATGTGGGAGGAAACTGGAGCACCCGGAGGAAACCCACGCAGACACAGGGTGAACATACAAACTACTTACAGACAGCGGCAGGAATTGAACCCGGGTCACTAGCGCTGTAAAGCATTACACTAACCGCTACACTATTGTGCCTAAGGGATGATCAGTAAATTTGCAGATGACACGAAGGTAAACAGAATTGTTGACAGTGTGGAGGGTAGTATCAGGCTGCGGAGAGATATCGATGTGTTGGTGAAATGGGCTGAGAAATGGCAGATGGTTTAATCCAGACAAATAGGAGGTGATGTATTTTGGCAGCACTAATCAGGCCAGGACATTACACCAGGAATGGTGGGATCTTGGAGAATACTGAGGAACAGAGGGACCTTTGTGTGTAAGTCCGTAGATCCTTGAAGGTGACAACACAGTTAGATAACGTGGTTATGAAGACAAATGGGATAATGGCCTTCGTTAGTCAGGGAAATGAATATAGACTTAGGGAGGTTACATTCCAACTTTATAAAACCTTGGTCAGACCTCAGTATGGTGTACAGTTCTGGTCACCACACTACAGGAAGGATGTGATGGTGCTGGAGAGGGTGCAGAGGACATTCACCAGAGTATTGCCTGGGATGGAGCAGTTAAGTCATGAGGAGAGACTGAGAGGTTGAGTCTGTTCTCCCTGGAGCAGAGGAGGTTAAGAGGAAACATGACTGAGTATTTAAGATTATGAGGGGTATAGATAGGGGACACTGCAGGAAACTTTTCCCCACATCAGGGGTAGATAAAACTAGAGGTTTAGAGTTAGAGGAAGAGAGTTAAGAGGGGATCTGAGGAGGACGTCCTTCACCTAGAGAGTGACTAGTACCTGGAATGCACTGCCTGAGATAGTGGTTGAAGCTGGGTCCACTGACAGTGTTTAACAAGTGTCTAGACGAGCACCTGAATCACTTAGGTATAGAGGGCTATGGACCAAGTGCTGGGTAATGAGTTTAACACGGAAGGAAGGGTGCCCACTGGTCAGCATGGATGAGTTGGGCTGAATGGCCTATTTCCATGCTGTATGACTCTACGACTCTATTCTGAGTCCCCTGAAATCAGCTTTTCTCCAAACTATTAACCTAGGTTTTGATGTATTTATGTTCTTCTCAACTTTCATCTGAAAGCACATTATATTATGGTCACTACTGCCCTCCCTGTCTATTTCTCTAAGCTGTCTGGTTCCTTCCCTCGTGACAGCAACAGAGTCAGTCAGGGCTTTCCGAAGGGAACCAGATAGACACTTGAGAGAAGATAATTTGCAAGGTTACAGGAAAGAGTGGGGCAGTGGGACTGGGCAGGATTGCTCTACTGATCTGACATAGACTAGATGGGTTGAATGGTCTCTGTCTGTGAACCTGAATGATTGCATCCACTTTCATGCTTTCTTGAAATGGATAAAATGATGTTCATTGTGAATCCTGAGATATGTAACCAGCTTGTCAGGAAACATTCGAATTGACTGTGGACTGAAATGGGAGTGACAAATCCACTGCAGTCACAGACAGAACTGCTGTCTGGAAAGTAAAATTAGCACCAGTGAAGCAGAGGGCTTGGTGTGTGCCAAGGTTGCAGTCGTGTAGCTGACTGAAGTTTCTCTTTAAGCCTCCAGAGGTTCATTCATGACATCATGTACAAAGTAAAGCCTCCCTCTGTGGTAAAGCCTCTCTCCATGTGTACATTGTTGAAAAGGCAAGCTGCCTGCCCAGACTGCTGCTTCAGACACTTCTACATCCTTTTCATATGGTGCTTGCATTTTACTTACACAAGCAGTTTTTACCGAAGCGCATTGATTAATTTTGTCTGACACCCTCAGTGTCTATTTTCCCAATCCTTTGCTAATTTTATTTATTTTAACAATGAGCTGCCTGCTTGGGAAAGAAACACATTTGAAATAATAATATTCAGTGTGCTGTGCAGTAACTACCAGCTTCTGAAATAAAGTGACATCTAAGGCTATGATTAGGTTAATACACAACTACTCTGCATTGCACTCTTCTTGGGTAGTATGAAATAAGCAGTTAACTACTTTGCTTTGAACTATTTTCTCATGATCATATTTTTGTTGATTTTTCTTTCACACATTATTTACATTTTGCTGTGTATGCGCTGATCATCCCACAAGTAGATGAGAATTTCTGGGTTTCAGTCTCACGTTCCCCTTCATAACTGTATAATGTACAGATTATCTTTCTAAACTCTGCAGCAGGTTGCTTCATGTGTCGATACTTCCTGACATCTGTACTGCATTAAGATTCTTGTCCTAAGTTTCAAATCCCTCCATGGTTTACCTTCCGTGATCTCCTGCAGTCTTGCAGCCAGTCTTTGACACAAGCTTCGCCCTTATCCCCAAGCTCGTCATCAGCAACTCCTCCTTCAAGCAGTAATTAAATTCATATTTAAAGTTCACATTTATTTTGCATTGGATTAACTGCAAACATTACCCCCCACCCCCCAAACACACACAGATCCAACAGAAAATAGTTCATGTATTAACTCAATAAAGTCTGGAGTTGTAAATCAGAAAAGAACAATCATTCAGATGACATAGTCATTGAGTAATACAGCACGGAAACAGGCCCTTCGGCCCAACTGGTCCATGCTGACCAAGACACCCATCTAAGCTAGTCCCAGTTGCCCGTGTTTGGCCCATATCCCTCTAAACCTTTCCTATCCATGTACCGGTGCAATTATCTTTTAAATGTTGTTAATGTACCTGCCTCAACCACTTCCTCTAGCAGCTCGTTCCATGTACTGACTACTCTCTGGGTGAAAACGTTGCCCCTCAAGTTCCCATTAATGAATAATGAATGACATAATAAAGTTTAAAACACAGAACATTGAACATTACAGCACAGGAACAGGCCCTTTGGCCCACAACATCTGCCGAATTGAGTTAAATCTCTTCTGCATGTATGTGATCATATCCCTCCATTCTCTGCATATTCATGTATCTAACAGCCTCTTAAATGCCACTATTGTATCACTCGGATGTGAAGAGCAGAAGGATGGCTAGAGCAAAGGTGGGTCCAATTAAAGACAAAGGTAGGAAGCTGTGCCTGGAAGCTGTGGAATTGGGTGAGGTTCTCAATGAATACTTCTCTTCAGTATTCACCAAGGAGAGGGGTCTTGATGACGCTGAGGACAGTGTTGGTAAGGGTAATGTTCTAGAGTATGTAGATACCAAGAGAGAGGATGTGCTGGAGCTGTTAGAAAATATTAGGACAGATAAGTCCCCGGGGTCTGACTGAATATTCCCCAGGCTGCTTCGTGAGGCGAGGGAGGAGATTGCTGAACAGTTGGTTAGGATCTTTGAGTCCTCGTTATCCACGGGGATGGTACCGGAGGATTGGAGGGTGGCGAACATTGTCCCCTTATTCAAAAAAGGTAGTAGGGATAGTCCAGGGAATTACAGACCAGTGAGCCTTACGTCTGTGGTGAGTAAGCTGCTAGAAAGGATACTAAGAGATAGGATCTATGATCATTTAGAGAATCATGGAGTGATTAGGCACAGCCAGCATGGATTTGTGAAGGGAATATTTTGCCTCACAAGCTTTATAGGGTTCTTTGAGGAGGTGACCAGGAAGATTGATGAGGGTAGTGCAGTAGATGTGATCTATATGGATTTTAGTAAGGTGTTTGACAAGGTTCTGCATGGTAGGCTTCTTCAGAAGGTCAGAGGCCAAGGGATCCAGGGAGACTTGGCTGTGTGGATTCAGAATTGGCCTGCCTGTAAAAAGCAGAGGGTTGTGGTGGAGGGAGTGCATTCGGATTGGAGGGCTGTGACTAGTGGTGTCCCACAGGGATCAGTTCTGGGACCTCTACTTTTTGTGATATTTATTAATGACTTAGATGAGGGGGTAGAAGGGTGAGTTAGCAAGTTTGCAGATGACACAAAGATCGGTGGTGTTGTGGATAGTGTGGAGGGCTGTCGAAGCTTACAGAGGAATATTGATAAGATGCAGAGCTGGGCTGACAAGTGGCAGATGGAGTTCAATCTGGAGAAGTGTGAGGTGGTACACTTTGGAAAGACAAACTCCAAGGCAGAATACAAGGTAAGTGGCAGGATTCTGGGCAGTGTAGAGGAGCAGAGGGATCTGAGGGTTCATATCCACAGATCACTGAAAGTTGCCTCACAGGTGGATAGGATAGTTAAGAAAGCTTATGAGATGTTAGCTTTCATAAGTCATGGGATCGAGTTTAAGAGCCGCGAAGTAATGATGCAGCTTTACAAAACTCTGGTTAGACCACGCTTGGAGCACTGTGTCCAGTTCTGGTCGCCTCATTATAGGAAGGATGTGGAGGTGTTGGAGAGGGTGCAGAGGAGATTTACCAGGATGCTGCCTGGATTAGAGAGTATGGATTATGAGGAGAGACTAAAGGAGCTAGGGCTTTACTCATTGGAGAGAAGGAGGATGAGGGGAGAAATGATAGAGGTATACAAAATATTAAGAGGAATAGATAGAGTGGACAGCCAGCACCTCTTTCCCAGGGCACCAATGCTGAATACAAGAGGGCATAGCTTTAAAGTAATGGGTGGGAAGTTCAAGGGAGACGTCAGAGGGAGGTTTTTGACCCAGAGAGTGGTTCGTGCATGGAATGCGCTGCCTGGGGTGGTGGTGGAGGCTGATACATTGGTCACGTTCAAGAGATTGTTAGATAAACATATGGAGGAATTTAAAATAGAGGGATATGTGGGAGGAAGGGGTTGGATAGTCTCAGGAGTGTTTGAAGGTCGGCACAACATGGTGGGCCGAAGGGCCTGTATTGTGCTATGGTTCTATGGTTCCACCACTGTTTCTGTCTGTCCTATCTATGCCTCTCATAATTTTAGTTTAGTTTTGTGAAATTTAGTAGCGAGGATTAAGATGGGAATCTGGACAAGGTGCAAAGCATTGAAGTCTCCATGAAGTTACCATACAGCAAAGAAACAGGCCCCTCGGCCCCCCATGACTAGGCTGACCATCTACACAAATCCTATTTACCAGCATGTGGTCCGTAGTCCTTTATGCCCTGGTGAGTCAGATGCTTGTCTAAATACTTCCTAAACACGTGTTGCGAGAGTCTCTGCCTCCACCAACTATTCAGGCATTGCGTTCCAGATTCTATCCACCTCTGGGTGAAAAAGTTCATCCTCAGATCCCCTCTAAACTAAAAATTCCCCTTTAGACTAAACCTATGTCTTCTAGTTTTTGACATTTCTGTTATCTTTCACCCCCAAAACCACCACCGTGTTATCTCTTGCAAATAACCATTGAAGAATAATCTTCTGCCCATCCACAAGCCTACTTGCTTCTTCCTCTGGATTATGATACAACTCAACAAAGCAAATAAAGAGACCTTGTCCTCAATCGTGAAAAGGTTCAGATCTAGAGGAAAGAGATTTAAGGAGATTGCCTTTGTTTCGCTATAGCATTGTATGGAAGAAGTGGTTTAAGCAGTGATTGGTGACAATCTGGTATTCACTGTTGGAAGGGGCTATGGCAGAAGTTTTAATCATGGCTTTCACAAAGGAGTTGAATAAATACTTCAAGGGAAAATATTTTCAGGGCTGTGAGGAAAGAGTGGGTGAATGGGACTAATTGAAGTGATCTTACGAAAAGCTAGTGTGTCCTCAAGGAGCTGAATGGGCTCTTTCTGTGCTGCTGTAGTTCCATGGTTCTCTGATCTGGGGTCAGACTTTGCTTGTGACCTTTATTAGTCTTTTGCACTTTGGCTGGAATAAGAATTTGAGAAGGAACATTTTGACATGTGAGGTAGTGGTGTTCTAAAGCCATTCTGTGTGTTTATCTGTGTGATGATTCCCTAAGGCCAAGATCAGACTATCCAACACATGAAAACTCAGCAGCAGAACACATGGCAAGATTCATTGTGACTGCAATATTGTCTAACTTTAGCTGCCTGACAGTCTTTAATTCCAGGTGCACACATTTGGATTCTTTAACCTGACTAGTGTCTGAGGATTTCTCAGTATGGGCTGTAACATCTCACAGTACTGGCATAAGCTTAGTCCCTTCCAGTGGAGAGATTGATGCTGTTTATAAGATCTACTGAATTCCACGGTGTTAGAGAGCCGTCACTTGAACTGCTCTAAGGGGATGTTCCCCTACAAAGCTCTGCCCAGCTATAAGATTAAAACCCAACGTGACGAATGAAACCTGGCCTGACTGCAGCCAATCCAATTGCAACCCAAGCACAATTACTCCCAATTCTTCCTATGGCCAGGTCATTAGATTTTGTGCATGAGGAGTTAATGTTCTGGTCTTTGTCTTAACTATAGGATGGATGTGATAGTTCTAGAAAGAGTGCAGAAGAGATTCTCCAGGATGTTGCCAGGAATGGAGGGCTTTTCTTACAAGGAGAGATTGGATAGGCTGGGCTTGTTCTCACTGGAGTGAAGGAGGCTGAGGGCTGAGAGGTTTATAAAATCATCGGGTAGATAGCACAGTCTTTTCCCAATGTCAGGGAGTCTCAAACTGGAGGACATGGGATTAAGGTGTGAGGAGGAATATTTAAAGGGAATCTGAGGGGTAAGTTTTTCACACAGAGGGTGGTGGGTATATGAAGAAAGCTGCTGGTAGCGGTGGTAGAGGCAGGTACAACCCCAGCATTTAAAAAACATTTGGACAGGTACATGGATAGGAAAGGAATACAGGGATATGGGCAAAATGCAGGAAAACGGGATTAACATAGATAGACATCTTAGTCAGCATGGACAAGTTGGGCTGAAGGGTCTGTTTCCTGTGCTGTACAACTCTATGACTCAAAAACTCTCTATAAGAAGCTCAGACATGCTTTTGATTTGAGGATGAAACACCAAATGTTCTTCAAGGGTAGAGGAGACACAGGGGAATAAGAAGCGATCTACGATGTCCTGGATAAAGTACTGAGTCAAGCTGGCAGAGCCTGACCCAATCCCAACCTGAATATTTCATCAGAATATATTCTGGGTTCTCTATTTCATACTCCCCAGTATCCAGTGACTGTTTACCCGAACCTGGGAACAGGTATTCTACATTCATTCCAACAATCAAGTCATGTTAAATTGATAACATGCAAAGTGGAATTGCAGAAACAAATTTAAAATCATGTTCCTTGGGAAAGCAGATCAAAACTTTGTACTTGAAGCCTTTTCATCCATATTTTATTGATTAAATGTTGTTGCATCTTAATAATTCAACCAGAACC
Source organism: Pristis pectinata (assembly GCF_009764475.1). Classification (NCBI taxonomy): domain Eukaryota; kingdom Metazoa; phylum Chordata; class Chondrichthyes; order Rhinopristiformes; family Pristidae; genus Pristis; species Pristis pectinata. The sequence goes on from NC_067426.1 coordinate 3,039,904, forward strand.
TGACATTAGACCAATAGGTTGATAGTTCCCCATTCTCTCTCTCTCTCTCTCTCTCTCTCTCTTTTTCTTACATAATGAACCACAGGAATGATTCCAGGTTCCAAAAAATCTAAAGATGATAAGCAAGTGGCTATTATCTTTGTAGCCACCTTTTTCCAAACTCTGGAATGAAGATCATCATATTCAGGGGTTCATGAGCTTTTAGCTTCACCAACTTAAGTATTTTTTACCTCCTTCATTTCCTCATTCTTGCTGGACAATGTTTCACTGACATACCTGGCAGGTTTTTGTGCCTTCCTAGAAGACTGAATCAAAGCAGTTGTTTAATTCCTCTGCCATTTCCTTATTTCCCATCATAATTTTCCCAGCTCTGTCTGTAAGGGACATGCATTCACCCTGGCAAATCTTTTCCTTTTTATGTAACAAAAGCAGCTCGTAGTCATTTTTATGTCTTTTACTAGTTTACTCTGACATTGAACCTTGCTTTTCTCTATCAATTTCTCAGTTCTCCTTTGTTGAGTTCGAAAATATTCCCAATCCTCAGGCATTACCATTGTTGAAGAATTTGTGCATGTTGAGGTCATCAGTGAGTTGCCTGGTAACACATCTACCCACTATCTCTTCTTTAGATGATTTCTGTAGGTGACTGTTTTGGAGTTAACAGTCTCCTCAAAGGGTGGACAATATTTAGTCAATCAGTTTTGCAAATGGGTAAATTGGTTTATTATTGTCACATGTACCGAGGTACAGTGAAAAACTTTGTTTTGCATGCCATCCATACAGATCATTTCATTACAACAGTATACTGAGGTAGTACAAGGTGAAACAATAACAGAATGCAGAATAAAGTGTTACAGTTACAGAGAAAGTGCAGTCCAGGTAGACAATAAGGTGCAAGGTCATAACGAGGTAGACTGTGAGGTCAAGAATCCATCTTTTCTTATTTAGGGGACATTTTACTAGTCTTATAACTGCAGGATAGAAGCTATCCTTGAGCCTGGTGGTACGTGCTTTCAGGCTTCTGCCTGATGGGAGGGGGAGACGAGAGAATGTCCCGGGTGGGAGGTGTCTTTGATTATGTTGGCTGCTTCACCGAGGCAGCAGGAAGTGTAGACAGAGTCCATGGAGGGGAGGCTGGTGTCCGTGATATGCTGAGCTGTGTCCACAACTCCCTGCAGTTTCTTGCGGTCCCGGGAGAGCTGTTGCCATACCAAGCCATGATGCATCCAGAAAGAATGCTTTCTATGGTGCATCACTCCTTGGAACTTGAAGCTTTCAACCCTCTCGACCTCAGCGCCATTGATGTAAACAGGAGTGTGTGCACCGCCCCCTTCCTGAAGTCAATGAGCAGCTCTTTTGTTTTGGTGACAAATTAGGAATCTGCCAACGGCTGACTGTTGAAGTCAAGGGATTTCACATCTGAGAAAGTAACTTTGAGTAAAGTGTGCATTCATTCATACCCAGTGTTTTACTGATACCAGTGCAACTATTAATAATCTGCCAGCTAATCCGACTTAGCCCCCCTCCTCTGGTCTTTCATCTTTAAAACAATTCTACAAACTCACCTCTTTGTCTATAATTTTGGCTGCTTTTCCCAATATCTCTTGGCTTGAAGGATTGGCACGCTTAACTAGGTCAAAGTGGCAATATAAATATGTCATTGTTGAAGAAACTTAAGTACTTTTCAGTTATACTTATTAACTCTGTTTCCTATTCCAGAATAAAGCCCATGATACCATTTCTTGCAGACTTTTCTGTGGATAGATTGGTACAGATTCAAAATCACATTGGCAAAGAAAGTATAAATACATAATAAAAGCAGTATTCTTGGATTAGATTCTTACTGTGACACTGGAGGAGGTCAATTAGCTCCTTGAGTCCATGCCAGCTCCAAGGAGAGCAAGCCCATCCTTCTCATTCTCCCTTCTCCTTATTCCCCTGTCCGGCTGTGGTAACTATAGAGGGTCTCTCTGCTGTTGACTACAGAGAAGGTCGTTATCAGCTACATCCTCATCCACCTCCTCTCAGTGGCTGAATTGCAATGTAGATGCTGTCCATCGAGACCCACAATGGACATGGTGGTCATCATGTCATGACTTCAAGAGAATATCGTGTACAAAATATTAAGAGGAATAGATCGAGTGGACAGCCAGCGCCTCTTTCCCAGGACACCAATGCTCAATACAAGAGGGCATGGCTTTAAGGTAATGGGTGGGAAGTTCAAGGGAGATATCAGAGGGAGGTTTTTCACCCAGAGAGTGGTTGGTGCATGGAATACGCTGCCTGGCGTGGTGGTGGAGGTTGATTCGTTAGTCAAGTTCAAGAGATTGTTAGATAAGCATATGGAGGAATTTAAAATAGAGGGATATGTGGGAGGAAGGCGTTAGATAGTTTTAGGCGTGGTTTAGAAGTCAGCACAACATGGTGGGCTGAAGGGCCTGTATTGTGCTGTATTGTTCTATGGTTCTATGGTTCTATGAAATGCAGAGAGCAGCTTCAACAGCTCGATATTATTGGAAGCCCTGTTTGACCTTACACAAACATTGGATCAATCCAGTAGGACTGTGGAAGATCCTTCTCCAATTTGGCTATCGAGCAATCCAATACCAGAGGGCATGCAATTAAGGTGAGAGGGGGTCAGTTCAGAACAGACATGAGGGGTACGTTTTTACCGAGAGTGTGGTGGATGCCTGGAATGCGTTGCCTGATAGGGTGGTGGAGGCAAATTCATTGGGGGCTTTTAAGAGGGGCTTGGATGAGAGGAAAATGGAGGGATATGGGTATTCTGTAGGTAGGAGGGATTAGCTATGTCGGGTCAACATTGTGGGCCGAAGGGCCTGTTCTGTGCTGTACTGTGCTATGTTCTCTGTTCTATGTAGGGGAGGAGGAGGAGCACGAGCTGGCAGGTGATAGGTGAGTCCAGGTGAGTGGGGGGACGGTAGGTGGGTGGGGGACGCAGTGTGAAAGGGAATGCTGTAAGAAGCTGGGAGGTGATGGCTGGAAGAGGCAAAGGGCTGAAGAGGAAGGGATCCGGTAGGAGAGGACAGTAGACCATGGAATGAAGGGAAAGAGGTGAGGAACCAGGGGGAGGTGATGGGCAGGTCATGAGGGGAGGGGAAGGGAAAAAGAAAGGGCCACAGGAATGAGGGTTTTTAGGATTTTATGAGTAATGTCAAGGTGAGCTGTAGACCATTTGAACGACAGAGCACACATGGATGTGCACACAAATACATGCAACACACACACATATGCTTGCACACATACAGCACACAAACAGGCCCTTCGGCCCAACTTGTCCTTGCTGACCATGGTGCCCACAAAACTAGTCCCATTTGCCCGCCTTTGGCCCATATCCCTCTAAAGCCCTCCCATCCATGCACTTATCCAAAGATCTGCACATGACTGTGAACATAAGCACATAAGCGCGCGCATGCACACACACACACACACACACACACACACACACACACACACACACACACACACACACACACACACACACACACACACACACACACACACACACACACACACACACACAATGCTGGCAGGGCTCTTTGCCCCAGAGGCCACCTGGTTCTCACTGAAGTCAAGGGTAGCTGAAAACGTTGCCTCTGGAATGGAAAGTCAGGGTGACCTGTGATGCTGCAGTGACCAGCAAACTGAAAGACAAACCAACGATCGATGCTGCACCTATAATAACCCAGAAGCCAGGATGTTAGGAGTCGCTGTCACTTCTAGCTCTTGGAGTGAGACATCCAGGCCCACCTGCAGCCAAAAGACTGACCTGCAGAACGTCACAAATCAAAAGTGCGGACAGCCTTGAAGAGCTGAGCATGCAAATTCATTGTCCATCAGGCAGTTGGGTGCAGTGACCCTCTGGGAATTGGCAATTGGTGATTGGTTTAGTATTGTCACATATACCAAGATACAGGGAACAACTTAGTTTTGCATGCCATCCACACAGGTCATTCCAAACATCAGTACATCGAAGTAGTACAAAGAGAAAAGTAATAACAGAATGCAGCATGCGGTGTTAGAGAGAAAGTGCAGAGAAACTGGGCTCTTTGCAGATGGACACACTCCTGTCCCGAGACACCCAATCCTTGCTGCAAGGCCTGAATTCAAGCCAGCAACGTCACCAAAGAAGGACCTGTTGAATGGGTAGCTCAGAAGAGCACTCCCTGGTAGTTTTAGCAAACTCTGTGGAAGATTCCTGAGCAGCCTACAGTGAGTTCAGAAGTTACCCAGACAGGTCTCCCATGTCAGCAGCATGTCCCTGTAAGTAATGAGCAAAACAACACGCTGATGCAATGTATTCGTTTTAGATTCCCCGGGGTAGGGGAACTTAAAACTGGAGAACATAAGTTGAAGGTGAGAGGGGAAAATTTAAAGGGGAGCTGAGGGGCAAGTTTTTCACACAGAGAGTGGAGGGTACATGGAACGAACTGCCAGAGGAGGTGGTAGAGGTGGGTTCAATTATAACGTTTTAAAGACTTTTAAACAGGTACATGGGTAGGAAAGGTTTAGAGGGATAGAGGCCAAATGCAGACAAATGGAACTAGATCAGGTAGGCAACTTGGTCGGCATGAGTGTGTTGGGACAAAGAGTCTGTTTCCGTGCTGTGTTACTCTGTGGCTCCTGTTCCTACTGAGACTATTCCATGAGCGTTTGAGCTCTGACTTATGCTGGTGTGGGCACACACATTCACATACAAATAATGATGTCATTAGATGCGCATCTGATATGAATATAAGGTCAGGTATGCTCACAAACACATACACACAGCATAAGCCTTGAACTAAGGGAATCTCTAACCAATTTGATACCTCTGCCAATATTCACATGAAAATTAGACTCTTTATAAACTGCAACACACATTGATTTCCTAAAGAATTACACATCTTCGTTATACTAAAAAAGATGTAGGAATATGAGTAATAGCATTTACTAGAATGCAGACTAATCAGCCTAACAAGCGTGAATTTTGTAAATGACAGGTTATACAGGGTCTGCATTCATCACAGCAAACAGCAGGTGTAAATGGTTGTTGGAAAATCTTCAAAGAAAGAGCGTCCCTTGTGAAATTGTCCTGGAATTGCTATTCCATTAATAACCAGTTTGCTGTTATGGATCTTCTTATCATGCAACATCATTTCTTCAGGTAACCCTGCCCACAGGGAAGACTTACTTGCAACATATAATAAAGGACTTTTATAACAAGTGTGGTTTTTAAATAATGTTGATAAGCTGGAGGAAAGCCGATTGTAGGAGCAGGAGGCTCTGTAAATGACAACAAAACAATCACGTAATTTTTTTACTGTTGTATTCATTATTGTAAAATTGTTTGTTAAATATCCAGTGTGATATCTGAGCTGAATCAATTCTCTATTCAACGTGATTCGTTTTACACATAGGCATGTCTAACCCTGATATCAACAGAATCATGGAGTTATCCAGTTATACAACACGGAAACAGGCCTTTCGGCCCAACTCGTCCATGCTAACCAAGGTACCTTCCTGAGCTGGTCCCATTTGCTTGAATTTGGCCCTTATCCCTCTAAACCTTTCCGATCCATGTACCTGTCCAAATGTCTCTTAAACGCTTTAGTTGTACCTGCCTCTAGCACTTCCTGTGGTGGCTCATTTCATATACACACCACCCTCTGTGTGAAAAACTTGTCCCTCATGACACCTTTAAATCTTTCCCCTCTCACTTTAAACATATGCCTTCTATTTTTAGACTAGAGGGAAATAGACAGTGACCATCCACCTTATCTGTGCCCCTCATGATTTTATAAATCTCTATAAGGTCATCCCTCAGCCTCCTTCACTGCAGGGAAAACAGTCCTAGCCTGTCCAGTCTCTCCTTATAACTCAAGCCCTCCAGTCCCGGTAACATCCCTGTGATTCTTTGTTGCACCTTCTCTATCTTAATCACATCCTTCCTATAGCTAGGCACCCAGAACAGCACGCAATATTCCAGGTGCGGTCTCACCAACGTCTTGTACAGTTGTAAAATGAAGTCCCAACTTCAGTGTAGTCAATGCTGCGTTTGATGGAGATAAGTGTACCATATGCCTCATTTATCACCTTGTTTATCTGTGTGGCCACTTTCAGGGAACTCTTCACTTGTATCCCTGGGTCTCTCTGTTCTACAACACTCCCCAAGGCCCTGCCATTCACTGTGCACCTCCTGGCCTGCTTTAACTTCCCAAAATGCATCACCTCGCACCTGTCCGAGTTGAATTCCACCTGCCTCTCCCTTGTCCACTTCCCCAGTTGACTTGATCCCGTTGTAACGTTTGACAACTTTCTTTACTGCCCTCTATTCCACCAATTTTGGTGTCATCTGCAATCTTACTAATCACACCACCTATGGTCTTATCTAAATCGCTAATATACATGACAAACAACAGTGGACCCAGCACTGATCCCTGAGGCACACCACTGGTCACGGGCCTCCAATCTGAGAAAGCAACCCTCGACTACCACCCTCTGTCTCCTTCCAACAAGCCAATTTTGTTCCAATTGGCTAAATCACCCTGGATCCCATGTGATCTTAACTTCCGGACCAGCCTACATGTGGGACCTTGTCAAAAGCCATGTAGACAATGTCTACCGCCCTGCTGTTGTCAGTCCTCTTGCCTTAGCCTGACATATACCTCCTTCCTGACTAGAGCCTCAATATCTCTTGTCAACCAAGGTTCACTAATCCTGCCAGCCTTGCCCTTCACTCGAACAGGAACATGTAGGCCCTGAACTCTCCCCATCTCACTTTTAAAAGCTGCCCACTTGCCAGATGACCCTTTACCTGCGCACAGCTTCTCCCAATCAACCCTTACAAGTTCCTGTCTAGCGCCATCAGAATTAACCTTGCCCCACTTTAGGACGTTAACTTGTGGACCAGTCCTACCTTCTTCAACAACTATGTTAAAACTAATAGAATTATGGTCACTGGTCCTTAAGTGCTCCCCCACTGACACTTCAGCCACTTACCCAGCCTCGTTTCCCAAGAAGAGGTCGAGCATCGCTGCTTCTCCAGTAGGGCCATCTACATATTGCTTGAGAAAACTTTCTTGGACACACTTAAATTCTGCCCCATCTAATCCCTTAGCACGATGGCAGTCCCAGTCAGCTGGAGGGAGTTACAATCACCTACTTTTACAATCCTACAGCTATCTGCAACCTCCACACATACTTGCTCCTCTAATTCCCACTGACTAATGGGAGGTCTAGAGAACAATCCCATCGAAGTGATTATCCATTTGTATCCCTAAATTCTACCTATAGAGCCTCATTGGATGATCTCCCAGGACTATCCTCTCTAAGTACTGCCATGATATCCTCCCCAAGCAAAAACACAACTCCCCCTCCTCTCTTACCTCCACCTCTGTCACACCTGTAGTACCTATACCTTGGAACTTTGAGACGTCAGTCCTGCCTTCTCCCTTAGCCATGTTTCTGCAATAGCTATGGTTAGCTTCTAATATTGGGGAAATAGCAATAAGAATGATTTGACAATCTTGGAATCTTTCAAACAAAAAAATCCATTGGTCTCTGGAACTATGCAGATTGTTTGAAGTAAACTTGCAAAATGCTTATGGTTTGGAAAGGTAATTGTCGAATGAAATATTTCTTTTGGCAATGGGTGAAGAGTAACCGGAATGGGTTATCAGTGGTTGTACTCATTTAACAGCTGGTTGCTGCAATGGGAAATGGTGTGACTGGCGTTTTATGGAATAGGGCAACACTAAAGGAGGCCATTCAACCCATCACATCTGCACTAGCTCTTTTGAAGCGAAATCCCATTTGACCCACTGTCCTATTTCTCTGTATTCTTTTCCTTTAGGTTGTTACCTAATTCCCTTCTCAAGGCTACAAGTGATTGTGTTAACTGTCCTATCAGAAAGTACATTCCAAACCTTAACCACTGCACACAAGCACTATTCCTCATATCTATACACAATCACCTTAGACCTTTGTCTCCTGGTTATCAAATCTTCCAGCACAACGAGATGTCCATGAAGTAATGCTGCCGACTAGCACAGTCCGGGCTGCAGGAGTACATGCTGAGGGATGCACTGAAGCTCGGTGCAGCTAATGCAAAGTCTCTGTGGGGAAGGACCGTGTTCTCGGGTCCTTCTGCCCCCAGACATTGAGGGACTATGAAGTTTGTATCATCCCAGGAAGCCACATAAGTGGCAACAGTGCTCTGTAAACAAAAAGTGGGTACACTACCAATGTATAGAATCAATATCACTGAACAACACTGTGAATGCAAACAGAACCATGTACTGTGGTTTTTGTACTTGTATGTTTTTTCATGAATAATTTTTATTTTTGAAATAAAAACACACTATCTTTCATCTTTCCAGTTTTCCCATTGTGACCACGGTGATACAAGACTGGGTTGTTGTACGATGTCTCGTGCAATCCTCATCTCCATCTTCTGCAGATCATGGTAAAATCTACCTCCTTGGACCATGGTTACAGTCGGAAAACTAATAAAATCATGAGGGGCATCGATAGGGTCAATGCACTCAGTCTTTTTCCCAGGGTTGGGGAATCAAGAACTAGAGGGTGTAGGTTTAAAGATCGTGGGGAGAGATTTATTAGGAGTCCGAGGGGCAATGTCTTCACTCAGAGGGTGGACTGTATATGGAATGAGCTGCTGGGGAAGTGGTTGAGGGAGGTACATTAATGACATTTAAAAGGTACTTTGGACAGATACATGGATGAGAAAGGTTTAGAGGGATATGGGCAAAACACAGGCAAATGGGACCATAAGACCATAAGACACAGAAGCAGCATTGACTCTGCTCCGCCATTCGATCATGGCTGATTTATTTTTCCCTCTCAACCCTATTCTCCTGCCTTCTCCCCGTAACCTTTGATGCCCTTGCTAATCAAGAACCTATCAACCTCCGCTTTAAATATACCCAATGACTTGGCCTTCACAGCCGTCTGTGGCAATGAATTCCATAGATTCACCACCCTTTGGCTAAAGAAATTCCTCCTCATCTCTATCCTAAAGGGACATCTTTCTATTCTGAGGCTGTGCCCTCTGGTCCTAGACTCTCCCACTACTGGAAACATCCTCTCCACGTCCACTCTATCCAGGCCTTTCAGTATTCAGTAGGTTTCTTCACTCAGAGGGTGGTAAGTACATGAAATGAGCTGCCAGGGGAAGTGGTTGAGACTAGCTTAGCCTCACCTAGCTTAGATGAGCATCTTGGTCAGCATGGACCAGTTGGGCTGAAAGGCCTGTTTCCATGCTGTATTCAATACACAAAAAGTGTTGGAGGAACTCAGCAGGTCAGGCAGCATCTATGGAGGGAAAAAGTAGGCAACGTTTCGGGCCGAGACCCTTCATCGGGACTGGAAAGGAAGAGGGCAGAAGCCAGAATAAGGAGGCAGGGAGAGGGGGAGGAGCACAGGCTGGCAGGTGACAGGTGAGTTCAGGTGAGGGGGGATGGTAGGTGGGTGGAGGAGGGGGGAGGAAGATGTAATGAGCTGAGAAGTGATAGGTAGAAGCCAAGGGCTGAAGAAGAAGGAATCTGGTAGGAGAGGGCAGTGGACCATGGAATCAAGGATGGAGGAGGGGAGAGGAGGAGATGGGCAGGTCGTCAAGGTGGGGGAAGGGAGCCACAGGAATAAAGGAAGACAAAGGAGTGGGGGGGGGGGAGGGGGGAAAGAAAGAACAAGAAGGGGAGGGGTTACCGGAAGTTCGAGAAATCGATGTTGAGGCCATCAGGTTGGAGACTCCCAAGGCGGGATATGAGGTGTTGTTCCTCCAACCTGCGTCCGGCCTCAACGTGGCAGTGGAGGAGGCTGTGAACAGACATGTTAGTATGGGAATGGGATGTGGAATTGAAGTGGGTGGCCACCGGTAGGTCCTGGCTGTTGTGGTAGACGAAGCAGTCACCCAATCTGCATCGGGTTGTGCCTCCGTGCTGTATTACTCTATGACTCTGGGAATATGATCATATGTGGTGTCAATTCCACATGAGCCGCACTGTCCTTACAGACGGTCCGTCAGTGCCGTGTTTCTTTGCTGCCATCTTGTTACATGACCGAGGCTGGTGGGCATTAATACGACCAATTTGTCTCAGTCAAGTCGACCATGACAAGGCTTATCAGTCTACTCTTCCTTTGTGAATTGCAAATTATCCTTCAGTTGTCATGAGTCACCACTTTAACAGATTTCACAGCCCTTTTGAAATAAGACAGACCATTCCACGGCTCTAGTCCAGTAGTTTTCCACAAATGTACTCTTTATCTTGAGAGTTGTTTTTCCTTGTTTAACATTTGGAGGTCAGCATGATCATTCCACAGAAAGCACTGAGGGAGTGAAACTGATTGAATCATTCTTTGAGAGAGTCAGCACAGATTTGCTGGACCAAATTAACTTGTGTACCGTCTGTGATTCTGTGGTAAAAGACATCTCATCTGATTCCATTGTCCTCATGGCTGAAAGAGCAGGAGTCGAAGAGGTGACAGACAAAAAGTGAAAAGAAACGTGGGCATGGTGTACACGTCCATCAGCACCTGCACCTCGAGCCCAGGTGAAACAGTTGCAACAGGTCTCTCTGGTCACTGCCTTGTATACAAATTGACATTTGCCACAGTGAGTGCAAGCTTCAGGTCGTAGAGTCTTGCAGGACATTTACACTTGGCTTTCTGCTGTTCTAAACTAGGTGCTGATTTCAGGAAGGCTCATTTGCTTGACATTTGTTCAGATGCCATTACAGGCATAGCCTGAAATTGGGAACTGTTTGGCCAGGACCAGTGCTTAATGATTTCATGAAATTAAGAAGGTTCTATCAAATGTCTGTTCAATATTGGTGGTAAAAATCAAATGCGAGCTGTGTTGCCCAAAGCTTGCAGAAAGAGTACCACAAGATGACTTGAAGTTCATCTACTGGGGTCATTAAAAGCCAGTGAGGGAAGAAAACCACCCAGCGAGAGACTGCGGCCAGAGCAGGTGAAACATGAAATGGTGACCGCAGTGGGTAAGCTCATACATTGGGGGTTCATGGTATATAAACCATGGAAGAGGTAGCAGTTTATTTGCGAGGCAGAGCATTTAATCTAAATATCTGTTGAATCTTCCAGCTTCTGCAGCAGAGTGAGTGTTCTAATCAGTGTTATATTTATACAAGGTAGGCACACCACATGATTTTCCTGCACAGTACATCCATACACATAGGTGCATAACATTGCAATGTCCCCTTCTTTTTCAATGAGAGGTATCTTTGTCTCTACCCTTTTATACTTTCAATGGTAAGGTATAAGTAACTTATCAGAGTACATATTACACATAATTGTAACTGACTCTTTTAAATCACCAACACCTGTAAATTTAGTCAAGTAACCAGCTTTTGGAGTCTTCCTGACACAGGTTTTGTCGTTAGGCCAACTTCTGGACAGAACTCAAGGAAGGTTCTGTTTTGTTTCTCTGTCGGACTTGCTTGAACTTGGTTCTTCACTTCCTGCAGACTGCACTGGGTCCAACTTGGACACAACTTCATGACCGACTGTGTCACTGTCCAGACTTAGTTCATCTCCAGCCACGATCACTTGATTTGCATGAACCGCTCGAGTTACAGGACCAGCAGTCAGTTTCCCAGATCATTGACCCTAGGACTTAAATTCCACCATGGCCGCTGAGAAATTTAAATTCAAGGTATTAAATTAAAAACTCTGGAATTGAACTCAGTAACATTTACCATGAAACCAGTTGATTATCATAAAGCTTCATCTGGTTCATTTAAGAATACGAATGAACTTGTTTTACTCATAACTACATTCCTCCTGATTAATCTCACATTGAGGTTTTTGACTAAACTTGTTTGAATAAGACTGAAACAAGTTCTCAATCTTCCCATCACTTCCCACCTGTGTACCCTATGGCAGTGTGCAGAGTCATTCTGTACTTCAGCAAGAAATTGGCCAGGTGATGTTTGGTGCTGAGTTTCGAATCTTCTTGCAACGCTTGCATCTTGGGAACTTCTTCATCTATTCTGATTGATGTCTCGGCTGCTCCGTTTGAAGCTGGGTGATGTGAAGGAGAGTGTTTGATGCCATTCCGTTTGGAGTTTTCAAGCAGATGAATCGAAATTGGGGGCCATTTTCAGCAACCGAATCTTCAGGTAAACCATGATGTGCACCTGTAGACCTCAACTCATCTGATAGTCATAGTCATACAGCACAGAAACATGTTGACTGTCAACCACCCATTTTTACACTAATCCTACCCTAACCTATTTGATTCTCCCAGTATTCCCATCAGCTTCCCTCACCTACACTGTAGGGGCAATTTAGTGATCAATTAACCTACCAACCCACACTTCTTTGAGATGGGGGAGGATACCAGAGCACCTGGACGAAACCCACATGATCACAGGGAGAACATGCAAACTCCAGGTCACCAGGAAGATTGATGAGGGTAGTGCAGTGGATGTGGTCTACATGGATTTTGGTAAGGCGTTTGACAAGGTTCCACATGGTAGGCTTCTTCAGAAGGTCAGAGGGCAAGGGATCCAGGGAGGCTTGGCCATGTGGATTCAAAATTGGCTTGCCTGTAGAAAGCAGAGGGTTGTGGTGGAGGGAGTGCATTCGGATTGGAGGGCTGTGACTAGTGGTGTCCCACAGGGCTCGGTTCTGGGACCTCTACTTTTCATGATATTTATTAATGATGTAGACGAGGGGGTGGAAGGGTGGGTTAGCAAACTTGCAGATGACATAAAGATCGGTGGTGTTGTGGATAGTGTGAAGGGCTGTGGAAGCTTCCAGAAGGATATTGATAAGATGCAGAGCTGGGCTGAGAAGTGGCAGATGGAGTTCAATCCACGGAAGTGTGAGGTGGTACACTTTGGAAGGACAAACTCCAAGGCAGAGTACAAGGTTAATGGCAGGATTCTGGGTAGTGTGGAGGACCAGAGGGATCTGGGCGTTCACATCCACAGATCACTGAAAGTTGCTTTACAGGTGGATAGGGTAGTTAAGAAAGCTTATGGGATGTTAGCTTTCATAAATCGTGGGATCGAGTTTAAGAACCGCAAAGTAATGATGTAGATTTACAAAACGCTGGTTAGACCACACTTAGAGTACTGTGTCCAACTCTGGTCATCTCATTATAGGAAGGATGTGGAGGCATTGGAAAGGGTGCAGAGGAGATTTACCAGGATGCTGCCTGGATTAGAGAGTATGGATTATGAGGAGAGACTAAAGGATCTAGGGCTTTACTCATTGCAGAGGAGGAGGATGAGGGGAGACATGATAGAGGTATACAAGATATTAAGAGGAATAGGTAGAGTGGACAGCCAGCACCTCTTTCCCAGGGCACCAATGCTCAATACCAGAGGGAATGGTTTTAAGGTAATGGGTGGGAAGTTCAAGGGAGATATCAGAGGGAGGTTTTTGACCCAGAGAGTGGTTGGTGCATGGAATGCACTGCCTGGGGTTGTGGTGGAGGCTGATACATTGGTCAAGTTCAAGAGATTGTTAGATAAGCATATGGAGGAATTTAAAATAGTGGGATATGTGGGATTAAGGGGTTAGATAGTCTTAGGCGTGGTTTGAAGTTCGGCACAACATGGTGGGCCGAAGGTCCTGTATTGTGCTGTATTGTTCTATGGTTCCACACAGACAGCACCAGAGGTCAGGATTGAAGCCGGGTCTCTGGTGTTGTGAGGCAGTAACCTTACTGGCTGTGCCACTGGGCTGCTCTGTATTCAGTAGCGGTACATGGGTTCAAGCGTATTCAATCCACTTTAAGTAACTGTTGATCCATACCAGGATAGGTGCCAATCTCTTTTTCACTGAAGTCTATAGAGTCATACAGCACGGAACCAGGCCCTTTAGCCCAACTGTCCCTGCCGACCAAGATGCCCATCTAAACTAGTCCTATTCACCCACATTTGGCCCATTTCCCTCTATGCCTTCTCTCTGAGAAGATCCAGAGGACCATGACCATGAATTCAAGATAAGATAAGATTTCTTTATTAGTCACATGTACATCGAAACACACAGTGAAATGCATCTTTTGCGTAGAGTGTTCTGGGGGCAGCCCGTAAGTGTCGCCACACTTCTGGCGCCAGCATAGCACGCCCACGACTTCCTGAGCTGTACATCTTTGGAATGTGGGAGGAAACCGGAGCACCCAGAGGAAACCCACGCAGACACGGGGAGAACGTACAAACTCCTTACAGACAGTGGCTGGAATTGAACCCGGGTCGCTGGCGCTGTAATAGCGTTACACTAACTGTTACACTACCGTGTCTACCGTAGATGTTTGGTAGTTTGTTTCTACAATTTTGGTAAATGCTGTTTGCTCACCAATGATCAAGGTCAGTGTACAAGCAGGGCCAGTGAACAAATCTTGTTCCACTTTGCTGTCACGTTGTCTAGTGCCATATGTTCAGTATGAACCTTGAGCAACATATTTTCTCTCAGAAGAATCAATGTTTCCACTCTATTACCCTGCTCCTGTGACAACCCATTGCAACAATTGTGGAATGGTTTCAGTTCCTCATCTCCACACCAGCCAAATTTTGTCCCTCTCTTCAAAGACCACGTTTGATAAAGAAATAGAACTTCCTCTGAGTTCAAATCCAGGACCAAGCAATCCAAAAGTTGGTCCAACACCAAAAACTTTAAAGAAGATCTGGATCTTCCCTGCAATGTTGAGTCTTTCTCAACCTGTAGATCCCATTTCCATACATGCAACACACTCTGCAGTGGTGCTCTGCTTGGAACCCCTGTACGCAACTGTGGGTCACACTGTGGTAGAAGGATTGTCCATCTTTGCATCCTTGATGCTGCTACATCAGGTATCACAGGTTTGAGACCTACTACCATTGAGAGTGACTTATGCTCCGTTACTTGAGTAAAAGGATTGACTAGTGAAAGCTGATGGAATTTCTTGATTCCAAACATGATTCCATATTCTTGCTTCTCAGTCTAGGCACAATTGCATTTGGTCCTCATGAAAGAGTGAGAAGCATAAGGGATGAGTTTTTCTTGCACTTGGCTTACTAGTGAACCAACATTGTAACCTGAAAAGGCAAATTCAGCACATGTGTAGTACTGTAATGAACAAAGAGCACAAAAACAAAGTCCATTTTAGTGCAAAGTGATCAAAGTGGTCATAGTGTTGCTAAACTGTAGTGATTAGGGTTGTGCCGGTTGGTTCAAGAACCAAATGGTTGACTGTTCTTGAACCTGGTGGTGTGGGACTTCAAGTTTCTGTACCTCCTGCACGATGGCAGCTGTGAGAAGATGGCGTGGCCCGGATGATGGGGATCTTTGATGATGGATGTTGTCTTCTTGAGGAAGCACCCACTGTAAATACTACTGATGGTGGGGCGGGATGTGCCGGTGATGTGTTGGGCTGAGTCCACTACTCTCTGCAGCTTCTTATATTCCTGCGCATTCGAATTGCCGTCCCAGATCGTGATGCAAGCTGCTCTCTGCAGATCTACTCATTACTTCTATTATAATCATTCTACCCTTTTAAATCTAAATTCTATGTACACTTTAGTCTGCATTCTGTCATTGTTTTTCCTTGTACTACCTCAATGCACTGTAGTAATGAAATGATCTGTATGGAAGGCATGCAAGACAAGTTTTTCACTGTACCTCAGTACGGGTGACAATAATAAATCAATTTATCAATGTAATTTACCAATTTCACTGGCAATTTGTTGCTCCTCGCTCCATCCATTTTACATCCTTCTTCATGAGTGAAGCTATGATATGCAGGATCTGATAGGAATTGCAGCACTACCGCACTGTTCCTTGGATCAACCCCAGCTCTGCAATATTTGAAGCAAACGAGAGGATGGGCTTTATATCCAACATCTGCTGGACAAAGGTCCCACCTGTCCCCCGCTGCACAACACTGCCCCCAAAAATGAAAGGTCACAGTCAGACCCTGGAAAATGTGGGCCTTTTCCTATATCTTCAGAGCCATCCTTTGTTAATGGCAGACATTGATGATAAAATTCTGTCTTTCATCTGACGATGAAAGGCAAAGGGGATTTGAAGGTCTCAGGCCAGACACAAAACTCATGGTCTACCAGTGATCACTGCCTTCCTAAATGCTTCTAAGTCTGGACTTCCTTCATCGGGCATCTCAAGGCTGAAACAAAAACACCCTTGTATCACCACAGGGTCCTCCAGGTGCACCAGAAGGACAAGCATCAAATATCAGTGCTGTCTCTCAGGCCAGACCCCCAGCACGGATACCCTGATACATTAAGCTGTATCTTTAATAGATAATAAGCTACCACTCTCAATCTGCTCCCTGTTCCAAACCTATGGTTTCTAATGTCTGCACAATTTCCTTAAAACACAATATTCATCTTGCAAGAAAGTATCTCAACATGCCTTATTCTTCTCAGAATCAGATTCATTATCACTGACTTGCAGGATGTGAAAGTTCTTGTTTCACTGTACAGTGCATAGGCATAAAATTACCATAAATTACAAAATAAATAAATAGTGAAAAAAAGGAATAACAAGGTAGTGTTCATGGGTAGTCAAAAATCTGATGGTGGAGGGGAAGAAGCTGTTCCTGAATCATTGAGTGTGGATTTTCAGGCTCCTGTACTTGCTCCCTGATGGTAGTAACGAGAAGAGGGTGTGTCCCGGATGGTGCGCTCCTTAGTGTTGGATGCTGCCTTCTGAGGCACCGCCTCTTGAAGATGTCCTTGATGGCGAGGAGGGTTGTGCTTGTGATGGAGCTGGCTGAGTCACAAACCTCTGCAGCCTCTTATGAACCTGTGCATTGGAGCCTCCATACCAGGCTGTGATACAACCAGTCAGAATGGTCTCCACCGTACATCTATAGAAACTTGCAAGAGTCTTTAGTGACATGCCAAATCTCCTCAAACTCCTAATGAAGTAGAGACACTGGCGTGCCTTCTTTGTGATTGCTTCAATGTGTTGGGCCCAGGGTAGATCCTCTGAGATGTTGACACCCAGGAACTTGAAGCTGCTCACTCTTTCCACCTTCTGGCCCAATCTCTATCAGGCATATTGCTTCATTATGCTTTTATGGGTTGGGGCTATCATAATCTCACCTTCTGCATCAACCTTCAGGACATATTGCTTTGAAGAACACATCCATTAGTTTGATACAGAAGTTGAATAGTTCTAGAGGTTAGTTATTTGGGAAAATGCTCCCTGATATAACCAGAATGGCCAGCCTTGTTTTTGGATCCTTATTTAACAGTTACAGGACCAAACCTGTTGTGTGCAAGGGACCAATAATATGTCAACACCACTGGCTCTCATCAATGTGGTTTGCTCTCTTTGCCGTGCTCTCAGTCTCGTTGGTGCTCATGAAGGTCTGAAGCAAACGAGATTCCATGCGAATCATAACAGGACAACACAGAAAACAACAGTTTTAGCTTAACACATTCTCCTACAAGTTGCTGAAGGAAGAGTCATTAACATCCTTCATCAAGTCTGAAGAAAAGTTATGTCAAGAGAGTGATAGTCATAGAATCATACAGCATGGAAACATTAGATCTGACTTAAGCAATTTCGTCTTTTGCTGAATGATATACTCCATGTATGAGCAGCAGAAATAATAGTCAACTGTTCCCAAAACAGTCATACAGCATGCTGACAATTATGCCCATCTAAGCTAGTCCCATTTGTCCATGTTTGTCCCATATCCCTCTAAACCTTTCCTATCCATGTACCTGTCCATGTACCTTTTAAATGTTAGAACATAGAACATAGAAAACCTACAGCACAATTCAGGCCCTTCGGCCCACAAAGCTGTGCCAAACATGTCCCTACCTTAGAAATTACTAGGCTTACCCATAGCCCTCTATTTTTCTCAGCTCCACGTACCTATCCAACAGTCTCTTAAAAGACCCTATCATATCCGCCTCCACCACCATTGCCGACATCCCATTCCATGCACTCACCACTCTCTGAGTAAAAAACTTACCCCTGACATCTCCTCTGTACCTACTCCCCAGCACCTTAAACCTATGTCCTCTTGTGGCCACCAATTCAGCCTTGGGGAAAAGCCTCTGACTATCTACCCTATCAATACCTCTCATCATCTTATACACCTCTATCAGGTCCCCCCTCATCCTCCGTCGCTCCAAGGAGAACAGGCCGAGTTCCCTCAACCTGTTTTTCATAAGACATGCTCCCCAATCCAGTCAGCATCCTTGTAAATCTCCTCTGCACCCTCTCTTGTTGTTGTTGTATCTGCCTCAACTACTTTCTCTGCCAGCTCATTCCATATGTGCACCACCCTTGGTGTGAACAAGTTACCCCTTGGGTCCCTTTTCAATCTCTCCTCTCTCACCTTAAATTTATGCCCTCTAGTTTTTGATTCTCACTCCCTGGGAAAAAGACTATGTGTGTTCACCTTTGCCCATCATGATTTTATACATTTCTTTGAAGTCATCTCTCAGTCTCCTACGCTCCAAGGAATAAAATCCTTGTAAATCAGGCCCTCAAGTCCTGGCAACATTCTCGTAAATCTAATTAGCACTCTTTCTAGCTTCATGACATTGTTCCTATAACAGGGTAACCAAAACTGTGCATAGTACTCCAGGCGTGGCCTCACCAACGTCTCGTACAACTACAACATAACATCCCAACTCCTATACTCAATGCACTGACTGATGAAGGCCAGCGTACCAGATGACTTCTTCACCATCCTGTCTTCCTGTGACTCCACTTTCAGAGAGATGGAGGTTTATTTGCAATGAAGAACATTTAACCTGCAGTTACAAAGATGAATCTTGAAGTGAAGTGCTGAAGATTCATTTTAGGGACGATACTATTAATCACATTGTGCAGTTTAATAATACTCCACTCCTCTGCCTCACCAGAAGGGACCCTGAATTTGTTGACAATTTAGTGGTGTATGTCTATATTTCCAAAGCCATTTGCCATTTTGAGAAAAGGAACCACTTTACAAAAGGTGCTATCATTGGAGTAACTGCAGAGGAAAGTCTGATAAAGAAGTAAGAAGCATTATAGTTCATTTATTGTTAATGCAGTCACATTCTCCACCAGTGGAAGGGCGTATCACATACATGGAACACGTGCTGATGCACAAAGCAATGAAGAGCATAACTTAAATAGAACAGAGTGGCGCAAAACTGAATGGAGTCACATTTGAATACAGTTTAATATTTTTCCCAAGCCAGTTCTTGGTGTTGTCATCAACACCAAGAGTTAATCAAAAATTATTCAAGAAATTCAGCAAGAATGAAAGCCAAAAAAATGATAAAAAATTAATCCCAATTCTCTTTGATCAAAAGTGAATTTGTTCTTCATCACAACGTGATGTTCTCCTAATTAATTATTTCAAGATTTAAAACAAAACTGCTTGAATACAATTTAAATCTTTAGCCAAATGTTATTGCACGGGGACTGCATCAAGTGTCTGAACTGCTGACACCTTGTGGCAAAATAGTCCATAGCATTCTTTCCTTCAGTGAAACAAACACTGGAAGAATCCGCCGACATTAGATCTGACTTAAGCAATTTCGTCTTTTGCTGAATGATATACTCCGTGTATGAGCAGCAGAAATGATAGTCAACTGTTCCCAAAATAGCCAGCCTCCATGAAATTTTATTGACCACTAAAATATATATGTGTCATTAAAATGATCGAGCTCATCATTATTATACTCCCGTGAAGCACGAATTGGATGTGAAGGTAGCTAAAATAATTAGAGCGTGAAATATACTGCAAAAAATGTGGTTTTTCTCATGTTTGGGTACCTCCGCTGGTAGGCTTAGTGAGTTGGTTTTTATTTAAAGCTCCCAGTGGTGCCAGCCACCAACATTTGGTTCGGATAATTTCCAATTACTCTTCATATTTATTTTAGTTTGCAGTTGAAGTGTATTCATTGTGAACATGTTCCATCTCCTCTCAGGTCTCCTTTCCTTGCTGTCGAAGACTGTCTCGACCCAAACTAAGGGGTTGTTGAATTGTCTTCGTCAGTCTGTTTCTGCCTCATTAAAACAGGAAATATGCAGGAACCTCTGAAATAACAGTGGGGCTAGGTCATTTGGCGCCTCCTGGTTGTTCTGCCATTTAATGAGAAATTGTGGCTAATTTACCTCATCCAATTGCCCATCGAACCATTACTCTCAATTCCTGTGTTGTTTAAAAATCTATCGAGCTCAGTCTTAGATCAACAACACATCCACAGTTCTTGGGGTACAATGCACCAAAGATTCACAGCACTCTGAGGCTTGAGGAAAATACTTTGCAGGGTTATGGGGGAGTGGGACTGATGGGATTGCTCTTCTCAGAGCTGAAACAGACTCAGTGAGCTGAATGGACTCCCCTGTGCTGTATTAGTTCTATGATTCTACAGAATTAACTTTCTCTCACCACAATCCTATATGACCAGCTCCTACAGTGACTATGCCCTTGGCTGTAGTCTCTCCAACCAGAGAAAACAACCTCTCCAGACAATCCTCTTCAAAATCTTTTCTGTTGCAATGAGGTTACCTCTCATTCTTCTGAACTTGAATGGATGTCGAGCATGAAGGTCAAGACTGTTTTCCTTCTAATTCCCTCTCTATATCTGAAGGAACTTGTCTTCCAGATGATCCTTCAGAGGTGGATTTGACCAAAGCAGGTACCTTGGTGTGTGGAGGATCATGAGGATGGTTAATTATGAAACACGTTGAGATTTTGTTGCATTGCCCTTTGTCTCTGTGTTTTGGACTTTTCAAATTCCCCCTTTCCTTACCCAGTGGAGGTAGGGCAGCCCTTTGTCAGACATCTTACAATGCTCCAGTTAAGGGCATTAATATCTGGGTGCTTCCTTGATTGCAGGTTTACCTGGTGAGAGATGACAGCAGGATCTACACTCAGACATCACTGCTGCTACATGGATTTTGCTTCTGAGGGTCTTGAAAGTGTGGTCATTGGAGAAATGGGCCAACAGGTGGTACCAACGTACTGAGATAGGACAATACCTGATACTTGTGACCGTGGTGGGCCGTGGACCCTGCGAAACTGTCCTACCTGCCCGCTGTTTGGGACTGGCCTTTTAAAGGTTCAGGGTCTGGGTAGGACCTGGTTTGAGTTTTGGGAGCGTCCATCAATGGAAAAATCCACTGTCATGTATGGCTGGATACAAGGACAACCCTTGGTGCTAATCTTAGCATCACCACTTCATGAAGGCAAAAAAATAGAGATTCACCAGAGGGAGAAATGAATATGTAAATTTGGCTGCCACGGGACTGCAGCACAGAGTTCCATCGTGATGTCCTGGTCACCTGATTGCTATCATTAGTCCTCAAAACAGCCAATTACAAGTGTAAAATTGGTCTTTTAGGGCCAGCATATCAGAATCAGAATTAGATTTATTATCATTGGCTTATAAGACGTGAAATTTGTTGTTCTGCGGCAGCAGTACAGTGCAAAGACATAAAATTACTATAAATTACAAAAATAAGTAAATAGTGCAAAAAGAAGGAATAACAAGATAGTGTTCATTTTCAGATGAACAGATTTCAAAGTAAGATCACCAACTAGGTTGCTACTTGATGCCCACAGATGTGTTTGAGTGTTTCTCAGATGACTATAACACTGAAACCACACTGCTAGTGACAATGAAGTTGCAGTGGCCAACACCATGGGAAGCAAGACCCAACTGTCCTGAGCATCTGGCATGCCGCCCACACTAAGGATTGTTTTACACTGATGGTGTAGTCAGTTACTGTGTCCAGCTTTGTAATTTGCATTGGGAATCACAGAACAAGAGACTTTCATGAGGGAATTCCCAGGTGCTGTAATGACAATACACTCTGAGATGACAGTGTTTGGAAGTTAAATTTTGGAACTGTGCTCATGAGGTCATAAGAAGCAGGAGCAGGGATTGGGCATTCAGCCCATCGTTTGTTCCACCACTCAATAAGATAATGACAGATCTGATTCTAAAAGGAGTGCAGGAGCAGAGGGACTTTAAAGTCATTAAAAGTGGCAGGGCAGATTGAGGAAGAGGTTAATGAGGTCCATGGGCTTTAACAGTAAAGCCACGGAGAACAAAAGCAGGGAAGACAAGTATTGGCCTGGCCTCAGCTGGAGGATTGTGCTCAGTTCTGGTCACCATGTTATAGGAAGGATGTGAGGATGTTAGAGAGGGTCTGGAGGAGATTAAAGAGAATGATTCCTTGGAGGAGGGACTGTAGTTACGAGGAGAGATCAGAGGTGCTGGGATTGTTTTCTTTGAGAAGAAGACAGAGGGGAGATTTAATAGAAGTATATAAAATGAGGAGGGATCTGGGCAGAGTGGAGAGAAGGAGGCTGTTCTGTATGTGGAGGGGTCAAGGAATAGACAGGTATAACGTAATAGGTCACGGGTATAACGTAAAAGGGGAGGGAATTAAGACATGAGGAAAGGCCTTTATGTTATCGAGGTAATATGTGCTTTGAATCTGTAGATGTAGAGTCATAAGAGTCATAGAGTACTACTGCAGAGAAACAGGCTCTTCGGCCCATCTAGTCCATGCCGACCTGATCTTCTGCCTAGTCCCATCTACCTGTACCTAGACCATATCCCTCCAAACCCCTCCCATCCATGTACCTATCCAAACTTCTCTTAAATGTTACAATTGAACCTGCATCCTCCACTTCCGCTGGCAGCTCGATCCACACTCGCACCACCCTCTGAGTGAAGACATTCCCCCTCAGATTCCCCTTAAATATTTCACCTTTCACCCTAAACCTATGACCTCTAGTTCTAGTCTCACTCAGCCTTAGGCGAAAAATCCTGTATGCTTTTGTATATTTCTATAAGATCTCCCCTCATTCTCCTGCACTCCAGGGAATAAAGTCTTAACCTATTCAACCTTTCCCTGTAACTAAGTTCCTCAAGTTCCGGCAACATCCTTGTAAATTTTCTCTGCACTCTTTCAAGCTTATTGATATCTTTCCTGTAGGCAGGTGACCAGAACTGCACACAATACTCTAAATTCAGCCTCACCAATGTCTTGTACAATTTCAACATAACATCCCAACTCTGATTTATGAAGGCCAAAGTGCCAAAATCTCTCTTCACGACCCTATCTACCTGTGACATCACTTTAAAGGAACTATGGATCTGTATTCTCAGGTCTCTTTGTTCTACTGAACACCTCAGTGCCCTAAAATTCACTGTGTAAGTCCTACCCTGGTTTGTCCTCCCAAAGTGCAACACACCTCAGACTTGTCTGCATTAAATTCCATCAGCCATTTTTCAGCCCCTTTTTCTAGCTGGTCAAGATCACTCTGCAAGCTTTGATAGCCTTCCTCGCTGTCCACTACACCCCCATTATTGGTGTCATCCGCAAATTTGCTGATCCAGTTTGCTTCACCCATGGAGTTATGGTATCATAGAGTCATACAGCACAAAAACAGGCCCTTCAGCCTAACTGGTCCATGCCGACCAAGGCACCCAGCTAAGCGGGTCCTATTTGCCTGCGTTTGGTCCCTCTCCCTCTAAACCCTTCCAATCCATGCACGGGTCCAAGTGTCTTTTAAAAGTTGTAATTGTACCTGCCTCTTGCCCCACTGAGCTCGTATCCTCGTACCTGGACACTATCCTGCTCCTCCTGGTCCAATCCCTCCCCACCTACGTCCGTGACACATCCCACGCTCGCCAACTCCTCCATAGCTTTAAGTTCTCCAGCACGCACAACCTCATCTTCACCATGGATGTCCAGTCCCTATATACCTCTATTCCCCATCATGACGGCCTCACCGCCTTCCGCTTCTTTCTTGACCAGAGACAGAACCAGTCCCCTTCCACTAACACTCTCCTCTGCCTGGCTGAACTTGTCCTCACCCTAAACAACTTTACTTTCGATTCCTTTCACTTTCTACAGACCAAGGGCGTAGCCATGGGCACTCGCATGGGCCCCAGCTATGCCTGCCTCTTCGTTGGCTTCATTGAACAGTCTCTGTTCCAAGCCTACTCCGGCCCCATTCCTCAACTCTTTCTCTGCTATATCGACGACTGCATTGGTGCCACCTCTTGTACCCTTGCGGAACTCGACAGTTTCATAAATTTCGCCACTAATTTTCACCCTGCTCTCCATTTCACATGGACTATCTCTGTCACCTCTCCCTCCTTCCTCAATCTTTCCGTCTCCATCTCAGGAGATTCCTTATCCATCGACATCTTCTACAAACCCACGGATGCCCACAGCTACCTCGACTACAGCTCCTCCCACCGTCTCTTGCAAGGACACTATCCCTTTCTCTCAATTTCTCCGCCTCTGCCGCATCTGCTCCCATGATGAGGCTTTCCACTCCAGGACATCCGAGATGTCCAACTTCTTTACTAACCGTGGCTTCCCCCCGAATGTGGTCGAGAGAGCTCGCACCCACATCTCTGCCATTTCCCGCACCTCTGCTCTCACCCCCACCCCTCCCAGACCCAAAAGGGATAGGGTGCCCCTTGGGGGACCAGCAGCCCTCTTAGAGTTTGACATCAAGAGTTCAAGAGTGACACCGGCAGGCAGGGTGGTGCAGTGGTCATCGTAACGCTATTACAGCGCCAGCAACCCAGGTTCAATTCTGGCCGCTGTCTGCAAGGGGTTTGTACGTTCTCCCTGTGTCTGCATGGGTTTCTTCCGGGTGCTCCGGTTTCCTCCCACATTCCAAAGACGTACGGGTTAGGAAGTTGTGGGCATGGTACGTTGATGCCGGAAGCGTGGCGACACTTGTGGGCTGCCCCCAGAACACTCTACGCAAAAGATGCATTTCACTATGTATTTCGATGTACATGTGACTGATAAAGAAATCTTATCGTATCTCATCTTATCTATTTTCCACTACCTATTTTCTGACTTATAAATTATAAGCTGTAAAGTTAAGGCATGTTGGCATGAGGAGTCATGGATATCCCAATAACAGAGACCTGTGCAGGACACTGTGCAGGAAGTGTGTTCAGCTGCCGCAGCTTGAACCAGGTTCTGGAGCCGGAGTGGCAGCTGGAGTCACAGTGCAGCATCCACAAGGTGGAGAACTGGGGTTACACTGCAGCTTAAGTGTGTGCAGGCACGGAGGGAATGGGTAGGCTGGCTGTGCAAGAGCTTCCTCGTCCATCTCCCTCACACACACAGTTGCCCCTTTTGGGTGCTGTTGAGGGGGATGGATCCACAGGAGAAGATGAGTGTGGAACTGTGACTGATTCAGCTGCACAGGAGGATATGAGGGGTGAGGAAGCAATAGTTAGGGGGTCAGAGAAGCTGTAGCTGGGAATCCAGGACAGTATGTTGCCCCCCTCCAGATACCAGGATCATGAACACCTCTCAAAGGCTTCTGGGCATCTTGAAAGGGGAGGTAAGAGGGTGAATATGGTCCACATTTGTACTAACAACATAAGTAGAAAAAGTGATGAGGACCTAGAGGCAGGTTTCAGGGAACAAAGAAGGAGATCAAAAAGCAGGATTACAAAGAGAATAATCTCCAGACAAATACAAAAAAAAGGATGAGCAGATGGATATGTGGCTGGGAAGACGGTGAAGGGAGGGCTTTAGATTTCTGGGGTGCTGTGTGTTTCTGGGGCAGGTAGGCCCTGTACAATTCAGATGGGTTACACCTCAGCAGGACCAATTTCTTCACAGGGGTACTTATAAGAGACACAAGAAACTGCAGATGCTGGAACCTGGAGCAACAAACAATCTGCTGGAGGAACTCAGTGGGTCGAGCAGCATCCGTGGGAGGAAAGGAATTGTTGATGTTTCGGGTCAAAACCCTGCATCAGGATACTTATTAGTCCTGCTGGGGGAGGGTTTAAACCAGGAAGGCAGAGGTATGGGATTCTTTGCAGGAATTCAGGAAAAGGAATCTCATTTTGTTTAAAAAGCATTTTTATTTTGTAAATAATTATATGTTCTGTAAGTGTAAATTTAACAAGTAGAAAGACAAACCCATTTAGCAAAATGTGCTGTCAGATAGCAGCTATTGTAAACATTTACATTCAAAAAACAGGAAAATAGGACAAAGTTGGGTTGTGCACCGATTTTAACCCAGGCCAGTGCATTATGGAATTCAAAGCAGGTCGTGGAAAAATAGAAAACAAAATAAATAGGCAGAGGAAAGAAAGGAAAGAACAAATTATGTTAAAGTACAGAACATGTTAAAATTGCAAAACTAAAGGTGTTATGTCTAACTGCATGCAGAATTGCTAAAAGATGGATGAATTAATAGCAAATGGAAGTAACTGGATTTAATCTCATTTCCACCAGAGAAATGTGGCTGTAGGGTTACCAGAACTGGGAGTTAATGTTCGAAGGACATTAAGGAAACACAGGAGTAAAGGATGAAGGAAGTGGGTTAGTGCTTCAGTGGGGTGGTGGGAAATGATGGTGGCTTGGCAGAATGTGATGCAGAATTAGAATCAGTTTGGGTGGAGGTAAGACACAGTAGAGAAATCTTAGTGAGAGCTACTTATATTCATATTCCTATTTTTCACAGCATAGGAGGCCATTCAGCCCATTGAATCTATGCTAGCACTCAGAGCAATCCCATTTTCTCACTTATCTACCTGTAACCGATTCTCTCTCACAAGCACATCAATGCCACTCCAATTGTCCGGCCAACCACCTACACTGTAGGTAATTTACAGTGACCAACAAACTTATTAATGTGCACGTCTTTGGGATGTGGGAGGAAACTGGAGCACCCCAGGGAAAGCCATGCAGTCACAGGGAGAACATGCAAACTCCACACAGACAATACCCGAGGCCAGGATCAAACCCGGGTAGCTGGAGCTCTGAAGGAGTAAACGATAACTGCTGCACGACTCTACTGCTCATTCTTTGTTTCCTGTCTGTGAACGAATATTCAGTTATACGATTTAGAAAAAAAAACAATTCCCTGGATGCACAAAAATCTAACAGGAAAAATGCTCCATCTGTGGCTGACAGGGAAAATTAAAAATGGTGTTAAATCAAAAGGAGAGGCTTATAAAGTTGTCAGAAGTAGCTGTGGTCCATCAGATGGAAGCAGGGCATTACACAAATCAGGAACTCAGAGGTGCATATAATGGGGCAGTACAGTAATCATGGAAAACTTTAATCTATATATAGATTAGACAATTCAAATTAGCAGTGATAAATTGGGGGAATCAATTCATGGAATGCATATGATATAGTTTTCTGGATCAATATATTGAGAAGTTAGCTATTTTAGTCTTTGCATTGTGCATTGAAAAAAGGTTCATTAGTCGTTTATTTCTAAGCGTCTCTTTGGGAAAAAGTGATCACATCATGACGGGACTTTATACTGAGTTTGAAACTCAACCTGAAACTAAACAAGGGAAACTACAATCGGATGAGGGGAGAGTTGGTTGTAATTGATTGGGAAAATACATTGAAACGTATGACAGTGATTAGCGTTTAAAAAAATAATACATGATTTGCAAAGAAAGAAATACTCTTTAAGGCACAAACAAAAAACGGGAGAATTCTTCCATCTGTGGCTGGCAGGAGAAGTTAAAGATAGTGTTAAATCAAAAGGAGACACTAGAAAGTTGCCCGAGACAGAAGAGGGCCTGAGAATTGGGAGCACTTTAAAGCCCAGCAAAGGAGGGCCAAGAAATTGATAAAAGAAAGGAAAGATTGAAGATGAGAGGAAACTGTAAGATATCAGAGCAGAATTGGGCCATTCAGACCATCGAGTCTGCTCCACTGCTCAATCAGGGCTGATTCTTTCAATCCCATTCTTCTGCCTTCTCCCTGTGACCCTTAACCCCCTCACCAATCAAGAACCTGTCAATCTCTGCCTTAAATACACCCAGTGACTTGGCCTCCACAACCCTCTGTGACAACCAATTCCACAGATTCACCACGTCTGGCTGAAGAAATTCCCCCTCATCTCAGTTCTAAAGGGACGTCCCTTTATTCTGAGGCTGTGCCCTTGGATCCTTAACTATCCCACTGATGGAAACATCATCTCCACATCCACTCTACCCAGGCCTTTCAGTATCTGGTAGGTTTGAAAGAGATCCTTCAGAACTCCATCAAGTACAGGCCCAGAGACAATTAAACACTCCTCATATGTTAAGCTGAAACTGGCGAGAACAGATTGTAGAAGCTTCTGTGGCCATGTAAAAAGGGATAGGAAGAGCAGATGTGGGTCCTTTACAGACACAGGCAGGGGAATACAAAATAGCAGAGAAAATAAACAACAGCTTTGTGTCTGTCTTCATGGAAGAAAACACAGAGAAAAAACACAAATATGAGAGAACTAAGGTTGATAAAGATATTGCACTAGAAAAGCTCTTGAAACTGAAAGATGATAAATTTCAAGGAGCTGGGTGATCTACAACTGAGAGTTTTGAAGAAGGAAGCAAAAGAGAATGGACAACTGGGTCATCATCTTTTGAAATTCATTGATCCTGGAATAGATCCTGTAGATTGGAAGGTAACCTGTAGAATGTGATCCCATTATTTAATAAGGGGATGAGTCAGAAAGCAAGGAATTACTGAACTGTTCGCTAAACATTAGTGATTAGGGAAAATGCCGAAATCTATAACGAAGAGTGTAATAAAAGAATCATAGGATTGAGTAGATTCAGCATGGGTTTGTGAAAAGGAAATCATGTCTGCCTAATCTACTGGTGTTTGTTGAGGATGTCACTGGTCAAAACCTGGGTTCAATTCCTGCTGCTGCCTGTAAGGAGCTTGTACCTTTTCCCTGTGTCTGCGTGGGTTTCCTCCGGGTGCTCCGGTTACCTCCCACATTCCAAAGACATACGGGTTAGGAAGTTGCCGGCGTGCTGTGTTGTCACCGGAAGAGTGGCGACACTTGCAGGCTGCCCCCAGCACGTTCTCAGTAAAGCAAAAAAACGTATTTCACTGTGTGTTTCGATGTACATGTGACTAATAAGTAAATATCTCATCTTAAAATAGATCAGAAGGAACCAAGGAATGTTGTGTATTCAAGCTTTCAGTAGGGTGCCCAACAGGAGGACGGTCAATAAAGTTAGAGCACCCAGAATTGGGGAGGGGAGGGGTGGAGGGCGGATAATATCCCAGCATGAATTGAGTATTAGTTAACAGAAATAAAGAGAAGGAACAAATGGTTCTCAGGTTGGAAGGCTGTGGTTAGTGGTATCCCACAGGGACCTATACTGAGGCTTCAACTGTTCACAATACATATCGACACATTCACTGAGGAGTCCCAATGTATTTTTAAGTTTGCTGGTGATAGGTGGGACGGTGGGGAATGAGGTGGACGTAAAGAGGGTTCAAGAGGATAGCTATGTAGGTAGTCTGAGTAAACGGGCAACGATGTGGCAGATGGAATATAAAGTGGAAAGAGTGGAATGCGATTTGGTGCACCAAATGGAAAAGTAGAATATTTTAAATGATGAAGGATTGGGCAATGTTGATGTTTAAAGGGACCTGGATATCCTGGTACACAAGGCACTTGAATGTTATATGTAGATAAGCAAGCAATGAGGAGGGCAAATGGATTGGCTTGTATTGCAAGAAGATTTGAGTACAGGAGTAAAGAAATCCTGTGGCAATTATATGGGGCTTTGGTGAGAAAACACCAAGAGTTTTGTATATAATTTTGGTCTCCTTAGCTAAAAAAATGTGCTAGATTGATTGACTAGACTTGTTCTTTGGAAGGTTGGTCTGTCATATGAAGAGGGATTGAGTAGACTGGTTCTATATTCTCTGGAGCTCAGAAGAATGAGGGGAGGTCTCACCAAAATGTACAAAATTCTTACAGGGCTCGACATTCCGGATGCAGAAAGAGTGTTTCACTTTGGCTGAGGAATCTAGGACCAGAAGGAGTGCATACTTAAGACTGAGATGAGGGGAGGTGAAGCTTTGGAGAGCGGTTAGAAGTTCAGTCACTGAGTCCGTTCCAAATGGAAGTCTATGGATTTCAGGATATTAATGGAATCAAGGGATGTGGTGATAGTGTTGGAAAATAATGTTGAGATAGAAAATCAGACTCGATCTTACAGAATGACAAAGCAGACTCTGCTCCTGAATATTTAACGTTCTTAGGAAGGTGTGAACAACCACTTTCATGAAATTGTCTCAAAGAAACAAGGAATGAAGCTCGTTAAGATCAGCAAAGGGACGTGAATTAGAATGTCTCCATCCACAGCATCTGCCAGCCTCATGTTGCACTGCTCAGGATATTTGAAACCCCAAAACCTGGTGCTCTGTGGTTGAATGCATTCTGTTTATACCATGCACATCGGAGCTGTGACTATTGCCTCATTGATCATTGCTCACCTGGCAATGGTGTGGGGCCACTTACAGCATGGGACTCTTTCAGACAGGGCATCGCAATGGGGTGCCCGCAATGTCATTACCGTCTTCCCCCACAGTCTCCCTCACCTCTCCACGGCAACCTTTTATCCGACTGCTCTGTGATTGCCATGGAGATGGCCCTTTAAGGTCTGAAGCCCTTCACCGTGATAAACGCAAGAAAGACGTGGCAGTTTGTGGCTTTCCATGCAGCTCTGCTTGGGAACAGCACTGGTCCTGCAATAGTGCATCATTCGGTGGATAATGCATTCACATGTTCCACACCAGCTCTACCCTTGGAGGAGATTACTAAGTGGACAGAAATAATGACTAGAGAATATGTTCAATCCTTCTTTCCTGACTGTTCGAACCCGGAATGAGCCGTAGAACATAGAACAGTACAGCACGGAACAGGCCCTTCAGCCCACAGTGTTGTGCCGACATAGTTATTCCCTCCTACCTACAGAATGCCCATATCCCTCCATTTTCCTCTCATCCAAGCCTCTCTTAAAAGCCCCCAATGAATTTGCCTCCACTACCCTATCAGGCAACGCATTCCAGGCATCCACCACTCTCTGAGTAAAAAACGTACCCCTCACGTCTGTTCTGAACCTACCCCCTCTCACCTTAAATGGATGCCTTTAAGTCCTGAGAACCTCTGGCCCATGACAACTCAAAGTGGAGAAGGAGCATTTGGGATGGTATTGAGAACCATCTAGCCATGCATCACAAGCACAGAGAAGCTCTATGTAAGCAGTGGACCACCTCATCAAATCCCTCAGCCTCCCACCTTGTCAGACAACTCTTTCCCTGTGGGAGAGTCTGCAGTTCCCACACTGGCTTCATGAGCCACCTCAGAATCCACAGAACTGGAGCAGAAGTTTGTCATTACCAATCCTGAGGGACTGCCTCAGAGGAGACAGAGGAACCCACACAACTGCTTTTCAAATGCAAGATTGTTTTTGCAAGTCACTTGGTTTGACCTCAGTGGTGTACAGTACTCAGCTCTGATTAAGCACATCAAAAATGGGTGAAATTCATTTCTGGGTACTCCGAAATCTGGCTGACAGCCCACCAAACAGGACAAAGAGGCAACTTTAATTAGGACTTGAGCAGTTTCTTTAGATGCTGATGTGCTTTGTGGGAGAAACTAAACCCACGAATCATGACATGCACCCCTCTCAATAAAAATGACATCTTGAACGACTCTTCACAAAGGCATATAACCTGGGTAATACGTCATCAAATGGTCTAATTCCTGAGCGCTCCTTCTTGAGAAAACATCATAGACACCATAAGGCTTCAGAAAAATTGAAAATTCACTTCAGAAATCTATAAATTTTATAAATACAGAATCATCAGTTTTGCTCCTG
This sequence comes from Pristis pectinata, assembly GCF_009764475.1. Classification (NCBI taxonomy): domain Eukaryota; kingdom Metazoa; phylum Chordata; class Chondrichthyes; order Rhinopristiformes; family Pristidae; genus Pristis; species Pristis pectinata. The sequence continues at coordinate 3,071,553 of NC_067426.1, forward strand.
AACTTCTGAATGGAAAATGAGAACTTCTGTTGAAGTGGATACTCAATGGTAGCAATGCTTAGTAGCATATACTTACAGCATTTACCACATATATAATTTGTAATGCACTATAAAAAAATGACAGAAGTGTAACTTAATATTTATATGCATACCTTACGTGAAAGTTATGTAATGTCCTTGTATAAATTTCCAAGGGACACCTGAGTAATCCATATTAGGTAAATTGGTAAATTAGTGTATTGTCACATGGTAATAAGACTATTGAACGGTTCCCTTATACGATGAGATGGACTCTTGACCTCACAATCTACCTTTTTTGACCTTGCACTTATTGTCTACCTGCAATGCACTTCTCTAGCTGTGACACTTTACTCTGTATTCTGTTATTGTTTTTACCCTGTCCTACCTCAATGCACTGTGTAATGAGTTGATCAGTACGAACGGTATGAAAGACAAGTTTTTCACCGTACCTCAGTACAAGTGACAATAATAAACCAATATCAATGCCAATGCATGTACCGAGGTACAGTGAAAGACTTGTCTTGCATACCATCCATACAGATCATTTCATTACAACAGTGCACTGAGGTAGTACAAGAGAAAACAATAACAGAATGCAGAATAAAGTGTTACAGTTACAGAAAAAGTGCTGTGCAGGCAGACAATAAGGTGCAAGGCCATAACGTGATAGATTGTGAGATCAAGAGTCCATCTCATCATATAGGGGACCATTCAATAGTGTTATAACAGTGGGATAGAAGCTGTCCTTGAGCCTGGTGGTACGTGCTTTCAGGCTTTTGTATCTTCTATCCGATGGGAAGGGGGAGAAGAGAGAATGTCCAGGGTGGGTGGGGTCTTTGATTATGTTGGCTGCTTTACCGAGGCAGCAAGAAGTCCATGGAGGGGAGGCTGGTTTCTGTGATTATTTGCAATTTAACAAAGTTAACATTAAAATTTGCTCTTCCTTTTTCAAGAAGCTTATATTTCAAGTACAAACCAATATTAAATAGATAAGTATTGGTATCTTTGTGGGCTACAGTAAATCCCTCCATTATGTAGGAGCTGATGGGCATGTGTGAGAGAGAACAAGTTGTAGGGGTACATGGAAATAAGGAGAGAGGGAATGGAATGGATAAGATTGCTTCCCTGGGAACAGACATAGACCTAGTAAGCTGAATGTCCTCCTTCTGTGTAATTATGTATGAGATATTAAATATCATCTGTTATGCTTATCATTGTTTGATATGTAAGATTTTAAAATCATTTATTCTTTTACATCAACTATCAACTTGTTTGTGCTTTGGATATGAAACTGATCTACTTCAGAGTCGGTGCCTTCAGGGGTGCACTCGCCAACACACACTTCTTCCTCCGTACTTTGAGAAACACAGAACTTTGCACAAAATGTTATCAAGGTTCAAATTTCTTATCGAGATTCTAAGGGTAGAACTGGTGCCAATGTTTCATCTGGTTGGGTTCCTAGAAGCAGAGGTCATAATCTCAAAGTAAGGCGTTGGCCATTCAGGATAGAGACGAGGAGAAACTTCTTCACCAAGGCAGAAGTGATTTCTCAACCCCCGAGGTTTGTCATTGAGAATATTCTAGATATATTGATACATTTTTGGGTGTTAAGAATATCAGAGGATATGGAATAAGTAGAGGAACACACCACTGAGTTAAAGGATCAACCATGGTCTTGCAGAACGGCCGCTCCTGCTTCTCCTTCTTATCCATAAATGGTTCCTCACCCTTTTGCCAACTGTTATCCATGTTTAGAAATCAGCCGAGTGAGCAGGACTATCACAGCCACATCCCCAAGGATTCTGTCCCTCACCTTTATCACCCCATGGAAGGGTTCCTTCCCAGGATAGCTTAATAAGGCTCCCAGGATGACTGCCATCAAAATTCAGCTTCTGACCAAGTTTGTTATTTTACATTTATATTGTCTCAGCTGTGCTTTGCCATCCTTTGCATTAATGTTAACATCAAGAGTTCACAACATAATCTACTTCCTTTCCAGGACTCCAAGTGAACAATCCCTCACCTCCCTTCCTACTGTCTTACAACCTAGTTAATCATCATGTACTGATTTATCTTATCCCTTCTGACTCTGCTCTAAGGGTCTTGGCCATTTACACAAGCTCCTAAGTATATAAAGTTATATAAACAAATGAGCTCCCATCTTCTATATTATTCAGTAGATGATTTAATAACATTTATAGCCTCCAGATTAGATTAATGACCAAAATGCAGGTAGAAAGTGCAATGGAAAGCAATAACACTTTGCAAAAGAACCTCACTGAGAGATTGTGTGACTTTGCATAGACTTTCAGATGGTGAACCAAGAGCTCGAAAATGGGAATGGGCTGGATAACTCTGTTTAAACTGGCCTGGCATGACGGGCAATGGCTTCCTTCCGATCTTCAAATTTCTATGACTCTCTCAGGAAATCTGCAATGTCATACAACATTACGAATAAAATAACAAAAATCACAGTAGATAATTTGAGGTCTGAGTACTTTATCAAGTTTTACCCTCCCATGGTTATTTCCTTCATCAAACAACCTCTTTAGAATAGGACATGAGCTTAAACCCTACTAGTATATTCTTCTAAATCTACCAATGATTCAGATTAATTACATTGACCAGCTCAAATGCTAAATTAATGTAAAAAATAATACTGCTTAATTGCTATGGCACAAGGTGTCAATGGATCAGAACCTTTCTCAGACATTCTGGACATCTTTTAGAGGAAGAAACTGCTCCAACACAAATGTACCAGTTTTGTTTGGGAGAAGTATTCAAGTAAGAGTTTAATTAATGTCCCTTGTTTCTAATAACAAATCCATTCCAGTACACACACAGTGACACAGTTTAATTTAAACTCCAATTGCAGAATCTACGATAGAGTTCTCCAATTATTCCTGAAATTTACAGAAACATTCCACCAATTAAGCATAATGTGGCAGGTGATAGTTATGTAGTCCACAGCCAATGAGGTTGATGGCCCCAGCAGCCTGAACCATGAAGCCTAATCAACCTTTCACTGGCACATTGATCCCTCAATATTTGAATGCCAGAGGTTTGAGCAGATCTGCCTTCAACGTTTCCTTTACTGAGGAATCCTAAATTTGACTTATTGATATCAGCATTTCAGGTGCCTGTGGGTAAAAGGGAACACTAAAAATTGACTTTAAATTTGACTGATCTCAGTAGCTCTGGTGATACAGAAAGAAATGAATGTTTTGCACTTACTAAGGGCACTACATGCCCACCAAAAGCTATTGAAGAACCTTTCTGTGACATGATGTCACTGTTAAAATTTAGGCCAATGTCAGCCAACTTGTACATGGCAAGATTCCACAAACAGCAACCCGATGTTGACTGAAGAGCCGTTTAATCAAACGATAAATAATGGTCTGGACACCAGGGCAACTCTTACTTGACCCTCACTTCCGAGGGAGTAAGTGGGACCTTGGTTTAACATCACATCTGAAAGGCAGCACACCACTCCCTGAGCACTGTACCGGGTATCTGTGGTCACATCCCCGCAGTGGGACATAGACCTGCAACCACTGGTTTCAAAGCAGGTCTAGTAGTCACTGAGCAACAGCTGACACTTCAAAATGAAGTCAAAACATAGGACATGGAACAGTACAGCACAGAAACAGGCCCTTTGGCCCATGATGTTGTGCCAAACTAATTAATCTAATGATTCCTAACCCCTTCTGCCTTCACATGGTCCGTATCCCTCCATTCTCTGCACACTCATGTGCCTATCTAGGAGCCTCTTGAATGCCTCTATTGTACCTGCCTCCACCACCACCCCTGGCAGTGCATTCCATGTAGCCACCACTCTCTGTGTAATAAGCCAGCCCCGCACATCTCCTTTGAACTTTCCCCATCAAGTCAATCAGCAATCGAAGTACATCATTTGTGAAATTCCATCTGGCAGTCTGAGATCTGCTGTGATGTAATTTCTATGTCTGGGTGCGCCAGTGACATCATCCTCAGCACGCCACTCCTCTGGCGCCCCACGGCAGAACTTAGACCACATTTCTCCGGGGTGCCCATTACTGGATACTTCCAAAACTTCATGATCTTCCCACTGCAGCTCCAGTCTGGGGTGCTTGCTAGTTAGTGACTTACCTTCATCCTTCACCTTCCCCTCCCCTCTGATGCCCCCCTTGTGCTCATAATGGCCCATCACTGCCCACCCCATGATAGCCCAATGTGCCCCCTCTGACCCCACAAATCCATCCATTAATTCTGCAGATCCCCATTTTCACCCCTGACTTCCCCCATGATCTATATGTAGCACCTCACAAAATCACCAATGGCAATGCCAATTCTTCCAATCCCCCACCATCTTTCAAAATAACAGTCATGTTGCTTGTGTACCCATCCAATATGGCCATTAGAGTGCACTGGAACTTCTGGGCAAGTGTTTAACCAGTGCACCATTTAAACTTCTGTACAAAATATTAAGGAAACTATACAGTTAACAGATACGTTTATAAGGGATTCTGGTTTCTGAGCCCACTTTCAAATTCACCGTTGTTTCAAATCTTCTACTTTACATGTCTTTTTTCCTTTTGTATTTACAATAACAAATTCCATTTCCAAAGTACCACAACAGTAAAATGTCAAAAGGACCTTGACAGGATTGTGTGCAAACAAAATATTTCGGAAGACAGCTAAAAAGGTTGGTCAAATAAGTCCAGTCAAAGGAGTTACCTGAAGGAGCTGAGAGAGGTTGAGGTGGAGAGGTCAAGGGTGGAGAGGTCAAGATCCAGAGCTGAGGATGTTGGCAGCTGAAGACACAGACACCAGGTTATTTCTGTATTTTACATTTTTATACTTGACTGAATTTTTAAACTATTTTTTTAATGTTAGCAGCTAAGCCACCTGACAGACTGTTGCAAATTGTGCCAACAAGAAGAAAGGTGTAAGAAGATTTTTTTTATATAGTTTATTCATTTGACAAGGTTTGTGCACCATTGGCAAAGCCAGCATTTATTGCCCATCCCTAACTGCCCCTGAACAGAGTGGCTTGTTGGGCCACTTCAGAGGATACTTAAGAGTCAATAAAATCAAAAAGAATTACAGACACTTGAAACCTAAAATGAAAAAGGAAAATGCTGGAACTACTCAGCAGGCCAGGCTGCATCCGTAGGGAGAGAATCAGGGTTAACGTTTCAGGTTGAAGATTGTTCATCAGAACTGGGAAGAAGAGAGAAGAAGCTTGTTAAGTTGCAGGGAGGGTGGGTGAGTTAGGATGTCAGAGAGGGTAAAACTGGGGCAACCGAGGGGGATAAGCTGTGAACAAGGTTATCTGGTCAATGAGTGAATGGGAGCAGTTAGAGAGCGAGAACATTGAGAAAAGAATGTAGGAGCTGAGAAATGCTGAGGAGCTCGACAGGTCAGGTTGGGAATGTCCTCTACTCCCAGAGTGAAAAAAAGAAAAGAAAGTTGGGAAAAAAAACAAACAATATGATCTAATATCACAGGTATGGACAGAGAAGTCAAGTTACATAGAACTTGGAACAGTACAGCACAATACAGGCCCTTTGGCCCACAATGTTGTGCTGACCTTTAAACCTCGCCCAAGACTATCTCACCCCTTCCTCCCACATACCCCTCTGTTTTAAATTCCTCCATATGCTTATCCTGTAATCTCTTGAATTTGACCAACGTACCTGCCTCCACCACCGCCCCAGACAGCGCATTCCACGCCCCAACTGCTCTCTGGGTAAAAAACCTTACCTGAAGTTGTGGAATTCGGTTTTGAGTACCAAGACTCAGACGCATGATTGTGGGTCTGGAATCACAGATAGGCAGGACGAGATAGGGATGGAAGGTTTCCTGTATCTGAAGGACATTAGTAAACCAGGTGGTTAACGATGAGCTGATGATTTCACTGTTATCATTACTAATGGCTAGCTTTTTCTTTAAATTCTGAATTATTAACTGGAATTAAATCCCACAGCCACAATGATGGGACTTAAACTCAGGTCTCTGGGCTGCTAAACAAATGTTAGTAAATCAATCATTTAATGGCACAGTTGTTCATCAGCTGCATATGATGATAATGTTACTTCTTGCCAGGCTGGAGGTGATTGGGTAACGTCCATGTCAATCAAGCATGGTAATCAATGGAGATTGGATTTACGCCTTTGAACCATATGTAACCGTCCTTCAAGCACTGTGTTTCCTGGAGAAGTAAACCTGTTTTTATCAGAAGATTGGTTGATATAATGTTGTCAGTTAATAATAGTGCTTCATTAATTGAAGGGGAACATGTCTGACATGAAAATACCCATGCATTTTTTGTTCAAAATGTAAAATATTATTTTTTAGTGATTAGAATAATCTTCCTATAGAGTCACAGAGTTGTACAGCACAGAAACAGGCCCTTCAGCTCACCCAAGTCCCTGCTGGACTTTTTACTCATGTACCATAATCCCATTTGCCTGCATTAGGACCGTATCCTATTTTAAAGAGTTAAGCAATACCAGATTATTTCTAAATCCGATTAACTGCAACAATAGGACAGAAACAATCAGTATCTCATGAGCTAGTGTGCATTTAAAGAAAGATCATTGGCACCCCTTATAGTGAAAACATTCCAAAGTTGCACCCATCAGCACAGGGGTGAATATTTTTGGAATACCTGGCGGAGTACTGAGTCGGAGATCATGCTTCTAATGCCTTACGTTGCCTTTGTAACACAAGCGGTCAAAATTATTAATTTAGTTAATGATGATCATCACAAACTGAACCTATTTAGAACAACATCTGGTCAAAGCTAAAGGAAATTTGATTAGTGAATTACCATGGGTACTGCACAGCATCTTTTCATGACCACCAATCATCCTGTTTACAGGTAATCTGACAGTTGATCTTTTTCCTTCTTAGCTTGTCACATCTCTTCCAGATTTGGCTTTGAGGCAGGAATGCAACATTTAACTATGAAGTTTTCTCTTGGCATAAGTCCATCGTTTAAGTTTTTCAAATGCAAAATAGCATCAAAGAATCGTGGAGATTTTAAGGCATCTGTGTTATCTGACGTTGGAGAAATTGTCAATCCTGATTTCAGATCCATCCAGTATTAGCCAGAGGTGAAAGTAAATTATATTTCTTACCATCATAATTGTGCCGGTAAACATACCTTGCTTTACCCATTTGTAGTGGCTGTGTTGTCACTTTCTCACTGGAACTTCCATACCAGCCCATTCCACTTACCTCTGCCCAGAGCCTTGCAAATTATTTTCTCTTCAGGGCCAGTCCAACCCCTTCTCAAAAGCATCGATTGATTCTGTTTTCCACATCCCTACAGGTACTGAGTTCCAGCTATCAAGCACCCTCTGTACAAAAGAACCCTCACATCCTCCTTGAATCTGTTGCCCGAAAGTTTAAAGCCATCTGCTAACGAGGACAGCTTCCTGCCCTCTTCCCTGACCAAGCATATCATGATCTTATCCCCCGCTATCAAACCTCCTCTCAACTTTTTTTTCACTTCAAGGATAACAACCTCAGTTTCTCCAGGTTAACCTTGTAGTTCAAACTCCTAATCCTTGGGATCATTAGAATAAACCCTCTCTGAACCCTCTTTAGGACATTCACATCCTGATTGGTAACCAGAACTGGTTGAATGTACAAAAGCACGATCAAAAATAATACACATCTGTAACTGGTGGGTAATTTACAAAACTATTAGTTAACAATATTGTACCAAACAATCGCAAGCAGAGGAATTGATTCTATATATAAGCCTGTTTGGTGAAGTAAAAACTGGATGGTGCCAAGTCTGTTTGAATAATGACATGCAAGCTGTTGCAATAGGTCAATGCAATTACTGCAGCAGTGCATGTTTCATGCCTCCATCTGCACAACTGGGATGATTTCTTCTCTGAATTTGGTGCTTGACATACAGGCAAATGGAAGGCTGCCTACTGCCATTCTTTGTGCTTGACTCGTTCCATGGCTGGAGGCAGCCAACAGGTGGTCTCTGCACGGAGTTACCACAATTAATTATGATGCCTGGATTCAGCGATGAGGCTGTGTCATAAATTAACAAGCAGGTTATTTTCTGTTTGCTGTATTACGCCTGTTAACGTGAGAGATGCTAATGCTTGGGTAAAGAACAAATAGATCTTCTCTTATCACTCCGGTTATATCAAACAGTCCCAGTTCTGCCACAGCCACTCTAAGACTCCCCTTTTCATGTTGTCCCATTGGTAATGTGTCAAACCCCAATAGCCAAAGACTCTCATTCCTAATATGTTTTATGGAACATATTCATTTTACTCCTGGCTGACTGATAAAATTGCACAGGTATAATTTCAATATTTACTTTTAAAGTCAATTACTTAACATCTGGAAAAATAATTTGATTCTTTGATACTTATGTAGTTGTCCAATCAAAATCAGAATCAGATTTATTATCCCTGACTTATATGACATGAAATTTGTTGTTTTGCGGCAGCAGTACAGTGCAAAGGCATAAAATTGCTATAAATTACAAAATAAATAAACAGTGCAAAAAAGGAGTAATGAGGTAGTGTTCATAGGTCCGTGGACTGTTCAGAAATGTGATGGCGGAGGGGAAGAAGCTGTTCCTGAATTGTTGAGTGTGGGTCTTCAGGCTCCTGTACCTCCTCCCCAATGGTAATAACGAGAAGAGGGCACGTCCCGGGTGGTGAGGGTCCTTAGTGATGGATGCCACCTTCTTGAGGCACTGCCTCTTGAAGATGTCCTCGATGGTGGGGAGGGTTGTGCCCGTGATGGAGCTGGCTGAGTCTACAACCCTCTGTAGCCTCTTGCGATCCTGTGCATTGGAGCCTCTGTACCAGGCGGTGATGCAACCAGTTAGAATGCTCTGCGCCATTCATCTATAGAAATTTGTAAGAGTTTTTGGTGACATACCGAATCCCCTCAAACTTCTACAGCTGAAAGATCATGGCAAATAATTAGTTCATAGGTCAGGGCAAACACTGAACTTTTTTGGGAAAGCATAGTGCAAATATCTGCAATGATTGGCAAAACACAGCATAATAATTTATCCTGTCCAAATTAATCTGGTGGACTAATTGTACAGTTACATATTACTGGTTGGTTTGTATGCACTGACAAGAAAAACTGCCCTAGGAATTTGATTATGTGATGCTGTTTCTGCAGTATTACATGAATGGAAATTGACTGTAATTGGAATGAAACAATCTAACAACTATTTTTGGATCATTCTGTGTCACTCTGGAAATTTGGCCAGACATGACCCACTCTGATTCATCCTTGACCAACTAACACCATTTCTTTATACACAGGATGAAGTTTTTAGATCACATTCCTTCGATATTCTTCACCCTCTTGTCCTCCAACACACAGCCCCTTCCCCCGGCCTGGGTGATTTTACATGTCAAAAATTGTGTAAAAATTGTTAAAAAAAACTTTGCAGCTTTTACAGAGGCAAAAACTGAAAGTGTAAAATGTACTTTGCTTTCAAGCACTTTCAAATATTTGGTTCTATTTCACATTTGGAAATTACTGATTTTCTGTCAAAGCTGAGGTGTTGATGCTGGCTACACCTTACTGTCCAACACCAGGGGGCAGGCAGTCCGCACGATGAGTCTCCACACCCAACCCTGGTGACTCCAAGCATCCAAGGACCAGAATGGGCAAGAACTACTGACCCATCATAAACTACATTAAGCAATGGGTTGTGAGAACATCCAGCTACAAAACTTTCTTCTACAGTAGATGACAGAGATTGACACTGATCAGTTTTAGTCTTTAACCGTGCATCAAATGCATAAACAAACAAATCTAACTGCAGCACAATCTATGGCTCAGAAAAAGAGTACTCACTGAAATACATTTGGATAATGGAAATGGTTAATTTTTTAAATGATCATACGTAATTGTGTATTTATAGTTGGAATTCTTAAGACACAATCAAAATTAATTTAATGAGAAATGAATAATAAAATTATTATTTTATTCACTCAAAAGTTGTCTGCTTGAAAGAGATCCCGACTGAGAAAGGACTGAAAAAGAAATAATTATTCTGTGATGTTATGAACTAATTGAATAAAACTCAAGCTAAACTACTTCTTTGAAAGCATAGTATATGTAAAGAGTCAGAAAGAAGGCAAGAGTGGAGAAAGTTGAGTTTGGCAAGTTCAATCAATACTAATGCATGCTATTTTTTGTCTTTCTAAGCTAGAGGAATGAAGATTGAGTAAACATATTGAGTAAACATTCCAATTTACATGAGTCTAACTCAAACCATCTGCTCTTATATATGATGATCACTAATGATGGGTTCAGGGGATTTACTGCAGTTGTACTCTGCAAGTCAGCAAGGGGTCTGACACTGGAGGAGGGATATAGTTCAGTTTCCTGTTTCTCTGCAGCCACACATCTGCTCCAGTAGAATAGAAAAAAATTATAAAAGACTCCAGCAAGCCATGTGTAAGGTGTTTGCAACTCATATGTGACCTCTGGCACTATAACCTCTTTTAAAGTTGGTTTAAGTACATTGTTGTAATTCAGATAGAAAATTAAAGAATTGTGAAACAGAACAGGCTATCAAGTGATCATTTTCATAAAGCTATAGGCTAGATGATTATGCTTAACTGCCATTTTTTGGCTTTCAATAGTCTACATTTATAACAGTTAACCTTGTTTTAACATGCATACCAAAGTCATAACATAGCAACAAGTTAGTACCTGTATCAAGTCTTATCTATAGTGCTAATGTTAGTCACCAGTTAAGAGAGATTCTGTGTTGCTGTTATGAAGCACAGCCCCATTCATCACTGACTCCTGCCCTGGTAAAACTGAGGTGTCTCCACATTGCTAAGATGAATTCCCATAGCAAACAAAATCAAACCATTACATGAATCTAGGAAAGGAAGGTCTAAAATCTGGGTGTTGAGAATGTCCTCAGTTGCTCTCCAATTTTATGCTTTCAATTTTCATGCAAAGCCTCATTTATATGCAACATGCCACAGGCAAAAGCAATGCCATATGCCACAAGATAACACTGACGTGCAGTAATCTTCATAGCGACCCCTCTGCACTAGTGTAGAAATACCAACATAAATATAATAATTTAACTTAAAGAAGAATAATGAGACCATTTTAAGTAGTTAGAGGCAAGCAAGTAAATGCTACCTAATCCTTTGGTGTTTTTGAAAAAAAATTGAAGTTAATGATTTTTGAAGGGAAAAGCTCTCCTGGTGAGATTGTGCTAATTGTAAGCGAGCCTTTTACTACTTAAGTGTGTCATTTATATGACTTGTCTTTAGCTTGGATAATGTTCATTGGCTGCTTGTATGATGTTGTTTCAGAAAATAAATACCATAAAGTATTTTGCAGACCAGTTTAATTTTTGATGTTATAGCATTATATAAAATTAGTTTACTAGCTAACTGCAACCTCTTTGATATTAACCTGTATTCACCATGACAGCTGGATTGATCCGTCAATAAATAATATGAAAATCAACACAAAAACCCTGTAAGTACTGGAAATCTGAAACAAAACCAGAAAATGTTTAAAATACTCAGGATCTGTCAAACGATTCTGCCTGACCTGCTGAGAAATTGTTCCAAGTTAATGATTCTTCGTCAGAATTGGGAAAAGAGAGAACACATTAGTTTTCAGTCTCAGGAGGCGGCGAAGTGATGGATAGCACAGGGTGAGAACAGGGTTGCCACGGGGAAAAGTTGGAGGTCGTCCTGTCAATTGGTTAAAAGGGGCAGTTGGAGAAAGACAAAAGTTGAACAAAAGCTGAGGGTAGTTAGAGAGGGAATAAAGCAACAGAACTTGAAAGCTGTGAAATACAGGGGTGTAGGACATGCCCAGAAGGTCAGGCTGAGCAGGAGGAGAGAGGAGAAGTGAGCCAATATCACAGATGGATGACGAGCAGTAGAAATGACCAGTACTGATGCAGGCAGAGGAAGCGAGTTACCTGACGTTGTAGAATTCAATGATAAATCCAGAAAGCTGCAACGTGTCCAGATGGAAGATGAGGAGCTGATCCATAAGCTTTCACTGAGTCTTGTTATAACAGTTCAGGAGGTCACAGACAGATTGGTCAAAATGGGGGTGGGATAGAGTATTAAAGTGGCAGGTAACAGGCGGCCGAGGGTCACTCCTGCTGCCTGAATGCAAGTGCTCCACAAAGGGGTGACCCAGTCTACGTTTAGTTTCTGCATTGTAGAGGAGATGACACTGCATTGCAGAACTCCACATTGGTATTGGTTTATTATTGTCACTTGTACCAAGGTAGAGTGAAAAACTTGTCTTGCACAACGATCGTACAGGTCAATTCATTACACAGTGCAGTTACATTGGGTTAGGACAGAGTGCATTGAAATTGTACAGGTAAAAACAATAACAGTACAGAGTAAAGTGTCAAAGCTACAGAGAAAGTGCAGTGCAATAAGGTGCAAGGTCACAACAAGGTAGATCGTGAGGAGTGTGCGTCAGTTGCTTTTTGGCTTGACAGGAGTTTTTGAGTCCCCGATCTTGGGAAAGGGGCAAATGGACGGGTGTTGCAGTTATCTTCTGGTAATCTTGCTGCTAATCCAGTGCACTAACACTTCTTGGTATTATAAGAGGGTTTTATCAGCAATTAATCCATAACCAAAGCTCAGTTTTCTCTCTCCACAGATGCTGCTTAACCAGCTGGACCTTTCCAGAATTCTGTTTTAGTTCAAATTTCCAGCAGCTCTTGTGTTCTCACCGTTCCAGCTTCTATTTCTCATTCAGCTCCTTTGACTTACGCTACCTGCAGACCAACTCCAATGAAACAACCCCCTCTCAGCTGACAGCCACACATCCTGTGGCATCCAGATTCTCTTTGTCTCCAGCCTGTCACAGACATTCCCTTTGTTCTTTCCACCCCTTCCTCTTATCTGCAATGCTTGCAGTTTTATTGTCATTATCCTTTTCTGAATTCAGATGAAAGGTCACCAATCTGAATCATTAACTATGTTTCTCTCTCCTCAGATGCCCTTGACCTGCTGAGAGTTTTGAGCATTTTGTGATATTCCAGATTTTGCTTTTCGATAGCAATTAATCTTTAGTCACTTATAAAACATGTTAGGAGCAAGTAAGGAGACAAACCTTCAACTCCTGTAAGGACTTTAAGAAATAGATGAGCTTAAATACTGTTCTTTAAACAGTGGATTGTTGTATCAAGATGATGCTTTAGTCAGGCCGCAGCTGGAGTGTTCTGCTCACTTCTGGTCACCACACTACAGGAAGGGTGTGACAACACCGGAGAGGGTGCAGGGGAGGTTTACAAGGATGTTGGCAGGGTTGGAGAATTATATTGGAATTGGTTTGTTATGGTCACATGTACAGAGATGCAGTGAGAAACTTTGTTTTGTAAGCAATCCATTTCAAATTGTAAGTACATTGAGGGAGTACAAGGAAAATGCAATAACAAAATACATAATATAGTGTTACTGTTATACTTACAGAAAGTGCAGTGCAGGTAGACAATAAGGTGCCATGACAAGGTAGATTGTGAGGTGAAGAGTTCATCAATAATGTACAAGAGGTCCATTCAAGAGTCTTATGACAGCGGGATAAACGTTTTCAAGCTTTTGTATCTTCTGCCTGATGGGAGGGGGAGGAGAGAGAATGTCTAGGGCAGGTGGGGTCTTTGATTATGTTGGCTGCTTTTCTGAGGCAGTGAGAAGTGTTGACAGAGTCCATTGAGGGGAGGCTGGTTTCTGTGATGGATTGAGCTGCGTCCAGAACTCTCTGCATTTTCTTGCGGTCACGGGCAGAGCAGTTGCCATACCAAGCTGTGATGCAGCTGGATAGGATGCTTTCAATGGTGCAGCCATGAAAATTGGTGAGGTTCAAAGGGGACGTGCTGAATTTCCTTAACCATCTGAGGAAGTAGAGATGCTGGTGAGCTTTCTTGGCCATAGTGTCTACATGGTTGGAGCAGGACAGGCTATTGGTGACGTTTACACCTCAGAACTTGGCTGGGCTGGGATAATCTTGTTTGGCACAAAGGAAAATAAAATTATGAGAGGCTTAGAGAAGGTAAGTTGAAAGAATACGTTTCCCTTCACAGAGGTGAAAACAACCAAGGGGAGGGGCTTTTAGAGAGGATCTTTTCTTGATTATTTCACTCAGTGATGGGGGTCTGGATCCCATTGGTTGCAAGGGCAGTGCAGACAGAAATCCTCACCACATTTATAGAAGTGTCTGGATGATGTCTAGAGCCGTGATCTGCTGGGCTATGCATCAGCCTGGAGTCTGGATTGTAGCTGGTATTGAAATCTGTAATACCAGTTCTGATGAAGGGTCGTTGACCCAAAACGTTACCTGTTTCTCTCTCCATGGTTGCCATCTGACCTGTTGAGCATTTGTAGCACATTTTGTTGTTACTTCTGAGTTACTTGTGTCCATTATCATTATCCTGTGAAACTGACAAGCCATTTCTGTGCCTTTACAGTTAAACGTGGGAACCATGAACTTGCTGTCAGCAAGTCAGCATTTGTCCACAGGCTGTGCTGTTTGCAGATTCCTTCGACAGAACCGAGGCTAATTTCCTGATCCTAGGCTAACTAAAAAGTAATGACACTGTAAAATGACTTGAACATTTAAATCTTTGTGATAAGATCTATGTGAAATCTTCATGGAATGCTGAGCCATAATTATTTCTTAGAGACACAAGAGACTGCAGATGCTGGGATCTGGAGCAACGCAAAAGGTGCTGGATAAACTCAGTAGATCAGGCAGCATCTGTGGAGCTTTATGTTATTTCTTAGTAAGCTCCCTCGGCCTTTATGTGTGTGGATTGTAATTTTCTTCCATAAATACTTCAAAATATGACATTTTAGGAAACATTTATTTTTAATATTTCATCTACCTTGTTGGTATGTGTATGTTCTAATCTCGATTTAGCACTTAAAATGTTGAGATAGAAATTGAAGTCTTTCCTTCCTGCTTTGCAGTATTTGGGAATTCTTTAATGTGATGAGTTGCTCATATGGTTTGATGACATCACAGTTGCCAGGAGCCAGGGATCCTGATAACCTGACAGCGGCAAATCTGGGAAAGGGCAGGATCTAGCCATAGAGTTTTCTGGTTCTTCAGGGGCAGTGGTCTTGTTACATAATGTGCTGTGTTGCCCTTTTGGTGATCGTGCCCAAGTCGGAGATTCCCTCCTTTTCTATTCCTCTAGTTCATTGGGCAAAAGGGGTTGATCCAATTGATTGCAAGCAGTTCACTATTCCTCACCTTAACGCAGAAAAAAACCCAACCTCTGGATCTGTCGGAACAGATGCAATATCTGCCCGAGGGGGTGGATGAGGCCTGAACTCTCACAACATTTAACAAGCATCTCACACTTGAATTGCCAAGGCGTAGAAAGCTACAGACAACATGCTGGTAAAATGGGATCAGTATCGACGGGTACAACAGATAGCATGGACATGATGGGCCAAAGGTCTCGTTTCTATGCTGTATGACACTATAAGCTGGCTGCCAAGGGTTAGTGGTAGAAGCAGGTATGGCAGTGGTGCTTAACAGACTTTTAGATAGACACATATTCATGAAGGAGGATGAGAGGTGACTTGATAGAGGTGCACAAGATGATAAGAGGCATAGATCGAGTGGACAGTCAGAGACTTTTTCCCAGGGTGTCAATGGCTAACACGAGGTGACATAATTTTAAGATGATTGGAGGAAGGTATGGGGGGATGTCAGGGGTAAGTATTTTACACAGAGAGTGGTGGGTCCGTGGAACGCACTGCCGGCAGAGGTTGTGGGGGCAGATACATTAGGGACATTTAAGAGACTCTTAGATAGACACATGAATGATAGAAAAATAGGGGGCTATGTGGGAGGGAAGGGTTAGATAGATCTTAGAGCAGGATAAAATGTTGGCACAACATTGTGGGCTGAAGGGCCTGTACTGTGCTGTATTCTATGTTCTATGAATGTGCAGGAAATGGAGGGATATGGATCATGTGCAGGCAGAAGAGATTTAGTTTAATTTGGCATCATATTCAGCACAGACATCATGGGCTGAAGGGCCTGTTCTTGTGCTGTACTGTTCTATGTTCCATGTTCTATAACTCTATAAGTATACTACAGGCATAATACATATTTCTCATGAAACTGTTTATTCACTGCCATGGAACATACTTTGTGATTCAGAACAATATTTCATATTTTACAGTCAGTCCTATATATTTATACGTAATTAGGGTCTGACAGAATTCATTGTATTGATGTTTCAACACTCAATATTGAATCATTCAACCAGCAACCCCCTGGTCTATCATGTGTCAGTCTCCACGCACACCACTACTCCCACCACTAATCCACAAAGGTGAAATTCTGCAGCATCATAAATCGACCCATCAATGCAAAAACAAAACTGGTTGGTCGGGATTCACCTGACTGGCAAACGAACGTTCCTGGTCTGAAGGTGTTCATTATCTTGTCATTTAGTTCAGTGCAGGAGTTCAACGCTAATTTGATTTCAAAGCTTACATGGGAACAGTCAGCATCTGGAGGAATCCGAATCGTGTTAAACAGAAGCAAAATGAAAAGAAACCATGGAAATATACTACATTTCCACAATGTGCAGATACTAAAGGATCGTATAAACAGCAGCCAGGTCAAAGGAAGGTGGCAGAGCCATTAGCCCTTCACAGTTTATATGTATATTGTGTTTTGGCTCTTTTCAAATCCAATAAACACCCAAAATAACTGGGGCCTCCAGTTTTTTTGAGATTTTGAAATACCTTTAGTAGTCACATGTACATCAAAACAAACAGTGAAATACATCTTTTTGTGTAGAGTGTTCCGGGGGCAGCCCGCAAGTGTCGCCACGCTTCTGGTGCCAACATAGCATGCCCACAACTTCCTGACCCGTACGCCTTTGGAATGTGGGAGGGAACCGGAGCACCCGGAGGAAACCCACGCAGACACGGGGAGAACGTACAAACTCCTTACAGACAGTGGCCGGAATTGAACCCAGGTCACTGGCGCTGTAAAGCATTACATAAACCACTACAAGCATCCTAAATTTAACTCTCCCACCATTGGTGGCTGTGTCATCAGCTGGTGGGCCCTAATCTCAGGAATTCCTTTGGTAAAACTTTCCACGTCTTCCTCCCTCCTTCAGATGCTCCTTTTAAACAATTCTTTTGTATCTGTCCTAAAATGTCCTCATACATCTCAGTCAAGTCGAGCTTATTTTCATGTGTACAAGTACAGTGACATACAGATATATTGCAGCAACATCATAGACACTTAGGTACAGACAACACACAGGATATAAATTATATGTACATTACATAAGATAGTGAAGTGAAATAAAGACTGGAAAAACAAGACCTCAGCACAACAGAAAAGACAAAATTAGAGAAAAGTCCATGGCAGTGCAAGAGGTGGTCTGTAGTGTTTCGTTGCTGAGGTAGGGTTAGGGTTGTGCAGGTCGGTTCGAGAACCTGATGGTTGTAGGAAAGTAGCTGTTCCTGAACCTGGTGGTGTGGGACTTCAGGCTTCTGTACCTCCTGCCTGACAGTAGCAGCGGAAAGAGGCCATGGCCCGGATGTTGGGGATCTTTGATGATAGATGACACCTTCTTGAGGCAGCGCCTCCTGTAGATGCTGTCAGTGGTGGAGAGGGTTGTGCCTGTGATGGACCGGGCTATGCCCACTACTCTCTGCAGCCTCTTGTGTTCCTGTGTGTTGGAATTGCTGTACCAGGCCATGATGCAACCAGTCAGGATACTTTCAGTCAGTCATTTGATTTCTGTGAAGTACTTGGGACAATTTTGCTATGTCAAAGCCACAATATAAATGGAAATTATAGTTGTTTGATTGAAAGAATTTAATCCACACAGAAAGCTTGCATTTATCTTGTGATGGAAGCTAATGCAAAAACTCTGTCAGATGCATGTTCCCATCTTCAATGTTGTAAATTGTGGCTAA
The DNA here is from genome assembly GCF_009764475.1 of Pristis pectinata. Lineage (NCBI taxonomy): Eukaryota > Metazoa > Chordata > Chondrichthyes > Rhinopristiformes > Pristidae > Pristis > Pristis pectinata. The sequence continues at coordinate 3,089,537 of NC_067426.1, forward strand.
TTTATAAGTATTCTTGGCTTCTACACCAGCCATTCATAATCACAAGGCACCTTTGATATCGACAATCTGAATTGTGAGAAGGATTTAATTAAAACTTGGATAAACCCCATTTTACTTCTTGACAAAGGCTGTCCTTGGTTATGTGATAAGCAAGCTAGGTGGGAGTCAAACCATGTGATTCAGCAGCATTCCTGCTGACGAGTGACAAGGACTCATTCATTTTGTGAGTATGATATTTTTTAATGTTATTGGAAAAGTCATATATTATGCCAGCTGGAAAATGTAAATTCTTGTCAACACAGAGAACTGTTGGTCTGGAGTCTGCTGTTGTCACTAACTAAGGTGGTTGGGGCTGGGGCTGGGACTGGGGCAGGTCCACTGTTGAACCTGCAGTGTGTCCCAGATTTACAGGACTGGTGTTGGACTTTCAGATCTCAATGTACATCACAGGCAGCAAATGAAAATGTGGCTAGAACAATGCTTTAGCTACAGGGCAGGGGTTGATAATCCAGAGACCCACCAAATCATAAGGTCATCGTCATGAAGCATGGAGACAGGCCATTTGGCCCACATTGTCATGCTGACTGGTGAACACCCATCCATATTATTCCCACTTTGCAGCACTTGGCAGATACGGAACTTATTTCACTAATAATCTGGGGTTTAAAATGTTAGTGATCGTGAACCCAAAACTGCTCATAAACACTCATCTGCTTCACTATAATCCTTTATGGAGAGAAATCTCCCATTCATACTTGGGCTCGCCTGCAGGTAACTCCAGACCCACCAATAGAGTTCTGGTTATTTTTCTCTCTCTCTTCACTGTCTTGTATAATTTATGTATAATTTATATTCTGCGTGTTGTCTTTGCCTACATGCCTGTCATGCTGCTGCAAGTTTTTCATTGTACCTGTACCTCACTGTACTTGTGCACATGGCAATAAACTTGACTTGAAATAGCTCAGCAAGCCACTCAGTTCAAGGATAATTAGGGATGGTCTGTTTCATATGTAATAGAACTTCATTCTATTATAGAGGCAGGTTTTTCACCCAGAGAGTGGTTGGTGCATGGAATGCGCTGCCTGAGGTGGTGGTGGGGGCTGAGACATTGGGCAAATTCAACAGATTGTTAGATAAGCATATGGAGGAATTTAAGATAGAGGGATATGTGGGAGGAAAGGGTTAGATAGTCTTAGGAGTGGTTTGTAGGTCGGCACAACATGGTGGGCCGAAGGGCCTGTATTGTGCTGTATTGTTCTATGGTTCTATGGTTAACATGAAAAATAACAAATTAATACTATCAGCACATCTCCTGCTCCACCAGGGGCACCAACACCCTTGACCACTGCTATACAACCATCAAAGCTGCCTTCCGAGCCACCCCTCGTCCTCACTTTGGGAAATCAGACCACCAGGCTGCGCTCCTTCTCCCCGCATACAACCAGAAACTGAAACGGGAGGATCCGGTACGGAGAGTCGTGCAGTGCTGGTCTGAGAAAGCAGATGAGCTCCTATGTGACTGCTTTGAGACAGTGGACTGATCCATGTTCAAAGACTCAGCTGCCAGCCTTGATGAGTATGTCACCACCATCACAGACTTTATCAGCAAGTGTGTGGAGGACTGTGTACCAAAGAGGACAATACGGATGTTCCCAAACAGGAAGCCATGGATGAACCAGGAGATCCATTCCCTACTGAAGGAGAGGACTGCTGCACACAAATCTGGTCATCCTGATCTGTACAAGAAATTGAGGTATGACCTTCAGAAAGCTATCAGGCATGCCAAGAGGCAATATCAACTCAAAATAAAGTCCCTGACTAGACCAGCTATGCAGCCCGACTTCATCTTCTAGCCTGTTATGGCAGGGCTTACATGCCATAACAGGCTACAAGACGAAGGTGGGCTGCATAGTTAACAACAGCACATCCCTTCCTGATGAACTTAACGCATTCTATGTGCGTTTTGAACAAAAGGGTTGTCACCATCCACCCTGACAGCTACCAATGCAGCTGAACCTGTGATCACAGTGGAGGACGTGAGATCAGTATTCCGGAGAGTGAACACGAGGAAAGCACCTGGCCCAGATGGTGTCCCAGACCGCGTATTCAGATCTTGTGCTGATCAGCTGGCAGAAGTATTTGTGGACATATTCAACCTCTCCCTGCTTCAATCTCAGGTTTCCCTCCTGTTTTAAGAAGACCACCTATCTTCCCCGGTACCAAAAAAAAGCAAGGTAACATGCCTCAATGACTACCGACCAGTGGCTCTGACACCCACCATCATGAAGTGCTTTGAGAGGCTGGTCATGACACGCATCAACTCCAGCCTCCCAGGCAACCTGGACCCATTGCAATTCGCCTATCGCCGAAACAGGTCTACAGCGGATTCCATCTCCCTGGCCCTACACTCAGCTCTGGAGCATTTGGACAGTAAAGACACATACGTTAGACTATTGTTTATTGACTACAGTTCTGCCTTCAATACAATAATTCCAAGCAAGCTTGTCACCAAACTCCAAGACCTAGGACTCAACACCTCCCTCTGTAACTGGATCCTTGACTTTCTAACAAACAGACCGCAATCAGTGAAGATAGGCAACAATACCTCCGGCACGATTATCCTCAACACTCGTGCCCCACAAGGCTGCATCCTCAGCCCTCTACTCTACTCCCTATACACTCACGACTGTGTGGCCAGATTCTGCTCTAACTCCATCTACAAGTTGGCAGATGATACCACCGTTGTAGGCCGTATCTCAAACAGCGATGAGTCGGAGTACAGGAAGGAGATAGAGAGCTTAGTGACATGGTGTCATGACAACAACCTTTCCCTCAATGTCAACAAAAGAGCTGGTCATTGACTTCAGGAAAGGGGGCAGTGTACATGCACCTGTCTACATCAATGGTGCTGAGGTCGAGAGGGTTGAGAGCTTCAAGTTCCTGGGTGTGAACATCACCAACAGCTTGTCCTGCTCAAATCACGTAGATGCCACAGCCAAGAAAGCTCACCAGTGCCTCTACTTCCTCAGGAGGCTAAAGAAATTTGGTTTGTCCCCTTTGACTCTCACCAACTTTTACTGATGCACCAGAGAAAGCATCCTATCTGGATGTATCATGGCTTGGTACGGCAACAGCTCTGCCCAGGACCGCAAGAAGCTGCAGAAAGTTGTGGACACAGCCCAGAGCATCACGGACACCAGCCTCCCCTCCTTGGACTCTCATTTACCTCTCATTGTCTTGGTGAAGCAGCCAGCATAATCAAAGACCCCACCCACCCAGGACATTCTCTCTTCTCTCCTCTTCCATCGGGTAGAAGATAACAGGTGCCTGAGGGCACGTACCACCAGACTTAAGGACAGCTTCTACCCCACTGTGATAAGACTATTGAACGGTTCCCTTATACAATGAGATGGACTCTGACCTCGCGATCTACCTTGTTGTGACCTTGCACCTTATTGCACTGCACTTTCTCTGTAGCTGTGACACTTTACTCTGTACTGTTACTGTTTTTACCTGTACTACATCAATGCACTTTGTACTAACTCAATGTAACTGCACTGTGTAATGAATTGACCTGTGAGATCGGTTTGTAAGACAAGTTTTTCACTGTACCTCGGTACAAGTGACAATAATAAACCAATACCAATACCAAATAAAGTTGGAAAGTTGTTGACTCTTGCTTTACAGGTAAAATCCAGAAACTATTTAAACATTGTTAATATTCTACATACAATAGTTCCTTGATTTATGAAAGGAATGTATTCCCGGAAAATGTTCCCTTAAGGAAAAATTTAGAAATCAAAAAAGTGGGACAAAATATGTTATGGTTATTTTAGTACAATGTATTCCTGAAGTAGCTTTGGGATTTGAAGGAACATACCCAAAAGAGTCAGAATCAGAATCAGGTTTATTATCACTGACTTATATGACGTGAAATTTGTTGTTTTGCGGCAGCAGTACAGTGCAAAGACATAAAAATCTATAAATTACAAAATAAGTAAATAGTGCCAAAAAAAAGGAACAATGAGGTAGTGTTCATGGGTTCATGGACCGTTCAGAAATCTGATGGCGGAGGAGAAGAAGCAGTTCCTGAATCATTGAGTGTGGGCCTTCAGGCTCCTGTACCTCCTCCCTGATGGTAGTAACGTGAAGAGGGCATGTCCCGGATGGTGAGTGCCCTTAGTGATGGATGCCGCTTTCTTAAGGCACCACCTCTTGAAGATGTCCTCCATGGTGGGGAGGGTTGTGTCCGTGATGGAGCTGGCTGAATCTACAACCCTCTGCAGCTTTTTGCAATCCTGCGCATTGAAGCCTCCTTACCAGGCTGTGATCCAACCAGTCAGAATGCTCTCCACGGTACATCTATAGAAATTTACAAGAGTCTTTGGTGACGTACCAAATCTCCTCAAACTCCTAACAAATTAGAGCCACTGGCGTGCTGCCTTCATGACTGCATCAATGTGTTGGGTTTAGGACAAATCCTCTGAGATGTTGACACCCAGGAACTTAAAGCTGTTCATCCTTTCCACTGCTGACCCCTCAGTGAGGACTGGTGTGTGTTCTCCCGACTTCCCCTTCCTGAAGTCCACAATCAATTCCTTGGCCTTGCTGACGTTGAGTGGGAGGTTGTTGTTGCGTTAATATTGTTATAGCGAAAACTCATAAAACAAGAGAACAAATGATCAATTAATGTACTGTTGGCGATTTTATTTTACAGATCAACTTGAGCAAGTTGCAGAAGGAAGTACCTACTCTAATTCAAATATATTCAAAGAGATATTCCCTTTTATAACAGCCACATAAATTATCATGTGGTACAGAAGCGTGAAGTTTAAGAACAGCTACTTCCCTTCAACCATTCATGTCTAGAACCAACCTGGACAACCCTAATCACTACCTCAGTATCGCAACACAATAACCACTTTGATCACTTTACACTACAATGGCCTTGGTTTTTTTGTTTTAATTGTGTTCTTTCTTGTAAAAATTGTGTATAATTTATGTTTAATTTATGTTTTTTTGTGTGTGAATGCTGCTTATCTGATGCTCTGTGCCTGTGATGCTGCTACAAGTAAGTTTTTCATTGCAGCTGTGCACACATGGACTTGTACATATGACAATAAACTTGATTTTAATTGTCTGGAACAGGGAGGCAAAGACAGCAGATAGTGAGACAGGGCCATATTTATAGAGGCATAAACTGGTGGAGAGCAGTCAACAATGTTCAAGTACAGGTCCAAGCCCTGTTTAAGTGCAGTGGGGGTATCTGCCCCCACTCTTCAGGCAGTGAATCTCATTTGCCCAACATTCTCGGGGTGAAGAACTGTGACCTGCAAGGTTATGGACTCAGTGTTGGAAGCTGGGGTTAGGCTTGTAACTCTTTCTCAACCAGCATGGGCACAATGGGCCAAATGGCCTCCTTCTGCATCGTACGTATTCTATGGTTCATGATCCACCTGAGGGGAACGGGCAGGACTTCACATTAGCATCTGAGCAACTGATCATTTGTATTGGAGTGTAAGGTACATGAATTTTCTAACCTAGTGTATTTATTTCTACACAGCATGTTATTGTGTAGGATGGAGTCACAGAGTCATACAGCACAGAATTTCCTCATCTCCCCTCTAATCCTCGTACCAATTATTTTAATTCTATGCCATTAGTTGTCGACCTCTCCACTAAGGGCAACAGGTCCATCCTATCCACACTGTCCTGGTCCAGTATAATTTTATTCACCTCAACTAAGTATACCTTCAGCCTGTCTGATCTATCCCCATACAGGCCATCCTGGGAAACAAGCTGGTTCTGTTTTTACAGACATTCAGAAGCCAATTTTGTCCATAAATTGGAAAATACACAGAAATCACTCGATATGCTAACCCCTACCTCCACAGTGGATGGCATTGAAAGCACAAAGGCATGGTAGTGTAGCGGTTAGCATAACGCTACCACAGCGCCAGCGACCCGGGTTCAATTCCCACCACTGTCTGCAAGGACTTTGTACATTCTCCCTGTGTCTGCAATGGTTTCCTCCGGGTGCTCCGGTTACCCCCCACATTCCAAAGACGTACTGGTTAGGAAGCTGTGGGCATACTATGTCGGTGCCGGAAGTGTGGCGACACTTGCGGGCTGCCCCCAAAACGCTCTACGCAAAAGATGCATTTCACTGTGTGTTTTGATGTACATGTGACTAATAAAGATATCTTATCTTGTCTTATATTATCTTATAAGAAAGAACAATTACTAAAAGTGGAGAGACGGGAAACTAGTTCTGCCATTGGTAGGAATGAATATATGTACGCACGTTGAATTTAATCATTCATGGGAGCTCGTTCGTATGTAGGGATGCCCATAAGTCAGCTGTTTGTAACCCGGGCATGGACTCTAGTTGTAGTCATGTGACACACTGTTTCGAAGATGGGCAAGGGGTCTCCCTGGTTAGTATTTATCAACCAATTAACACCACTAAAACAAATAATCTGGTCATTGCCATCTTACTAGTTGTGGTAGTTTTCTGTGTACAACTGTGTCACAATAATGACCGCACTTCATTAGTCTCGGAATATCCTGACATTTCAGAAGCAAAACAATTTTTTAACAGTGAAATGCATCCATATCGAGATTGTCTACTCTGTTGCATTCTTTCCAAAAGGTAATTTGGCTATTTGAGAAAAAGCAAAATACCAGGATATTTTGTGTGAGAACAAATCCAGCAAAAGTTAGGAATTAAATACTAAAACTTTGATTTTGTTTTCTTTGAGTGTGCTTTATCTAAGGGACAGGCCCGCTGAGGAAATAAAGACCATTACCTCTGAGTGGTTTCGAGCAGAGACCACGTGATCACACTTTTTGCTGTGCTGTTCACAGATCATTTTCTCCCACCACCAACATCAGTTTCATATGAAAGGAATCACATCGTAGAAACAAGCAAGGCAAAATGACTGCAAAGATTCATGCCTCAGTAAAAATGTGGGTTTAACAAGTATATATTTTGGAGATGTTTCTCCTCAGTCTCACAGCATTTCTGCCATCAAACTCTGCAGGCACAGCTGACAACTGACACAGAGATAGCATGGCTGCAGCATCGCCTGAAGGCTAATTATTTCATGGCCAGCGTTTTCTTGGATGATGTAAAGGGAAGTAGTCTCTGCATTCCTGCAAATAACTGGCTGCCTTTGGACATCAAAGAAAGGGCTGTTGACAGCGTCTGAATCAGAGAGTCTCCTGTTTCCCCTCAGTGTATTGGAAGGGTCTGCAAGAAGCTCCCAGTTGCAGGATCCAGCAGTAAACACAAGGCTAGCTGCTGACACTGTATTTACCAGTTCCATTAAATGGATCTTGAAAATGAAAATCAGAGGAACCATAAACTCAAACTAGTGCTTTTGATCACTGTATGGGGAAGACGTAAACAAAGTGAACACAAAACTAGCAGAAAGAAACAATCAATCTTTCCTGTCCCTTATAGCTGCGCTGCCCAGTTCTCACTGACCCCTCACCTCGTACAGCCATGGAATTTTTAAAGTTATGTTGTTTGGAAAGAAAGCAGGTCACATTTGATACTGTCGGCCTGTTGTGGTGATTCAGAGAAGAATTTTGCTTTTGGTGAAATGCAACTGAGTTTGAGCAGAAATTCAAAGAAGAAAGTACTTTTGGAAACAGGAGGAACCTAGATCATGATTGTGCCAACATCAGGAGCTCTATCCCACACTATTACACTAACTGAGTAAAGGCTTGATCTACTCCATTGAAAACAGTTCGTTACTCCTCAGTTTAAAGAGGAGAGAAACCTCCAACATCGGTGACTTTCAACATGTCAGGCTAAAGGGTCCTGACCCGAAATGTTGACCGCCTGCTTTTCTCCACGGATGCTGCCTGGCCTGCTGACTTCCTCCAGCATCATCGTGCTTTTCATCTAGATTCCAGCATCTGCAGTCCTTTGTTTCTCTAGTAGGGTTATCAGTTTGACCAGGCAAGGATTACCAGAAGTTCTATCATCCAGGATCGCAACTTCATCCTAGGTCCCTATGATGAAAACATAGAACATAGAGCAGCACAGGAACAGGCCCTTCAGCCCAAGATTTTGTGCCAAGCAAATTAATCTAGTAATGAAACACCTAACTAAATTAACACCTTGTGTCTATACAATGTCCATATCCCTCCATTCTCTGCACATTCATGTGCCTATCTAAGACCCTCTTGTGTTGATCCTCTCACCTTAAATGCATGCCATTAGACATTTCGACCGTGGGAAAAAGATTCCTGCTGTCTACTCAACCTGTGCCTTTCATAATCTTATAAACCTCTATCAGATCTCCCCTCAGCCTCTGCCGTTCCAGAGAAAATGACCCAAGTTTGTCCAACCTCTCCTCATAGCACATGCCCTCTAATCCAGGCAGCATCCTGGTGAACCTCTTCTGCACCCTCTCCAAAGCCTCCACATCCTCAACAAAATCATCAGCTAAATGTACAAAATTGCCAAGACACCAACTTTTCCACCATTTCCAAAATTTGACTCCAAATTTTTCAGTAATGGAAGTGATGGACAGATCGCAGACTGTTGCATTTCATGCTAAATGCAGCAGCCGAGAAGGTTCCAATATTTCATTTTATGGAACCAGTACTCTGTTATTCTCTCTCAAGTTTTATTTGAAATTAGGGTAGCACAGTGATACAATGGCTTCTGTAAATTGTCCTCGGTGTATGGGTAATGGTAGAATTTGGGGAGAGTTGCTGAGACTGTGGGGAGAATAAAATGGGATCAGTGTAGGATTAGTGTAAGTGGTGCTTGATGGCCGACATGGACTCAATGGGCCAAAAGGCCTGTTTAGGGTCATAGAATCGAGTTGTACAGCATAGAAACAGGCCCTTTGGCCCACCTCATCTTTGATGACCATTATAGAGTCATAGAGAGAGTCACAGAGTTATACAGGACAGAAGCAGGCCCTTCGGCCCAACTGGTCCATACCGACCAAGATTCCCACCTAAGCCAGTCGCATTTGCCTGTGTTTGGCCCATATCCCTCTAAACCTTTGCTATTCATGTACCTGTCCAAGAACCTTTAAGTGTTGTTAATGTACCTGCCTCAACCGCTTCCTCTGGCAGCTCATTGCATATACTGACCACTCATTATGTCCACCTACACTAATCCCACTTGGCTGCAGTAATTCCATTTGCCTTGCTCATTCAAGTACCTGTCTAGATACCTCTTAAATGTTAAGCTCTAAATGTTAAGTTTTCAGGCTGTATGACTCTAGGATTCCATGACAAAGTACTATCGATACATCTAACAGGTGGCTGATCTCAAAAGATTATTTTAAAAGACAGAGGAATCAGGAATCTTGATTGTGCAGTTAAATACTTCAGCCTGCTTTCAATTCATTCACAGAACTGCAGATCGTGGTACCTATAACTGAGCCCAGTTTCAGCTCATGGACGTACTCATCTGAGGAAACAGATGGCTTTAGAAAAGAAAAGGCACATTAAGCTCCAAAATCATTAGCGTGTATCCTGTATTAAGTGTTTGATTTAAGGTTGGAGGCTTGCAGTTTGAGCCTTCTTAAAATGGTTAACGATCCCAATGACAAATCAGCAGAATGACTTCAGTTTTTAATTTGTTCCATAACTGCTTTCAATTCTGCAGAGTAAGCAAGAGTTCATGCTACTTGAAAGAGCATGAAATTGATGACCAAGAAATTGCACATTTTCTGAGTGTGACGCGCTTAAATGCGTTATAATTATACCTTTAAATTGCATCGCATGGTGTATCTTTTACAACTAAAGAAGGCATTGCAATCATATTAGAATGTTCCATTGTCTTTGATTCACCATCTCAAACACAGAGTTCTGCTCTGCCCGTTGGCAAGAATTGTTGAGTTCTCTGCAAGTGAACAGAGATGAATAATCTATCTTAATTCAACACTTGCTGTGCTGTACCATGAATTTTACATCCCTGCTCAGGAGGCGTTAGAGCCCAGTGTTTCTTTCTTTGCTGCAAGCTTCCAGGGCTCTGTATCAGACCCAGTTCCATTGTTGAGACCAACCGTCAAGAGCAGATAAATTCTCAATCTTTTATACTGGAATTTGAAAGAACTGTGAAAAGAAAAAATGTTAATCTTTTGTTCAGCTTCACTGAATTTTCCAAGCTCAATTTCACGCATTTGGTACATAATTCTGTTCAGCTGCATTGCCTCTGTAATAATATATTTCTTGATGTATCTATTATTAATATATAAATGAAAGCTTCCATTTCTGTAGCACCTTTCATGACTCCAGGACATCAGAAGGTGCTTTAGAGCCGATGAAATACATGAACTGAAATCACTGATGTAATAAGGGAAATACGGCTACCAGATTGTGAACAGCAAGATCCCAGTAACAGCAGTAACCAGATAATCTGTTTCTATTGATGTTACTGGAGGGATAGGTTTTGACCAGCACACCAGGGAGAACTCCCTGATCCTCTTAAAAATACAATCATGAAATCTTTTGTCCATCTGAGAGAGCAAACTGGACGTCAATCTGAAGTCTTATTTAAAGGCTTCACCCCAACATTATCCTTCAACAGTGCAGCATGTCCCCTCCCACAGTGTGACACTCCCTCAGTACTGCCCCTCCCACAGTGACCCTTCCTCAGTACCGCCTGCCCCACAATGTGACACTCCCTCAGTACCACCCCTTTCTTTTATTTTACAAACAGTACGTCTTTATTACATATTAGGCACGCGCTACAAATCAACTACCATCACAGACAACAAAAAGAACACAATTCTACCAAACATCTAGACAACGCAACAACACTCGCCTCACCGCCCCCCTCCCCCCCCCCAACAGTCACGGACACGGCCTGTAACCCACCGTCCAGACCGACTGACGGAGGTACAGACAGAGGCACAGAACTGTGCACAGCATTTCACAAGGCCAACAGACTGAAAGGTGACGACTTCGCAGGAGCCATACCTCCAGGAACTGCAACTGCTGTGTAGGACCAAGGCCTCGCCATCTTAGAGCCCTTACAGCCCGCCATGACAAGGCACTACGCAGTCAGCAATCACAAAACACTGCTGGTGCGATAAACAATGACATAACCAGCAGGCCACACCAGTAATTAGTCCCGTAAAGGAGCAGTGCAGAGAAAGGAGAGGTAGGATCCTTCTCCAGATAAGCAGACAGTCTGTGTGACGAAACACCAGCGCCGTCCCTCCCACAGCGCTCAGAACACAGACTCCAACACCTGGTGAAACAGAGTCCTTCCCAGAAGAAAACTGCTCCAGTTCACCACTCCAGATGAAACCCACACTCCCCCACAGCCCAACATTCTCCATAAATGTATCTTTGGATTTATACAAATACACCTTCAGTAACAGGAGAGCTCACTCAGTACCTCTGCTCCCAGTGTGATGCTCCCTCAGTACTGCCCCCCCACAGTGTGACCCTCCCTCAGTACTGCCCTCCCACAGTGTGACCCTCCCTCAGTACCGTCCCTCCCACAGTGTGACCCTCCCTCAGTACTGCCCCCCCACAGTGTGACCCTCCCTCAGTACCGTCCCTCCCACAGTGTGACCCTCCCTCAGTACCGTCCCTCCCACAGTGTGACCCTCCCACAGTACTGTCCCTCCCACAGTGTGACCCTCCCTCAGTACCACCCCCCCCCCCCCCACAGTGTGACCCTCCCTCAGTATGGGAGCGTCAGTCTAGATTCTGCACTCAGATCTCTGGAGAGGGACTTAAGCTCAAATCTCTGATTCAGGCTGCTGTCTGTTGATGACAGCTTACACAAATCCTAAATTTTACATCTGGAATGCCAAATAATATTAAAACAATAAATTATATTTGGAAGGATATAAAATACCTCACTTTGAAGTGAAGATCATAGTTGTAATTTACTCGTGTAATGTCAGATGAATTTATGTCAGATTGCCAGCATCTGCAGAATTTTGCTTTTGACAAATTAAAAGTGTATGTTCCATTTCTAAACCATCTTATGTTATGGAAAGACTTGGCCAATCAGGATCAGGCAGAAGAACTGCCTTAAACACAGTGATTTAGAATGATACCAAAAGGGTTTGACAGGAAATTGCACTTACAGAAAGTTTCAGCTTTTTCCATGAGACTTTTAACTTAGGTAAAAAGTCAGTTCAATTCCACTGAAGTAGGTTCTAGATTTGATGAATCCTGTGATTAAATTAGTAAATGCTTACAGACAGGACACCTGACTGCAGCAACCGAGATTACAGAATTACTGCAGCATGTTAGAAAGTTACTCAGCCCATTGGTCCTGGGCTAGTTTTATTCAAGAAGGATCCCTGTACACAACCCTTCCCCAAGGTTCTGTCTATAGGGTCATAGATTCACAGAGCCATACAGCACGGAAACAGGCCCTTCGACTCAACTCGTCCATGCTCACCAGGATGCCCATCTCAGCCAGTCCTATTTGCCTGCATTTGTTCCATAACCCTCTAAACCCTTCCTATCCACATACCTGTCCAAATGTATTTCAGATGTAATTGTACCTGCCTCTACCACTTCTCTGGCATCTTGTTCCATATACCCACCACCAACTGTGTGAAAATTTTGCCCCCCCCCAGGTCCACTTTAAATCTTTTCCCTCCCACCTTCAATCTATATCCTCTAGTTTTAGTCTCCACTACCCTGGGGAATCTAAAACTGGTACATTGCATCAGTGTGTTACTAACAGGGACAAGCTGCTGACATGAGAAACCTGTTTTGGCTTCAACTAGAACATAGAACATAGAACAGGTAGTATAGGCCCTTCAGCCCACGATGTTGTGCTGACCTTTTAACCTGCTCTAAGATCAATCTAACCCTTCCCTCCCATACACTCCTCCATTTTTGTATCATCCATGTACCTATCTAAGAGTCTCTTAAATGTCCCTAATGTATCTGCCTCTACCAGCACCCTTGGTAGTGCGTTCCACGCACCCACCGCTGTGTAAAAAAACGTACCTCTGACATCCCCCCTGTACTTTCATCCAATCACCTTAAAATTATGTCCCCTCGTGTTAGCCATTTCCCTGGGAAAAAGTCTCTGGCTCTCCACTGGAGCTATGCCTCTTATCATCTTGCACACCTCTGTCATGTCACCTCATCCTCCTTTGCTCCAAAGAGAAAGATAAAATAAAATTTCTTTATTAGTCACGTGTACATCGAAACACACAGTGAAATGCATCTTTGCGTAGAGTGTTCTGGGGGCAGCCCGCAAGTGTCACCACACTTCCAGCGCCAACATAGCATGCTCACAACTTCCTAATCCGTATGTCTTTGGAATGTGGGAGGAAACCGGAGCACCCGGAGGAAACCACACAGACATGGGGAGAACGTACAAACTCCTTACAGACAGTGGCCGGAATTGAACCCGGGTCGCTGGCGCTGTAATAGCATTACGCTAATCGCTACCATGCCTGAAAAAGCCCTAGCTCGCTCAACCTATCCTCATAAGACATGCTCTTCAATCTAGGTAGCATCCTGGTAAATCTCCTCTGCACCCTCTCTAAAGTTTTCACATCCTTCCACAACCCTTTCTGGCAGTGAATTTGGATTCTTTGCAATTGCCGTGTGTTAAATTAATCGTGACCTTCTCTCTGATCCTTGGCAAGTGTCATCTCAACCTCCTCTGCTCCAATGAGAACAACTCCAGGCCCTCCCATCTCCCTTTGTAACCTGTCCTCATCCCAGTTCCTTTGGACTTTCTGTTGGCCTGAGTTGTTGGCTGCCTGTCTTGAACCAGGCTGTCTGTCTGAGTGATGTTCCACTGCTCTCTCCCAGCTCCCAACACTTCAACGTGGACCCTAACAAATGTTCAGTGACTTTTGGAAAATGTAAATGAATAAAGATACCAATAAAAAAATAAAAATACTCAAATTATTGCTCACATTTAAAAAAATCTAAAAAAGACATCCACACAAACCACAAGGGGAATCAAGAAATGGAGGGCATAGGTTTAAGGTGAAAGGGGAGAGATTTAATAGGAACTTGAGGGGCAACTTTTTTTTTACACAGAGTGAAGTATCTATGTGGAACGAGCTACCAGAAGAAGTGGTTGAGGCAGGTACAATAACAACTTTGTAAAGGCACTTGGACAGGTACATGGTTTCGAGGGATATGAGCAAAATGCAGGCAAATGGGACCGGCTTGGATGGGGCATCTTGGTCAGTTGGGCTGAATGGCCTGTTTCCATGCTGTATGATTCTATGACATCCAGCTACTAAAAATTAAAATCATTGAATTAATTTCTGTACATATTTATTCAAGGAATGTGGGCTTCGCAAGCTAAGCCAGCATTTAATTGCCTGTCCCCAGTTGCCCATCCCTAGCTGCCTTCTTGAACTGCTGCAGCCCTTGATGTGTGGGTGTACCCACAGTGCTGTCAGGGAGGGAGTTCCAGGATTTTGACCCAGTGACGGTGAAGGAACAGCGATTTATTTCCAAGGCAGGACGGTGTGTAGCTTGGAGGGCAGCATCCAGGGGGTAGAGTTCCTCGTGCTTTTGCTGCTCTTGTACTTCTAGCTGGTAGAGGTGGTGGGTTTGGAAGGTGCTGTCTAAGGAGTCTTGGTGAGTTTCTGCAGTGCCTCCTGTAGATGGTACAAACTGCTGCTACTGTGTGTCGGTGGTGGAGTGAGTGGGAAGCAGTAAAACACAGCTGTTTTCTTTCTCCAGAGCCAATGTTTCCACTCAGTGCCGAGGGATGGTTGTGTTGTTCCAGCCTGGCTCGGGGGCAGATTCTCAGGCGGAGAGCTGGGTGCTTGCAGAAGATCCCATCACCCCTTTGGGTACCATGAGGAGCTGCACAGGGGCGACCACGGTTGGTGGAGACATGAGAGACTGCAGATGCTGGAATCTGGCGCAACAAACGATCTGCTGGAGGAACTCAGGGGGCCGAGCAGCGTCCAGGGAGAAAGGAACTGTTGAGGTTTCAGATCAAAACCCTGCATCACGATGCCACCACCATCTTAGGCCAATGCCAGCTCTGGAAACCGGGACTTGTAAAGTCAAAGTCAAAGTTGAGTTTATTGTATGTGTGTGCACAGGTGCAATGAAAAACTTACTTGCAGCAGCATCACAGGCACAAAGCATCAGATAAGCAGCATTCACAAGGAAAACAAATTAAACATAAACAATACACAATTTTTACACATTTAAAGCAAAAAAGCAAAGTCCATTTTAGTGCAAAGTGGTCATGGTGTTGCTAAACTGTAGTGTTTAGGGTTGTGCAGGTTGGTTCAAGATCCGAATGGTTGAAGGGAAGTAGCTATTCTTGAACCTGGTGGTGTGGGACTTCAGACTTCAGTACCTCCTGCCCGATGGGAGCTGTGAGAAGGTGGCATGGCCTGGATGGCGGGGATCTCTGATGATTTTTATTGCCTTCTTGAGGCAGCACCTCCTGTAGATACTACCAATAGTGGGCACTACTGGGAAGAGTGGGTAACACTCAGCATTAGTACTGGCATTGGAGTGAAAACCTGCCCAGATGTAGTGATCAGAACTGGATGCAGTACTTGAGATGTGGCTGAACAGTTTCTCAAGCAAGTTGCCTTGCTTTTGTACTCTTTGTCTCCAGTTATAAAGCCCTGGGACCCACATGCTTTATAAATCACTTTCACAAATGTCCAACTACCTTCAAAGGTTGTGTGCATATCTCTCTGTTCCTGCACCTACTTTAAATTTTACCCCGTAGTTTAGAAAGCCTCTCCTTGTTCTACCTATCAAAATGTCTCACTTAGTGTTTCTCTGCATTAAATGTCATTTGCCTCATTTCTACACTTTCCACCAACCTGTCGATCTCCTCTTGAAGAATATCGCCATCCTCCTCTCTGTTTACAATGGTTCTAAGCCTCGTGTCATCTGAGCTTTCGGAATGGTACCAGGCTCACCCAAATTCAACTCATTGATGTATATCATTAATTGCAATGAACTTAATGCAGTCCTTGGGGAGCACCACCACAGACCTTCCTCTGGCCCAAGAAACAACCATGCACCACCGCACCATTTTATAACCTAAAGGCAGTTAGGGATCCATTCTGTCCATTGCTCTTTCAGACCAGAGGCGTCATTATTGCTGACGAGCTTACCAAATGGCCCTCTGCAAGTCCACAATACAACTTCAATTGGACTGTCCTCGTCAATGCTTTCCACTGCATCATCAAAAACTCAAGCAAGTTAAGCTGGTTTTCATTTATTATTTTATATTTGTTCAATAAACTATTCACTTTGCCCTTTATTATTTCCAGCAGATTCTCCGCTGTGGTGATTAGACTCCACCAGTCTCTGGGTTTCCCTTTGCATCATTTTTTTGAACAAGTGTAACATTTGCAGTTCCTCAGTGTTACGGACTCAGTGAAAGTCCCTTTAAGATAGAGAGTGTGTGTGTGTGTGTGTGTGGGGCGTGCTTACGTCAATAGAAGATAAAGGACGTAATGACGTTGTTGAAGAAGTCAGAAGAAGAAGTAGAAGAAGGAGAGAGAGAGAGAAGGGAGAGAGACACCAGCCTGCTTGTTTTCTCTATCGATGGATGAGAAACAATAACTGTGTTTGCCACTGAAATCCATGTATGGAAGTTGGAAGTAATCCGGTGGAGTTCACTTTGTTGCTGACCTGTAGAAGGAAACAGGTATTTGTGTGTGGACGACCACGGTTCGGATGCTTTTCGGGGTGAGGAAGTCACTACCGAGTAAACACTGAAGTGTCGTTTGGGTTCCATCGTGGAACATTTGGATTTCGTATCTACTCTCCCTATGTTCTCTACATCTACGTCTTATCTTCAGACAACGGTGGTTGTTGAAGAAGCCCTTGCTCATGTTTCACCTTATGGCTTGCGGAACTGAACTTTAAGAACCATTCCGGAACTGGGAGTTTTGGACTTTGTCACACACACACACGAAGAGTTTAGTTTTGGGGTTAACGTTCAAGGTTTAACATTTTTGAATTCTAACATACTAACATTTTTACTTTTATTTTACGTATTATCATAAGTAGTGATTAATAAAATAGTTTTTAACACTGAATCATGCTCAGTGTGTTTCTTTTGTTGCTGGTTCGTGACAAAATTGGGGGCTCGTCCGGGATCCAATCCAAAGATTAACGAGTGTCATCTGGGATCATTTCATTGCCCAGATTGACGAGATTCGTTCGGGATTCAATCCAAAGATTGTTGAGGGAGGTCTGATAAATTCTTTCTAATTGGCTTGTGTGTGTGGAAACCAGCAACAATGGATACATTTTTGAAAAAACCCTCTCCTGGAGGATTGCAGGGGATGAAGAAGCCTGATTTGGTGAAAATTGCTGCAGAGTTACATCTTGAGGCAGTAACGCGATTTATGAGGAAGGCAGATATTCAGAGACTGATAGCTGGCCATTATGTGGAAAAGAAGGTGTTTGAGGAGGAAGTGTTAAAACAGTTTCCTGGCAGTGAAATAGCAATTTCTGAGGCACAGGTGCAGATAGCAAAGATGGAGTTAGAACAAACACGACTGAAGTTCGAGTTGGGACAAAAGAAATTAGAGGCCGAACAAAAGCTAACTCAGATGAAGTTAGAGGCTGAACGGGAACGGGAACTAATTCGGTTAAAGTTTGAGGCAGAGGAGAAGGAAAAACAGAGGCAGCATGAGTTACAAATGAAGCGTAGGAGTTTGGAATCTGATTCTGATGATGGTTTTTTCAGCCAGCAGGGAGGTTCGATTAGTCCCTCCGTTTGAAGAAGATCAGGTTGATCAGTATTTCCAACATTTTGAAAAGGTTGCTGTGAGTTCAAACTGGCCAAGGAAAGGATGGGCTCTTATGGTACAGAGTGTGATTAAAGGTAAAGCTCAAAAAGCTTATTCTGCTTTGTCTGCTGAGGATGCAGCTGATTATACCAAGGTAAAACAAGCTATATTGAAGGCCTATGAATTGGTCCCTGAGGCTTATAGACAAAAATTCAGAGACTTGAGGAAATCTGCAGATCAGACTTATATGGAATTTGCCAATGGAAAGAGAATATGTTTTGAACGATGGTACATGGCTAAAAATGTAGATGGGGATTATGATAAATTGACAGAATTGATACTAGTGGAAGACTTTAAAAGATGTGTTCCAGCTGAATTAACAACATATTTAAATGAAAAGGCAGTGGAAACTTTACAAGAAACTGCTAGGTTGGCAGATGATTATGCTTTAACCCATAAATCAAAATGGGGACAACCTAAAACCTTTCAAAAGAGTTACAAGGACAATCCAGGTAAAGCGGAGATTAAATTGGGAGGTAATCAAAAAGGAAAAGATGAAAAGAAGCCAGGGCTGGAGAAACCTGTTGAGCGTACTTGTTATTACTGTAGGAAACCTGGCCACGTGATATCTAATTGTGCCCTTTTGAAGAAAAAGAAGGAAGCTGGGCCCAATGCTTGCTTTCAGGCAATTAAAAATCAAAAAGGTTTAGGAGATGCTGTTAAAGATCAGTCCTTGCAAGAGGGAAAAGCGGAAAAGTTGGAGGAGGTGAGAAAAGAATTCCATTCGTATGTATCAGAGGGTTTTGTTTCACTGAATGATGAGTCACCCCAGGTGCCAGTGAAAATTCTTAGAGTTACTGGGGCTAGTCAATCTCTCTTGCTGGACAGTGTTTTAAATTTTGGTGAAGAAAGTGACACTGGTGAGGTAAATCTAGTACGAGGCGTTACAGGTGAGACCATGTCTGTCCCTTTACACAGGGTGATTTTAAAGTCAAAGTTCGTAGAAGGACCAGTCGAGATAGGGATAAGACCTAGTTTGCCAGTGGAAGGAGTTTCTTTGTTATTGGGAAATGACCTTGCAGATGGAGAAATTGTTCCTGTGGTACGGTTAACGACCAAACCAAGGATTGATGAGTATGAGAATGATCCAGATGTTTACCCATCATGTGCGGTGACTCGAGCTAGAGCTAGAGAATTAGCCAAGACAGACAGTCCGATGCAGTCTGATGTGGTTCCTTGTGACAGTCCTAAACAGGAAGAAAATTATGATGCCTTATCTGAGACTTTTCTGTCTTCACTGGAGGATCAACATCCTTATAGTGAGCCTGAATTTAAAGATTTGTCTTTGTCGAGGAAGGATTTTATGGTGGAACAGACAAAGGACCCTGAGTTGACAGAATTGAAAGAAAAAGCTCTCTCATGTGAGGAGATTGAGAAAGTGCCAACTGGATACTATGTCAAAAATGGAGTGTTAATGAGGAAATGGAGACCTCCCCATGTCCAAAAAAATTTAAAACTCGGTTGGAAAGAGTCTGCCAGCTAGCGAGAGAGCATTTGAAAACAAGCCAGATAAGAATGAAGACATATTTTGATAGACGTGCTCGGCCTAGGACATTCGCAGTGGGGCAAGAGGTGTTGGTATTTTTCCCTAGCCAAAATAATCCCTTGCAATCTCGTTTTTCTGGACCCTATGCTATTGAATCTCGAGTGACTGATTTAATATATACAATCAAAACACCAGATAGACGCCAGAAAACACAACTCTATCATGTAAATATGCTAAAACCTTATTATGAGAGGGATTCAGTTGTGGCCTTGGTGGATGGTGTAAAGGTTGTTTCTAGAATGCCTGATGTTGATGTTGAGGAAGGCCAATTTAGACCAAATATTGTTCCATCGAAACTAAAAAACCAAAATATCCTGGAGAACCTTGAAACGAAGTTGGACCATTTACAAGTTTCACAAAAACAACAGATGAGAGAATTAATTTTAAAATTTAAAAATCTGTTCCCAGATGTTCCAAACAGAACATCGATAATTACCCATGATGTTGATGTTGGGGATGCAAAACCAATCAAACAACACCCATATCGAATGAATGTGGAAAAAAGTAAACTTGTTGATCAGGAAATAAAATACATGTTGGAAAATGATATTATTAGACATTCTACTTCAAATTGGAGTTCGCCCTGTGTTATTGTACCTAAACCTGATGGAACTGTTAGATTTTGCACAGATTACAGGAAAGTGAATGCTGTAACAAAGTCAGATGCTTACCCTATTCCTAGGGTGGATGATTGCATAGACAGAGTGGGAAAGGCAAAATTTCTTACAAAGATTGACCTATTAAAAGGGTACTGGTGTGTTCCATTAACAGATAGAGGAAGGGAAATTTCAGCCTTTGTAACCCCTTCTGGATTGTATGAATACAATGTTTTACCATTTGGAATGAAAAATGCTCCGGCAACATTTCAAAGAATGATTAATTCAGTGATTCATGGGTTAAAACATACAGATGCCTACATTGACGACTTAGTGACTGGGAATGATACTTGGGAAGATCACATCTCTGCGTTAGAAAGGTTGTTTGAAAGACTTTCCAAGGCTAATCTTACAGTTAACTTGGCTAAAAGTGAATTTGGCCATGCCACTGTGACGTATCTTGGTTATGTTGTAGGTCAAGGCAAGCAAGCTCCTGTTCAGGCAAAAGTTCAAGCAATATCTGAGTTCCCTATTCCCACAGGTACGAGGACTGTTAGAAGATTTTTGGGAATGGTTGGATATTATCGAAAATTTTGTAAAAATTTTGCTGATATTGCTCTTCCCCTAACTAATCTTCTGAAGAAGGGAGTAAAGTTTGTTTGGACAGATTCTTGTCAAGAAGCATTTGAGAAGCTGAAAGCCATTTTATGCTACCATCCTGTGCTCAAAACACCTGACTTTGAAAAGCCATTTTCATTAGCAGTAGATGCCAGTGATGAAGCTGCAGGAGCTGTGTTGTTGCAGAAGGGTGACCTTGATGATATTGACCATCCTGTAGCTTACTTTTCAAAGAAATTTAATGAGCATCAAAAGAATTATTCCACCATAGAGAAAGAATTACTGTCGCTTGTTTTAGCCTTGCAACATTTCAGTGTATATGTTTGCACCACTCAGAAACCATTGACTGTATATACAGATCATAACCCACTGGTGTTTCTGAGCCGAGTCAAAAACAAGAACAGAAGGCTGTTAAACTGGAGTTTAATTTTGCAAGAGTTTGATCTCAGGATAACTCACATTAAAGGCAAAGATAACGTGATTGCTGATTGTCTTTCCCGATGTTAAATGGGAAACGTGTATCTGTACTAATCTGATAGTCTGTAGTTGTGTAGCATGATAATTATTAACATTACTAACTGTATGCGCGGTTGAATTTTTCTTGGGAAAAATTTTTTTTAGGTGGGAGGTGTTATGGACTCAGTGAAAGTCCCTTTAAGATAGAGAGTGTGTGTGTATGTGTGTGTGGGGCGTGCTTACGTCAATAGAAGATAAAGGACGTAATGACGTTGTTGAAGAAGTCAGAAGAAGAAGTAGAAGAAGGAGAGAGAGAGAGAAGGGAGAGAGACACCAGCCTGCTTGTTTTCTCTATCGATGGATGAGAAACAATAACTGTGTTTGCCACTGAAATCCATGTATGGAAGTTGGAAGTAATCCGGTGGAGTTCACTTTGTTGCTGACCTGTAGAAGGAAACAGGTATTTGTGTGTGGACGACCACGATTCGGATGCTTTTCGGGGTGAGGAAGTCACTACCGAGTAAATACTGAAGTGTCGTTTGGGTTCCATCGTGGAACATTTGGATTTCGTATCCACTCTCCCTATGTTCTCTACATCTACGTCTTATCTTCAGACAACGGTGGTTGTTGAAGAAGCCCTTGCTCATGTTTCACCTTATGGCTTGTGGAACTGAACTTTAAGAACCATTCCGGAACTGGGAGTTTTGGACTTTGTCACACACACACACGAAGAGTTTAGTTTTGGGGTTAACGTTCAAGGTTTAACATTTTTGAATTCTAACATACTAACATTTTTACTTTTATTTTACGTATTATCATAAGTAGTGATTAATAAAATAGTTTTTAACACTGAATCATGCTCAGTGTGTTTCTTTTGTTGCTGGTTCGTGACATCAGTCTTCTCACACCTCTGGCATATGTAAACAGGCAATAACCAAACTCTCCCCGACCTCCACCCTAAGTCCCTCCACAACCCAGGAGCCCTCCCATCCAGGCCAGGTGGATTACCTTTGCCTTCCAGCTTCTCACATCATTCCCACTTCCCGGCCCCACACCTACCTACCTTCCCCCCTCTCCTGGATCCACCCATCACCCACCAGCGTGTCTTCCTCCCCCTCTCCCCCTCCCCACGCCCTTTTATTCTGGCTTCTCACCTCCTCCTTTCCAGCCCTGATGAAGGGTCTCGACCCAAAACATCAACTGTCCATTTCCCTCGTAGATGCTGCTTGACCTGCTGAGTTCCTCCAGCGTTTTCTGTGTGCTGCTCCAGATTTCCAGCATCTGCAGTCTCGCTTGTGTCTTCAGGAATAGTCTCCCTTTCTGGAGCCTCCATTTCATCCACGTACAGCCTATCCCAGATCTCTACTGCCTCTGTGGACATTGACATCTGTTCTTCCTTTGAGAAGGCACATGTAAAATATTACTTTGAGCCTATTCCACACCCTCTGTCTCCATTTATAAATCTCTTTGAACCCAAAACAGTTCTATCCTTTCCCTTATATTTAAAATTAATATGTTTGCAGAAACTCGGTTTTCTTTTTATTTTATCCATCAGTGTATCCTCACTTCTTTTACTTCCCCTGTGATTTTTTTTGATTTTAGTCTTGATTCTCATGTTTGTCATTAGCCTATCAATTGTCATAACCCGCTTTTACTCTGTAATATTTGTTGCCTCTGTCAACCTAGCTCTGGTCAACCTATCTAACCTGCACCCAAAGCATTTCCTTTTTAAAGGCTGCCTATTGTTCAGTTACAGTTTTGCTTGCCCCTCTTTGATTACAATTTACCCGGCCAGGTCGTCTCTCAATCCAGTGAGACTGGATCTCCTCCTGTTAAATAATCATATTTTAGTTTGTCCTGTGTCCTTTCCCATCGTTAATCTAACCTATGATCACTGTTATCACTGTTTCCTGTATGTTCTCCCACTGATGTGTGCCCAACTTCACCCTACTTGTACCCCAGAACCAGATGCAGTTATATCACCTTCCTTGGAGACACAAGAGACTGCAGATGCTGAAGTCTGGAGCAACAAACAAGATGCTGGAGGAACTCAGCAGGTCAGGCAGCATCTGTGGAGGGAAATGGACTGCAAATATTTTGGTTTGAGAACCTTCAGCTGGTCTGATGAAGGGTCTTGACCCAAAACATCAACAGTCCATTGTCTGACCTGCTGAATTCCTCCAGCATCTTGTTTGTTGCTCTACATGTCCTTCCTTGTAGGGATGGGTATGTACGGAA
The DNA here is from genome assembly GCF_009764475.1 of Pristis pectinata. Lineage (NCBI taxonomy): Eukaryota > Metazoa > Chordata > Chondrichthyes > Rhinopristiformes > Pristidae > Pristis > Pristis pectinata. The sequence goes on from NC_067426.1 coordinate 3,112,768, forward strand.
ATAGAAAGTTTCCCTGAACACACTTCAGAAACTCTTTCACCATCATTACTCAGGACCACATTAGGGGAGCCGAGGAGGTGGTGGGGGAGTTGGCAGAAGCCTGATGATTGAATCAGCCCCCTTATCAGCCACACTGGACAAGTCAGCATCTGGTCTGATGCATCTGATGCAGCTCTACAAAACTCTGGTTAGACCACACTTAGAGTACTGTGTCCAGTTCTGGTCCCCTCATTATAGGAAGGATGTGGAGGCGTTGGAAAAGGTGCAGAGGAGATTTACCAGGATGCTGCTTGGTTTGGAGAGTATGGATTATGAGGAGAGACTAAGAGAGCTAGGGCTTTACTGTGTGGAGAAAAGGAAGATGAGAGGAGACATGATAGAGATGTACAAAATATTAAGAGGAATAGATAGAGTGGACAGCCAGTGCCTCTTTCCCAGGGCACCAATGCTCAATACAAGAGGACATGGCTTTAAAGTAATGGGTGGGAAGTTCAAGGAAGATATCAGAGGAAGGTTTTTTACCCAGAAAGTGGTTGGGGCATGGAATGCACTACCTAGGGTGGTGGTGGAGGCAGGTACATTGGTCAAATTCAAGAGAATACTAGATAAGCATATGGAGGAATTTAAAATAGGGGGATATGTGGGAGGAAGGGGTTAGATAGTCTTAGGTGAGGTTTAAAGGTTGGCACAACATTGTGGGCCGAAGGGCCTGTATTGTGCTGTACTGTTCTATGATTCTATGATTCTATGGTCCAGTGACTTGTTCACCAGTAAGAGCAGATCCTGAAGCCACAGAGGGAGATTTGCTCTGTCCCAGTGCTGACAGCAGGAGCTTTTTGTCTGGAAGAACCTACCAAGCCACTGTGCATCAGATCTGGTGTTCTGTCAAAGCAATTTCATGGGAAGTGAAAAATTCACTTTAAAAATGTGTTAAATTAGTTATGTCGAGTGCTTTTTGAAGAAAGCTGAGTGGCTGTGAGTGTATGTCCATATGTGTCAGTGTAGGCAGAGAACAACCAATCCAGCTGTGACCCGTTTCAGGTTGACTCACTGTGCTGATATATGCCTGCAACATCTTTCTCCTGCTTGTCCAGAGCATAAAAGGATTTGCAAGGATTGTTTTTTATTGCAAGGGGGATGGGTGACAGAAGTAAGAAAGTCTTTCTGAAACCACATGGGGCAGTAGTGAGACTGTGTACAGTTTTCTTCTGCTTATTTAAGGAGGGATACGTTACATTGGTGGCTGTTCAGAGAAGGTTTACTAGGATAAAGAAATTGCAGAGGGTTGTGTACACAGCCCAGTCCATCACGCAAACCAGCCTCCCCTCCATTGGCTCTGTCTATACTTTCCACTGTCTCAGGAAAGCAGCCAACATAATCAAGGACCTCTCCCACCCTGAACATTCTCTCTTCTCCCCCCTCCCATCGGGCAGAAGATACCAAAGTTTGAAAACATGACCACTAGACTCGAGGAGAGCTTTATTCTGCTGTTACCAGACTCTTGAACGGACCTCTTGCACAATAAAGATGAACTTAATCTCTAAGTCAACCTTTTCATGGCCCTTGCACCTGATTTGTTTACCTGCACTGCACTTTGTCAGTAAATGTAACTGTAACACTGTATTCTGCATCCTGTTATGGGTTTTTTTCTTTTGTACTACCTCAATGTATTTATGTTTGGAACGATCTTCATGGATGGCACGCAAACAAAAATTTTTATTGTATCTTGGTACATGTGACAATAATAAACCAATTGCCAATTACCTTGTACCGGGGTTGTAAATATCCTAAGCAGTGCAGAATGAGGCTGACAGAATGCTGTGGATGGAGACACTCTAATTCACATCTGTCTGCTGATCTTAATGAGCTTCATTCCTTGTTTCTTTGAGACTATCTCATAAAGGCGGTTGTTCACACCTTCCTAGAACATCAAACATTTTGGAACGGAGCCTGTTTTGTCATTCTGTAAGACTAAGGCTGAGTTCCCACCTTAACACCATTTTCCAGCACCATCCCCATATCCCTTGAATCCATTAATAGCCCGAAATCCATAGACTTCCATTTGGAATGGACGCAGTGACTGAACCTCTGCAGCTCTCCAGTGTAGAGAATCCTGAAGATTTGCCTCCTCTCATCTCAGTTTTAAATGGCCGCCCTATTATTCTGAGACTGTGACTCCTCAGACTCGGGGGAGCTGTCTTCCTGCATCCAGTCTGTATGCCCTGTAAGAATTTTCAATTCAATGAGACCCCCTCCAATTCTTCTAAGTCTCAGAGAATATAGAATCAGTCTACTCAATCTCTATTCAAATGTGGATCTCTTATATGCTAAAGATGAACTCTTGATCTCCAAATCTACCTCATCATGGCCCTTGCACCTCATTGTCTGCCTGCACTGCACTTTCTCTGTAACTGTAACACTATATTCTGCATTGTGTTTTTCTTTTTAACTACCTTGATGTTCTTATGTATGGAATGATCTGTCTGGATGGCAAGCAAACAAAAGCTTTTCACTGTGTCCTGGTACATGTGATGATAATAAACCAAAAATAATAAAGTGGTTGTCCTTTGGAGAAAGGCTGAGCTCATGGGCAATGGTTGATCAGGTTGGACTGATGCTCATTGAAGTTTAGAAGAATGGAAAGTGACTTTATTGAAACATGTAAGTTTCTGACAGGGAGCTGGACAGAGTAGATGCTGTGAGGATATATTCCCTCATGGGGAAAGTAGAACTAGAGGTGCATAGTTTCAGAATAATTGATCATCCATTTAAGGCAGAGATGTGGAGAAATGTCTCCTCTCAGAGAGTCATGTACCTTTGGAATTGTCTATCCCAGTGAGCTATGGAGCTGGAGTCATTGAATGTAGTCAACACTGAGTTGGAAAAATTATTGGTGTCAAAGCAAGAAAGTAGCGCTGAGTAGATCAATGAATGACAGAGCAGGCTCAAGGGATATTGTGACCAACTCCTGCTTCTTGTTCTTCTGAATGGTAGGAATATGAAGCTGTGTCTCCATAACTGTGTGGATGTTAGCAGCTTACTCAGGTTTTGTTGGGTAAAGTTATCCAGGGAAATTGGAGCTCAGTGTCTGAATAGACTGTGCACCAACCAAGATCTGTTTACCTGTGGCAGCAAGTTGGAGCAGCTGGAAGGCAACTTTCTGTTTCAACTGTCCCTAATTTGTTTCACCTCTGTATATAAGGGTATTCAGTTTTGTTCCATTATTTGAGTAAGAAATTATTTAAAAAGTGTAAAATTTTCAGAGAGTAGTGAATCTCTGGCACTCTCTGCCCGTGAGGATGGTGGAAGACAGATCATTAGATGCACTTCAGGTGGAGTTAGATAAACATCTGAAAGATTGAGAAATTGAGGTTCATAGGGAGCTGGCACAGAAGGGGAATTGAGGCCAGCGTGGATCAGCCACGATCATAGGGAATGGTGGGGCAGGCTTGAGATGCCTGGTGGCCGAATCCTGCTCCTTGTGATTCAGCAAAACAAAATCTATTAATTTATAACTTCAGAAAGGCAAACAAGTTTAGATACAGTCGCAGTATTTAAATATACAGTCTGAAAATGAAAAAGAGATTTGTTTAACAAACTGAAGTAGAGATTAATTGTACAGAATTCCCAGTTGCTGGGTCCACAAATTAAACATTTTATTGTAAATTAACTTGAAGATCTTTTTTCTTTAACAAAATCTGGAAACAAAATGCTCTTGGATTTTTTGTTAGACAGTGACACTTCCTGACATGAATTCTGAATGCTTTTATGTCCAGCGTTTACGGAATACTGTTTTCTCATCTGGTTCATCCCAACGAGAAGCAAAGTTACTGATGGAGTATTGATGACTGAAAGCAAAATCTAGCTCATCAGCTCAACCACTTGTTGAAGGAAGGCAGTGTCAGATATCAGGACTGAAATCTGACAAGGAATTTATGGTCATCATTTATGAAGTTTATTTATTATTCAGGAATTAATCATGAAACATTCTCATATTCTCTGCCAAACCAAAATCCCACCCAATGTGATTGAACTCTATTGATAGAACTCTGGGAGCACAACAATGAGTCAACCATAGAACCATAGAACAATACAGCACAATACAGGCCCTTCAGCCCACCATGTTGTGCTGACCTTCAAACCACACCTAAGACTATCTAACCTCTTCCTCCCACATATCTCTCTATCTTAAATTCCTCCATATGCTTATCTAACAATCTCTTGAACTTGACCAACGTATCAGCCTCCATCACCACCCCAGGCAGCGCATTCCATGCACCAACCACTCTCTGGGTGAAAAACCTCCCTCTGACATCACCCTTGAACTTCCCACCCATTACCTTAAAGCCATGCCCTCTTGTATTGAGCATTGGTGCTCTGGGAAAGAGGCGCTGGCTGTCCATTCTATCTATTCCTCTTAATATTTTGTACACCTCTATCATGTCTCCCCTCTTCCTCCTTCTCTCTAATGAGTAAAGCCCTAGCTCCTTTAGTCTCTCCTCATAATCCATACTCTCTAATCCAGGCAGCATCCTGGTAAATCTCTTCTGCACCCTTTCCAACACCTCCACATCCTTCTTATGATGAGACGACCAGAACTGGACACAGTGCTCTTAGTGTGGTCTAACCAGAGTTCTGTAAAGCTGCATCATTACTTCGCATTACAAGGCCTACATCACACTGCTCCTCTCAACAGCTCTTCCAATCTCCACATTCCTTTTTGTTATTTGTTTTTCAGGATGTGGGCACTCCTGGCAAGGAAGGTGGTGGTGAACTGCTTTCTTGAACCTTTACAGTGATGAAGATATTCCTACAGTGCTGTTGGAAAAGTGCTCCAGGTTTTGAAGCCTTTGGCACATTGGAGCACCACACTACGCAAGCAGTAGAAGCCATGGCCGTGGCAGGTGATGTCGGTGTAGCCTAGACAAGTCGTACGTTTTGTAGATGCTACACACTGTTGCTAAGGTGTGCCAGCAGTGCAGAGAATGAATATTAAGTGAGGTAGATGATGCATCTTGAAAGGTGTTGAGCTTCTTGAATGTTTTTGGAGCTGCACCCATCCAGGCAAGTGGAGAGAATGCCATCACACTCTTGACTTGTGCTTTGTAAATGGTGGAAAGGTTTAGGATGTGAATCACTTGTCACAGGGTCCCCAGCCTTTGGCTCAAGCCTGAAAGGAAAATACCCACAGAATACAATTGTTTTAATCTTGCATTTTGCTGCAGTGTCAATTATTTGCAAAATAAACAAACTGGAACTTAGGACTTAATTCTCTAATTCTTGTCTGTGCAATTTCCAATCCTAATTCACCCATTTACAAAGATGGATCATTACTTAACACAAGATAATGCATAAAATGAGCCTAACTCATGGAAAACAATGTATATTTTATGTGCATTTATAATATGTTGATTACTTTGCTCTGAGCTTGAAAGAAATATTGTCGAGACACACCTACATGAAGAGAACAAACAGCCTACAAACCAGTCAACGGGTTCACCCATTGCTCAAGAAGCCTACATCAACATGTCTACATCAACAGTGCTGAGGTCCAGAGGGTTGAGAGCTTCATGTTCCTAGGAGTGAACATCACTAAGAGCCTGTCCTGATCCAACCACACAGGTGCCACGGCCAGGAGAGCTCACCAACGCCTCTACTTCATCAGGAGGCTAAAGGAATTTGGCATGTCCACTTTGACACTAACCAACTTTTATTGATGCACCATAGAAAGCATCCTACCCAGGTGCATCACGGCTTGGTATGACAACTGCTCTGCCCAGGCCCGCAAGAAACTGCAGAGAGTTGTGGACACAGCCCAGCACATCACGGAAACCAGCCTCCCGTCCATGGACTCTGTCTATACCTCTCGCTGCCTTGGTGAAGCAGAAGCATAATCAAAGACCCCACCCACCGTGGACATTCTCTCTTCTCCCCTCTCCCATCAGGCAGAAGATACAGGAGCCTGAGGGCACGTACCATTAGGCTCAAGGACAGCTTCTATCCCACGGTGATAAGACTATTGAACGGTTCCCTTATACGATAAGATGGACTCTTGACCTCACAATCTACCTTGTTTGACCTTGCACCTTATTGTCTATCTGCAATGCACTTCCCTGTAGCTGTGAAAATTTACTCTGTATTTTGTTATTGTTTTTACCCGGTACTACCTCAATGCACTGTGTAATGAATTGGTCTGTACGAACAGTCTGCAAGACAAGTTTTTCACTGTACCTCAGTACAAGTGACAATAATAAACCAATACCAATACCAAGAAGATTTCTTGTCACAACATCAATATATCCTATATCACTGTACACTTACAATTTTATACCTTATCACTTGTTGCTGATTCTCAGTTAAGCCCAAGGAATGCTGAAATTAAGCCAATATTTATATTGCTATTGCTTTCCTTCTGTTTCCTTTCAGGCAGTGAACCAATCCTCAGGTAGGTAGGTAGTGAACCCGTCCTCAGGTAGGTAGTGAACCAACCCTCAGGTAGGTTGGTAGTGAACCAATGCTCAGGTAGGTAGTGAACCAATCCTCAGGTAGCTAGACAATGAACCTGTTCTCAGGTAGGTAGGTAGTGAACCAATCCCCAGCCCTAATGACAACACACATTTGACACTTTGTTTTCCTGTCCTATCAGAAGTCACCCCTCAGATCGACCAATAAAAGAAACCATACACATCTCTTTCTGAATGGCTGAAACTGTAAAACTGCCAAGCAAATTCCAGACAAGAAGCTTAATCTGATCTTAACCTGCCCCTTAACTGCCATGTTATGGTATCCAGTCTCACTCTGTCAGAAACATTCCCTCTGTCCCACTTATCGCCCTCCCCCACCTTCCCTGCTACCAACACTAACTTGTTTCTCTCTTTCCCATGTCTTTGACCTGAAACATTAACTCTGCTTCTCTTTGCACAGACACTGCCTGACCTGCTGAGTGTTTCCACCATTTTCTGATTTCATTTCAGTTTTCCAGCTGTTCCAGACCCTCACGCCTTTGGTTGAACAATAATCCTCATCGTCCCTTTGATGTTTCATCAATTACTTCAAATCTATGCCCCAGCTTTTAAACTCCATTGCTTAAAGAAAGAAGTCTCTAACAAGATCCCCCATAATTTTATACATCTTGATAAAGTCTTCTTCGGACACCTCGATTCCAAAGAAAACCATTGTAGCCTCTTGTAGCTAAAATGTTCCAGTCTTGGCAACGTCGAGAACGTTAATCAAGAATGAAAGTCGAAGGTTCGAAGACGATCGGATACCTTCGTAAGTCCGACCATAAACGATGCTGACTAGTGATCTGGCGGTGTTATTCCCATGACCCACCGGGGAGCTCCCAGGAAACCAAAGTCTTTGGGTTCCAGGGGAGTATGGTTGCAAAGCTGAAACTTAAAGGAATTGATGGAAGGGCATCACCAGAAGTGGAGCCTGCAGCTTAATTTGACTCAACGTGGGAAACCTCAGCCAGCCCGGACATGGAAAGGATTGACAGATTGATAGCTCTTTCCCAATTCTGTGGGTGGTGGTGCATGGCTGTTCTTAGTTGGCGGAGCGATTTGTCTGGTTAATTCCAATAACGAACGAGACTCCCACATGCTAAATAGTTAGGGCAGGCATGGTAGTGTAGTGTTTAGTGTAATGTTATTACAGAGCCAGCAACCCGGTTTCAATTCCGGCCACTGTCTGTAAGGAGTTTGTATGTTCTCCCCGTGTCTGCGTGGGTTTCCTCCGGGTGCTCCAATTTCCTCTCACATTCCAAAGACGTACGGGTTAGGAAGTTGTGGGCATCCTATGTTGGCGCCGGAAGCGTGGCGATGCTTGCAGGCTGCCCCCAGAATGCTCTACGTAAAAGATGCATTTCACTGTGTGCTTCGATGTACATGTGACTAATAAAGATTTCTTATCTTATCCTCACAAATCTCTGCACTCTCTCCAGTGCAATCACATTTTTCCTGTATCGTGGTGATCAGAACCGTGCGTATTGCACAAGCTGTGGCCCAATTAGTAATGTACAAAGTTCTACCACAACCTCCCACAGTTAACGAAGAAAGCATTCCATATGCCTTTTTAGCTCCTCTACTGACTTGTCTTGCTACCTTTCTGTGGAGACACACTCCTCTCCCATTTAATGTGCATTCCCCCGCATTGTTGCACTGCCCAAACCAACAATCTAATATCATGCTATGCAGAAAGCCCAGTGTTTAGTATCTGGCTCATTGGATGATTGTTCCTGACTCCACTGGGGCCCCATTTCCTGCATTCCCTTTAAACTCACTTGGGTCCTGTTTCTTGCTCTTTTTAAAATTTATCAGGTTCACTGGAAAATTTATTATACTACTGTGCAATGTATATAAAAATATTGTATAAGTGCCTGAGTATAATTAGGAACAGCATCTCACAATAGTCCAGAAAATCTGTCAAACCAGACCTAAAGTCCCATGGTGCTGGATTATTGGAGTTTTACTGTGCCTCACACTTCTGCCCACTTGACTTTTCTTCTGCTCATTTCACCAGACCCGCAGTCCAAAGCTTTCCTCCTCTCTGACAACCAGTCAATCTTTGTATCATCTGCAAACCTGTCAATCATGATCCCTATGCATGAATAGAAGTCACTTACTGCCAACAGCAAGAGACCGAGGAATGAGCCTTCCAGTCTCAAAACCACCAGTGAGCCATTATCCATTCCTTCCTCTCACTGGGACAACTTCAGATCCAATTTGCCTTTTTTTGTTGGATCCCAAGGGCTTTAATATTTTAGACCAGCCTGCCATGCGGAACCTTGTCATAAGCCTTGCTAAGATCCATATAGGTCACCTCAAATGCATTGCCTTCATCAACGTTCTTTCTTACCTCCTTAAAATATTCAATCATTAGTCAGAAACAATACTCCCTTAACAAGGGTATGTTGACTGTCCCTGATTAATCTGTGCTTTTCTGAGCGAAGTTTTAGCCTATCCCTCAGAATTGATTCCAATAATTTGCCCACAATCAAAGTTAAATAACTGCCCTGTAATTACTTGGTTTATTCCTTCCTCTGATTTTAAACACCTATACAATGTCAGCAACAAACGATCTGCAGGACCTGATGCAAGGTTTTGACCCGAAACGTTGACAATTCCTTCTCCCCCACAGATGCTGCTCGACCTGCTGAGCTCCTCCAGCAGGTTGTTTGTTGCTTCAGATTCCAGCATCCACAGTCTCCTGTGCCTCCATAAAATGTTGACAATCCTCTAGCACTACTCACGTAGTTAGGGAGAATTGGAAAATGATGGTCAGCACCTCCACAATTTCATCCCTTGCTTCTTTTAACAGCCTCAGATATATTTCATGCAGGCCTGGTGAGTCATTCACTATTAAAGATGCTAAGCTATTTAATATTTTCTCTTTTAGAAATTTTATGCGGTCCAAAATTACACACTATCCTCCTTAAACACAAGTTGGCATCATCTTCCTCTTCTGGAGTGACAGATGCAAAGTATTCATTAAGAACCCTACACACATCCTCCATCTCACACTCAGGCTACCTTCCTGATCACTAATAGGTCTCAGTTACCCTTTTCTCTATGTAATTATAAAACACCTTCGGATAATTTTTTGGTTTTATTTGATAGTACTCCTATGTTATCTCTTTGCTTTCTTCATTACCCTTTTAATTTCACCCCAGCAACTTTTACACTTTTCCGAGGTTGCTTAATTATTCTGAAAAATACAGTATTCTGCCTGACTGATTAGCCACTGTTTGTGCTAAAAATTGTCCTGTGAGGTTGCGGGTCCTTTGTGGGAATAGAAATGACACCGTGCACTTCAGAACTCTGCATAACATTTGCATCAAAGTAAACAAAAAACAAAAAGTGGCAGAGGCTTGAAAAGAGAAAACAGGGTTAACGTTTCGGGTTAAAGACCCTTCATCAGACACAGTGTGTTTCCAGCATTTGTTTTTATTTTAGTATCCAATTAACATCAACTGCAATAACATTTTATTTTCTTCACTGTCTTGTATAATTTATGTATAATTTATATTCTGTGTTGTTGTCTGTACCTATGTGCCTGTGATGTTGCTGCAAGCAAGTCTTTCACTGTACCTGTACCTCTCCGTACTTGTGTACAAGACAATAAGCTCGACTTGAGCTTTTGCAAGGAGATCGATCATCACCTCTAGATACAAGCAGCTCATCAAAATTTGCAGACTTGGAGAATATTTCATGCATGCAGTCCCAACAGCCGGAACATGTGAGTCCTCAAACAGTGAAATTCAGTGCTCAGATTGGTAATGTTCTATGTTTTGGAAGCTTTAATATTGCCACAGTTTGCCAGTGGTGCAGCGAAAATATTCCATGCATCTAGGTCAAATGGAGTTAATGTCTCAGGCCAATGACCATTCATCAGAAATTATTTCAGAATTCCGACATTTGCAGTTTTTTGTTTAGGAGTCTGATTGTGCTTACTTCTTAACACTGACTACCTCTTCCGTACAAGACAATTGTACATTGAAACAGAGCCAGCGTTACCATTCCATTGAAGTGTTCTGAATTTATAGGCTGGCCTATCCTGGACTACTGTTTCATTGTACTGTAAAACTCTGATAATCCAGCATGATCGGGACTTTGGTGGAATTTGACGAGCAGATTTTCCAAACTTTCGGATATTATTCCCATTAATACCCCAACACAATTTTAATTCACTTTTTCTACATAGTACTATAATAAATTTTTAAGTGAACCTGGTGAATTTAATGGGAGAGATGGAATTGTGGCCTTGGTGAGTTTAAAGGGAGTGTGGCAAACATCGCCAATGAGCCAGATGCTGAAGTATCAGGATTTCCGAATAGTCGGATGGCGGATTATTGGAATTTTATGTATTTTCTATTCACCCATGAGAGTATTACTGGCAAAGACAGTATGTATTGTCCCTGGGTAATTTACACAACCCATCTCTGTGGGTATGGAGTTACATATAGGAGATAAGTCATTGGTAAGCAAGATGGGTTTTTAAAACAATCTGGTAGTTTTGTGGCCAGAATTATTGGTGCCAGATCCAGACTATTTAGTAATCTGAATTTAAACTCCTCAGTTTCTTTGGTTGGATTGGAACCAGTGGTGCGACATCTTGATTACAAATCCAGGCCCTTCAGCCCATCTAGTCCATGCCAACCTGATCTTCTGCCTAGTCCCATCTACCTACACCCAGACCATATGCCTCCAAACCCCTCCCATCCATGTACCTATCCAAACTTCTCTTAAACGTTACAATTGAACCTACACCTACCACTTCCGCTGGCAGCTCGTTCCACACTCTCATTGCTATCTGAGTGAAGTAGCTTCCCCTCAGACTCCCCTTAAGTATTTCACCTTTCACCCTAAACTTATGACCTCTAGTTCTAGTCTCACCCAACCTGAGGGGAAAAAGCCTGCATGTATTCACCCTATCTATACCTTTCATAATTTTGTATACATCTATAAGATCTCCCATTATTCTCCTGTGCTCCAGGGAATAAAGTCCTAACCTATTCAACCTTTCCCTGTAACTCAGGTCCTCAAGTCCCAGAAACATTTGTGTAAATTTTCTCTGCACTCTTTCAAGCTTATTGATATCTTTCCTGTAGGCAGGTGACCAGAACTGCACACAATACTCTAAATTTGGCCTCACCAATGTCTTATACAACTTCAACATAACCTCCCAACTCCTGTACTCAGTGCCCTGATTTATGAAGGCCAAAGTGCCAAAAGCTCTCTTTACGACCCTATCCACCTGTGATGCCTAGCCTCCCACAAGGTCTGAGGGGACACCTTGTCAGGCCCTGGGGATTTATCCACCCTAATTCACCACAAGACAGCAAGCATCTCCTCTTTTGTAATCCAGATATGGTCCATGACCTCATGACTCTTTTTCCTCAGTTCTATAGACTCTGTGTCTATCTCCCAAGTAAACACAGATGCAAAATATCCATTTAAAATCTCCCCCATCTCTTTCAGCTCCACGCATCGATGACCATGCTGATCTTCAAGAGGACCAATTTTGTCCCTTGCTATCCTTTTGTCCTTAATATAGCAAGAGAAACCCTTTGGATTCTCTTTCACCTTGTCTGCCAGAGCAACCTCATGTCCTCTTTTTGCCCTCCTGATTTCTTTGTTAAGTGTTCTCTTGCATTTCTTATACTCCTCAAGGGCCTCATTTGATCCTAACTGCCTATACCTGATAGACAACTCCTTCTTTTTCTTTACCAGGGC